>NC_022029.1:27309113-27330443 GCF_000317375.1 Microtus ochrogaster
TTATTTTTCGAGACAGGGTTTCTCCGTAGCTTTTTGGTTCCTGTCCTGGAACTAGCTCTTGTAAACCAGGCTGGCCTCGAACTCACAGAGATCCACCTGCCTCTGCCTCCCGAGTGCTGAGATTAAAGGCATGCGCCACCACCGCCTGGCTAAGCCACCAGTTCTTAATAGCTCCTCTGGAAGGGTGCGGCCTCATTGTCTGCAGGTCTGTGAGCTCAACAGCTTTATCGTGTGCAGAGGACAGCATTCACAGCATCCCTTCCCCCCTCCAATGCATGTATTCTTCCTGTCCTTTGTGGTATTCTCCACACCTTGGATGGGTAACAGACATCACTTACTCTCAGCACTTGGACCACTTACCAGCGTCTGAATTAAGTATCACCCGCTGCAAACAGACTCTTCCCTGGCCAGCACTGATCTTCTGAGAGCAACACTCATTTATGAGCACAAACACAGATATTTGTAAGACAGCCTGACATTATGTCCATGTAGCAAAACAACAGAACAGTTCTCGCCTGGGCCTATGCCCTCCCCACTGATGGGCTTTTGAGTAAGTTTACACCATTATCCATTGAGTCCCTTCCTGGAAAGAGAGCTTAAATGCAATCAGAAGTTTGTTGCAACCATAGCTCCCATTCCACTATCATACCAATGGGTTTGTCATGACTCGCAGGTCGATACTGATGTTACAGGGTTCATAACTGGCTAGGAGGCTTGAGAACTCTTTCAGCTGCAAGGTGCTGGCTTGATTTTCCTGGTGTTTTGCAAATGGTGGTGTGCTGTCAGCATTAGAGTCCTCCCGTTTAGTTCTAATGGTCAACCAGAAGCAGGCCTCGAGCCAGCTAGAAACCTAGGAAGCAGAAGTAAGATGTGCCCAAGGTTGGGGGAGCTGTCAGTTCAGAGGCGGAAGTTCTTTACCCGCCATCTTTCTTCCTGGCGCGGCCATCCTAGTGTCAGCGGAGGAAGTCTTGGGGGCTCAGCCTCGGTAGCTGGGACAGCTCCGGCCCCAGGAGCGGAGGTGAGGCCGCAGGCAGCCGCAGGCGGAAACATGGTGAGCACGGGGCTGGGGTGTGCGGTGTGCGGTTCTCCTCGGATTAAGTCCACGGTCCACGGGGGTGCACCTTGGGGCTCGCAGGAGCGCTCAGCCCCTCTGCTCCATGGCGGCGGGAATCCACCGTTTTACCAAAACCTGGCTTCTTGTCTGCAGCTCTGCCCACGCTAGACCAGACCCCCTCCCGTGTGGTGACAGCCAGAGGGTCCTGGGGAGAGCTTTCGCTTCTACGTGGGGCCGTGAGCGGGAGCTGCTGCGGGGCTGGGTGCCTGGCTCTGCTGCAGCGGTAGTTTTCCGGGAAGTCTTTCCAGTGCTCTCCCGAGAAGCACAGATCTTAACTCTGTGACCTTCAGATCTCCCCATGTCCAGGCGTCCCCTCACACTGCCCAGCTCAGTAGTAAGAATCCTAAGTAACTGCGCTGTTGGAGGAAGAGACTTGCGCTCCTCTCTGACGTCATTGTTATTGTCCTTTGACCGTTAGCTCGTGACAGTGGTTTTAAGTTTGCACGCTAATTGGAAGACTTGGCTGTGAAAAGTATCGCAATAGCGATAAGCCAGTAAATAAGCAGAAATGGGCGTAATGTTTATGTTTCCAAGTACACTGGGGTAGAAAGGAGGTGTAAAGGAAGGGATGACGGTTTTCCCCACGGGTCATCCTGTTCTTTGGGTGAGCATCATGGAAAGGTTGTGTGCATTATAAGGAATATATTCACAACAACACTGCTCTTGCAGAAGACCCATTTGATTCCCATATCCATGTTAGATAGTACAAAACAGCCTGAAACCTCAGTTCCAGCTGGGCCCTAGCTCTCTGGCCTCCGTAAGCACCTGCACTCAGAGGCATGCACCACATGCACACACGCAGACACATGCAAAATTTAAAATAAAGGGTTTTTTTTTTTTGAAGTAGAAAGGACAGAGGAAATTACAGGTTTTTTGTTGTTTTGTTTTTAATGACCTTAAGCTGAAGCTGAAATAGGAAATACTTGTCTCTAGATTTTCAAAAATTAGAATACTCCAGCCTTGGGAGTATTGTATATTTTCTATCTGGGTATTTGATTGCATACTGAGTTTGTAGAATATCAGAGCTTTTCTACTGACCAAATCTTGGCAAAATGTAGACTGCATTGGATACATGTGTGTTTGCTCTGGAGGTTTTTTTTGTTTTGTTTTGTTTTGTTTTGTTTTTTCCTTTTGACTCTTATCATGAAATGATGGGAAAAATTCAAGCCTCACTGAGTTGCTGGAACACTAAGCTGACTCTAAGTTTCAGGTTTATTAATACTGATCATCCAAGGGATACATCCTTCTTTTGTTGTCTGTGTCTGTGCATGACCTTGCTCTCCAGAGAGGAGGTTCCCCTAATACAGTGGCTTGAGTCTCAACCTTTTTAAGGCTGCCGCTCTTTAATACAGCCTCATGTTGTGGTGTCCTCCAACCATAAAATCATTTTGTTGCTACTTTCTACTGTTGTGACTCATAATTCCAATGTGATATGCAGGATATCTGATATGGGTCCCATGGGTTGAGAGCCACCGCAATGAGGGTCCTGGGAGCATTCCCTGGACTTAAGGGGCCCCAGCCCCATCTTATTCTGGCAAGCCCTATTGATTGACAGTGCAGGGATTGCTTAGATCCCAGCATGCCCTCCCTGCACCACACCAGACTGTCACCAGATAGGGTTCTCAGTCCCTTTTGCCTCACCTTACCTGGATCCTTCACTAGGTTGGGTAAGTAGGGCAGATATTGGTGCCACCCACCTTGTCCTCACCTGGGACCTACCTACAGTGACAGATGGGAGTTACCACCTATCTCCAGGGTGAGGTAGCTGTCTCTGGCTTCCAGCCGTGGCAGATGGGGCGCTAACTCACCACTTCTGTTTCTACTTTATGCTATTCCCCTTCCTCCAGTGGGGCATTAAAGAACTAACCTTACCCCTCTTCTTTTGCTCCTCCCTGCCCCCCATCCTGGTACCATCTTTCCCTCTGTTCACAAGCTACCTCTGGACATCTGTATTGGTTTTTGTTCTGTGCTCATTCTTAGACACGCACCATTGCTGCTGCTACCAGCAACAAACCTTCATCTTCTTGTTCTGGCTGTATTCTCCTCTCCAAGATACTCAGGGAAGAGGGGATGGGGCCAGCAGGCTGTTTATTAACCCAGCCCAGAGAAGATGGGGCTCTGCCATTTGAGTACTGCTGTAAAGTAATGAGAGGGGCCGTGTTGATGGGGAAGGGTATGGGGACCACCTTCTCTTGTTCTGCAGGGGAGGGGTGGCTGCTCTTTGTCTCACCTAGGGCTCTCCCTCCGGTCTCCTATTTGCGGTTACTTGAAGAAAAAAATGACCTTTTCTTTTTGGGGGGAGTAGGGGGCTTCAAGACAGGGTTTCCCTGTAGCTTTGGAGCCTGTCCTGAAACTATGCTGGGATTAAAAGTATACACCACCACTGCCCGGCAAAAGTAACCTTTTCAAATGGGGCTGGTGGCATCTTGAATTCATTTGAGTTCCATTTAAAATTTGTGGCACGATTCCTATTACTTCATATTGTTTTGGCATTTTCTATTTTTCTTAAGTAATATTTGTTATTACCTTAGTAAATTCCTCTCCAGAAT
Organism: Microtus ochrogaster; assembly: GCF_000317375.1. Lineage (NCBI taxonomy): Eukaryota > Metazoa > Chordata > Mammalia > Rodentia > Cricetidae > Microtus > Microtus ochrogaster. The sequence goes on from NC_022029.1 coordinate 27,312,777, forward strand.
TCCCATGGTTATTTTGTAAGAAACCAGGTGTAACCTCCCTGAAGTTTTCTAATAGTACAGGCCCAATACATATATTAAACTCCATAAATAACAAGTTATGAAAAAAGTGATAAATATTATCACACCAACTCAATAAAGATTCATCTTTCAGATGGCACTTTGCGGGAGAATCAAGTGGTCTCCCTCTGGTGGTAATATTGGAAGTTTTCAAACATTTAGAGGGAACTTAAGGAAATAATATGTTGTGTACAGAAACTATATGGATACATTTTAATTCCGACCCCTGCTGAGATCTGCCCAACGGGCAAGATCTAGACACCAGCAAAAATACTCGGGTTTTGGTCATTTCTAAGGAGATGTAGACTCATAGCTAGTGTTAGCTGTGTGTGCACTGAGTGGCAGGACTGTAGGGAGAGAGTCTATGTGTACCAAAGTTTGGATCCAGCAGCATATTTGGTGTTCCTGTTCCTATGCTGTTGGCTCTTGAACAAAGAGTTCCCGTCCAATACAAGAAATGCTGGGTAAAGGAGGAGAGTTGTTGGTGAATAGAGTACCATGACCTTTGAAGGGCACAGAACCCTGTGACTTCCTACAGAGTACATCTACATTACAGTGCTGTGAATCTTACTCTTCCTCCTGCTGTGGGCTGTTTTAGGACTGTCTGACTTTTGAGGACGTGGCCGTGAGCTTCACCTTGGAGGAGTGGGATTTGTTGGATCCTTCCCAGAAGCAACTCTACACAGATGTGATGCAGGAAACCTTCAAAAACCTTGTTGCTATAGGTAAGGATGAGGTTACTTCCTCAGTTAATGATAGAGAACAGATCTGCCTCACTCTCCAGTGCCGTTCAGTGCTTTAGGATGTGAAAGATAATGTGGTGAATACGCCAGACATGGGTATGTCCTATCATGAACTTACAGAATATTATAAGGAGACGTCATAATGACTTTTCCTGCCTCTGTGTTTTAGGACAAACTGAGGAAGGCCAGAGGATTGAAGATGATGAACATTATAGGAGAACCCTAAGGTAATCTGTCCCCTCTACATGAGAAGAATGCTGTTTGAGAGTGTGGGAATCAAAGGTAAAGATGGCTCAGTAGTTAATAGCACTGGTTGTTCTTTTAAAGGACCAGGATTAGATTGGCAGCATGCCCACATGGGACCTAACCGGCTGTAACGCCAGTCCCAGGAGATTGGACGCCCTCTTCTGGCCTCCTCAGGCACTGCATGTAGGTGTTACACAGACATACATGTAAAACACCTATACACATACAGCAAGATAAAGGGAAAATGTTTTTGAGAATCTAGCCTAGACTAGAAATTTTAAAAATAAGCCAAGCAAATAAATATGCCCAACTTTAAAATAACTAAATCTCAAATAATTTTATAAAAATTCATAGAGGATTGGTGACATGATATACCAACAACAGGATATGGTTGACTTTCTGATAATCCAGTATACATAAAATTTGTTTCATAGACAAAATTAGTTTAAAATGATGTGGTCTGGACAGACAGACGGATCAGGTGGTAAGAATATTTGCTGTGTGAGCATTAATACCTGAGTTCAATGATCCCCAGCACCCACATTTAAAAACAAAAGTGGAGCCTGGACTGTCTTTAGGGTTTGCTGGCTCTCAGCCTAGGTGGGGTGGAGGGGGGGTAAGACAGGTGGCATGAGTTCCATAGTCAATACGAGGTCCCCATCTCAGGGGTAAGATTGAAAGTGGTAGGAGAGGGGCCTGACCTTCTCACCTGACCTTCTAATGACATACTGCATGTACATAACATTAACCACATAACACACAGTAGGGACTGATGAAATGACTCGGTAGGTAAAGTGCTTGCCACCAACCTAATGCCTGAGTTCCATCCCCTGGACACATGTGGTGAACCAAGAGAACCAACTCTTGCAGGTTTTCCTCCAATATCTACATTGAGGTAGTGGTGCATGCGTTTTTACTCACTTGCCCATGACCATACTCTCTCTCTCTCTCTCTCTCTCTCTCTCTCTCTCTCTCTCTCTCTCTCTCTCACACACACACACACACACACACACACACACACACACACAACGATGCATACATACATACATACATATATACATACATACATACATACATACATACATTCATACATACATATATACCAGTGCTGTTTTTGATTAGAGCCTGAGTTTGGTTCCCAGCATCCATGTTGGGCAACTCACAAGCACCTGTACTCCATCCAATTCCAGGAGGTCTGAGCTCTTGCCTCTACAGATACCTCACTTATGTGCACGTACCTACACAGACACACACAATTAAAATCCTGAGTGCTGCGATTAAAGGTGTGCGCCACCACCGCCGGGCCCATGTTCAAGAATTCTGATGGTGCAATATGAACAAGTCTCCTCACAGGTAACTTGTAAACAAAGTTTGAGTAATGTGCCTTCTACTTTTCACAGAAATGAAGTGGTAGAATTGCTGTATGGACCCAGTGAAGGTAGACAATGTGAGAAAATCTTCAGCCAGTTTCCAGGTACTGTTGTGAACAAGAAAACCCCTCATGGAATAAAGCTGTGTGAAAGGAATTTAAGTGAAGACGTACTTATTGGTCTTCCACCCCTACGTATGCAGAACCCTGGTCAAACAGGACATAGACCATACGGATATGAGATGTACGAAGACAGTCTCTATAAATTTAGGGAATGTAGGAAAGCCTTGATGTATCCTGAATACCTTCTGAAGCATGACAATAATCACACCATAGAGAAACCATATAAATGTCAGCAATGTGGAAAAGCCTTTTCTTCTTCAAGTAAGGTTCGAAGACATGAAAGAACTCATACTGGTGAGAAACCCTACATATGTAACCACTGTGGGAAAGCCTTCCCTAGCCGTGGTTCCCTTCGACGCCATGACAGGATTCACAGTGGAGAGAAACCGTTTATTTGTAAGTATTGTGGGAAAGCTTTCACTGGTCAAAGTTCGCTTCCTCGACATGAAAGAATTCACAGTGGAGAGAAACCCTATGTATGCAAGTACTGTGGGAAATGCTTCATTTCTTCAAGTACCTGTCGAGTGCACGAGCGGACTCACACGGGAGAGAAGCTCTATGTCTGTAACTTGTGTAATAAAGCCGTCACCACTCGCACCTCCCTTCGAAATCATGAAAGAATTCACAGCGGTGAGAAGCCCTATGTCTGTGAACAGTGTGGGAAAGGTTTCATCTCTTCTGGTACCTTTCGAATCCACGAGCGAATTCACACTGGAGAGAAGCCCTATAAATGTAAGGAGTGTGGGAAAGCCTTCACTATACAGAGTTCTCTTCAGCGCCATGAAAGGATTCACACTAGGGAAAAGCCCTATGACTGTAAGGAATGTGGGAAAGCCTTCAGTGGTTACAGTTCTCTTAGACGCCATGAACGGATTCACAGCGGAGAAAGACCCTATGCATGCAAGCAGTGTGGGAAAGCCTTTCCTGCTTTGGGTGATTGTCAAAGACACGAACAAATTCACACGGGTGAGAAACCCTACATATGTAAGCAGTGCGGGAAAGCCTTCACTCGGTGTGGTTCCCTTAGAATACATGAAAAGACCCATACTAGAGAGAATTCTTAAGCGTAGAAAGCAGAACTGCCTTCTTATTGCATGCCCCTTCTATAAATAGAACTTGACAATGTTTAGGGAAGAAAACAAGTCTCAATATGAAGTTGTGAGGATTGCCACTAATCATATTGTTAAATTAACAAACTAAGAATAGAATACACCCAATATCAAAACGTGTACAGAAACATCAGAAAGTTGAAAGTTGTAAGAAATAGTTTTCAAATTCTTAAAATTCTTCAGGTAGTGGAGTACTACACATGTGCGTTATGAAAGGTCAATGTGAAGTGATTTATTCAGAATGCTCCAAACGTTATATAACCTGGAAGAAATGTCCAAAAACTATGTTATATTGTTATTTGAAATAGCTATATGAACTATTTATTTCTAAGTTTAACTCTTGTATGTAAATGGTGGCATGACATAATTCTCTGAAGTTTGCTTAAACAGTGTGGCAAGGGTTAATAGGTAGTATCTTTTTTTTTTTAACCATGTTCCCTACTATTGTGAAGAATTTTGTTTGATTGAATGGTGGAATGTCCTTCCGAAATGTAGTTATAGCGGTAGTTCATAGTCCTAGTGCAGGATTCTCCAGAAGGATGGGTTTGCTCTAAATTTGACATCTAATATGGTACCATTTCTCTTGTGGGTCTAGGAGTCAGGGCAGGGGAATCATCCCTGGAACTCACAAACTTTTGCTTCCTGTTCTACTGATCTCAACGCAGGGATGTCTTACTACCAGGAGGAGAAGCCATTCCTTTGAACTGCAGGCAAAGGCACCCTTGCATACCCACCGTGACCCATCCCCATTTACTCTAGGTTCCTTGTGCCCTTGAGTTTACTAAAATCAGTTACTGTTACCAGGAGTGGGGCTCAACACTACCAGAGAGGAATGAAACTGCATTGCAGCAAAGGAGATGCGCCAGTTATTTTTTTGTCTACTTGACACCATGAGAGTTATCTGGAAAGAGAATCAGTTGAGGAATTGCCTCCATTAGATTGGCCTGCAGGCAAGTGTATGGAGATTTTCTTGACTAATGATGAGTGTGACGGGGCCACTGTGGGTGGCGCCACTCCTAGGTAGTGGTCCTGTGTTGTCTAAGAAAGCAGGCTGCGCAAGCCAGAAGGAGCCAGCTAATAATCACTTTTCCTTCATCGTCTCTGCTTAGATCCTACTTCCAAGTTCTTGTCTTGAGATTCTACCCCGGCTTTCTTAGTGCTGAAGTATAAAGTGTAATCCAAAACAAACCCTTTCCTCCTCAAGTTGACTTTGGTCAGTGTTTTAACAACAGCAGCAACAAACTGCACTAGGACAAGGGGAACAGGAGACTATTCCTGGATTCCCTTTGTATTACCATGTCTGGTGATCAAAACCTGTGTGCAAGCTACAATTCAGTAGTCCAAACAGGGTAATAAATAGCTCAGCTACTTCAAGAGTAGAATTTCAGGTCACTTTTCAAGGTAAAGAGCTAGCTAATTTGGGGCATGATGCTTTTATTTATTTACAAACTTTTTGTGCTATAGTTTATTTTAAATTAAAATTTTAAAAACCAAGATTCTTAGTGCTTTCTGAAGATGAAGACATACAAAATGCCACCAGAAAAAGATACTTACAAATATAGTATACCTGTGGGACCTCACAATATTCTAATTGTTTTCTGTCTTATTTTGTTAAGAATATATGCTGGGGTAGGTGTGGTGGCATATGCCTTTAATCTCAGCACCAGGAAGCAAAGGCAAATGAGTTTCGATGAGTTCAAGACCAATTTGGTCTCTATAGTTAGCTCCAGAAAAGCTAGGGATGCATAGTGAGACCTGACTCAAAAACAAAAAGAATCTATGTGCTTATTTTTATAGTGTGATGGTTACTGTCGATAACCAGCTTAAAAAAAAATCCAGAACCACATGTAGGACGGGCCCCTGAGCACGCCAGTGTGTAGTTATTTTGTCTGAATAGTGAGGTGAAAGGGCTCACCCACTTTTGGAAATGCCATTCCCTGACTGGGACCCAGGAGTGGATAAACGTGGAGAAAGTGAGCACAAGCATACGTGCATTAACTCATTGCTCTCAGCCTTTTTCCCCCCCTGTGGATGTAATGTGATTAGCTGCTCCAAGTTTCTGCCATGTTGGCTTCCTCACAGTGATGGAATTATGAGCCAAGAAACCCCCTTTCCTTCATATTGCTTTTACCTGCATATTTTGTCACTACAACAGAAAATGGAGCTGAAACATATGCACACATATATTAAGAAACTGGTCATGTTTTCTTTCATGGATGTTCCTTTACCATGGATGATATTTATTGAGTTAATGCCAGCATTGGTTTTGCTATGTATTGTCATATTTAATTATGGTATAATAAATTAATAAAGTTTCTTCAAGGGACTTTGACACCTATTCTAAGGAAACAATATGTTTTCTTTTGTACATGAAAATTATGTTAGGTGAAATACCTTATTGTCTTTCTTTAGAAATTATGTATAACATAGGATGTTGTTGGGTATTAAATTAATGAAGGATGGACTTGGAGTGGGTGGTCTCTGTTATCCACTTGGCTGGGGAAATTTCCACAGGGGTGACATGTGGGACAGTGACTGAAGGGGAAAACTCACACTTAATGTGGGCAACAGCTTCCAGCAGCATTTCAGAGGCGTCTCAGGAAAAGGCAGTGGGTACACACCTGCCTTCCCTTCCTGCTGAGCTCATCTGTCAGTACTGCTATGATCATCTGCTGATACCTGACTCCATTTTCTTCTTCCTCTCAACACGGCCTCAATTTGAGTGACTCTCCAGGAGTTTCCAAACTTTTAGCCTCAGATTGGGGCTCCTGAGGCATTTGGCTTCTTGGAGTGGGCATCTACCAAGTTTTCTTCTTCCCTGGTGTGCAGCCAGCCCTTTTTGGATCACCAGCCTCTATCATATACAACAATCTAGTAATGCCTTCTATAATAATTTCCTTTGTTCCATTCCTTTGGAAAACCCTGACTAACATGAGCTCATCGGTTCAAAGATGGGTTGTTCTCTTTTTCAGTTTGCAAAATGTATTCAATTAAAAAAAAAATGTGAAAGACATGTACAGAATCGGGTTTGTTTGTTTGTTTGGTCTTGGTCCCTGCTTTTAATTGAGTACTGTCTACTTTTTAAAGGCCTACGTGTGTGAACACGCATAGACTACAGAACAGTGTCTAGGTCCAAGGTCAGCTCTGGGTGTCAGTCTTTACCTTCCACCTTAAGGGAGGCAAGAACTCTCGTATCTGCTGCATATGATAGCTATCCCCTGAACTTCTAGGATTCTCCTGTTTGGTCATAGGAATGCTGGGATTACAGTTGTGCGATGAAGGCGAAGGCGTAAGTCGAAAACAATCCCACACCAGTTTAGAATTATGATTAATAGAATAGTTATTTATTCAAACGGGAAAAAAACTTACAGATCACCCTCTGCGCAACCAGAAAGGGAGTCTAGTCACCGGAAGCGGAGCAGAAAGTAAGAGAGAGTGAGAAGGGAAGTGGCCGCTTTTTTAAAGGGAGAGAGACCACGCCCCAATGGGCTGGTATCTCAGAGGCTATTGGCTGGAGGAGCGGAAGGACCGCCCGCAACAGTGCATTGCTGCATCTCATGTTTACTTTGACTTCAGGGGATTTTAACAGAAGTCCTCTCACTTGCGTGGTAAGTGCTTTATCCAAAGCCACATTGCTAGACCGGAATTGTTTTTCAGGTATGTCATGTGTCTCATCATAGAGCAGGACTTCCCTGTGAGTGTTAATTCCACTCATCTGGATGAATTTTAGTTTTTATAACTTCCTCAAGTATTTCCAACAATGCCCTGGACACTGCCTTCCAGTAAATACAGATGCTCTTCACATTTGGTAATATTTACTTCCATAAACTCAAGCTGAAGTGAGTTCATAAATTGAAAGTGAGTACTACACCTAGGTTACCAGGCTTCAAAGCTGAGTTGAGGCTAAGTTGAATATGTTCAAATTGAAGCAGACTAGAAAGAATTAAGGAAAACAAGCCACCCCCACCCCATGGTCTCATTGGTCTTTTTTGCTAATAAAAACAGGAAACTTGAGATATCACTGATAAAACCCAAATTGAAAAGACTGGCATGGTAGTGCACACCTTCAACCCCAGCATTTGGGAGGCAGAGGCAGGTGTATCTCTGAGTTTGAGCACTGCAGTCAGTTCCAGGCCGGGTAAGTCTAAAGCTACAGAGTGAGGCCCTGTGTCAACAAAGAAGGGAAAAAGGGGGGGGGGGGTAGAAAGAGCCAATTTGCCCGTGCGGAAACTTATATTCTATGGCATTCTTGTCAAAGACAAATTTTTCTGTGAAGGCCAAAATGATATATAACCTTGAGTTTCAAGCACTTGCCTCTCAGTGCCAAATCTGGAAAATTACCCACATAAAACTGCCTTACAACTTGGTTTATAAAACATTCTTCTTTGGTTTTTGCTTTTTTGTTGTTGTTGTTTTTAACAGGAGTCTTTGGGTAGGGAAAGGGGATTGCTCACAGCAATCTTTAAAAGTATTTGAGAACCACCAAAATATATTTTTTAAATTTTTTATTTATTTATTTTTTCATTTTACATACCAGCCACAGTTCTCTTTCCTGCCCCTCCTCCCAGTCCTGCACCTTTCTCCAACCCAATCCCCCATCTACTCAGACAGGGTAAGGCCTCCCATGGAGAGTCAACAAAGCCTAGCACAGCAAGCTGAGGCAGGACCACGCCCCTCCCCCCTGTATCTTGGCTCAGCAATGTATCCCTCCATAGGGAATGAGCTCCAAAAAGCCAGTTAAGCACTAGGGATAAACCCTGGTCTCATTGCCAGTGGCCCCACAGACTGCACAAGCCACAGAACCATCACCCACATTCAGAGGGCCTAGTTTGGTCCTATGCAGGTTCTCTAGTCCATAGTCAGTGAGCTCTGGTCAGCTGTCTCTGTGGGTTTTCTTATCATGATTTTGGCCCCTTTGCTCATATAATCCCTTCTCCCTCTCTGAATGGACTCCAGGAACTCGGCCCAGTGCTTAGCTGTAGATCTCTGCATCTGCTTCCATTAGTTACTTAATGTAACCCCTCTCAAAAATTTCACTACAAGAAAACTTTTATAGATAAAACTTGGAAAAAGAATCTGCATAGTCTTTATAAGCCAATTACAAAAGTTAAGTCCTCCATCCCATTTCAGGGGGTCAGACTTTTCCTGAAACCCTCTTCTTGGATTAGGGTTTGCCTCCCTGAGATACTGAGCACTCTGTGATCCCCACTTTCAGTAACAGGAAAGGCTTCTTGAAGAAAAGGATGCCAGGAAGGCAAAGAGAAAATTCTGTTCAAAAAGACATTTCCTCAGGCTATGAATGGAAGTAGTTTAGTTGATTAAGTACTTACCAAACACACAGAAGGTTCTGGGTTCATCCCCAGCATTGCATAGAGTATAGTGACTCACCCCAGAAGTTGATAGAGGAAGAGCAGAAGTCTGACTGTAAAAGGAGACTATGCTTTTGTTTCCCAGTCACCCAGACCCAAATAATCATACAGAAACTATATTAATTACAACACTGTTTGGCCAACAGCTCAGGCATATTTCTAGCTAGCTCTTACATCTTAAATTAGCCTATTTCTATTATTTTATATTTTACTACGAGTCTCATGGTTTGTTACTTCACATTTCGTTTCTTGGGTGGCTACATAGTGTCTGCCTGTCTTTACTTTCTTTCTCCCTGCATTCAGTTTAGTTTTCCTGCATAGCTATATTCTACCCTGCAATAGGCCAAAGCAGCTTCTTTATTAACCAATGGTAAGAAAATATATTCATAGCATACAGGGGGAACTCCCATATTATTTCCCCTTCCTGTGTAAATAAAAAGGAAGGTTTTAACTTTAACATAGTAGAATTATATATGAATAAACAGTTATCAAAAAAGAATTATAGTTACAATATTTAGTCTATATTTGTATCTGACAAAATTGAAGAAAATATTCTATCTATTTTATATTTGTGAGTCTAAAGTTTCATATCTTAGTTATCTTTTATTATAACTAAGGAAAACTATAATTTTAACTGTCTTCAACTCCATCGTGGACCCAAGAAGGATATAATATTACCTAAGTAAATAAGAAGTGCATTGTAAGCAATTTCCAAAACACTAGAATAGACAGAGAGAGACATCATGCTGCCTAGACAGTCACCCAAAGTTCTTCTGTAACATTGGGGCATCCATCATTATCCTATAGTCCATAATATCTGGCATTTCAGTGAAACAAGAATTTGAAAGACTGCTTTGCCTGTATTGGCAGTTTTTCAGTCACTTTCTCCTGAGTACTTCAGAATGTCTGATGGCTTCTTTGTTGAAGTAGAAACCCTGAAGTACTGTCTCACCTTCTTTTGGCAAGTTCAGCTGTCGTGTGTGTGTGTGTGTGTGTGTGTGTGTGTGTGTGTGTGTGTGTATGTGTGTGTCCTGCATGTTCAGGTCATACAGTATACCATCAAACAATCCAGGTAAGAGCAGTTCCTTGCCCAAATGGCTAGCCTTGACATTGAAGGCAAATTACATAACAAGTTTCTTCAATGCCTATCAACCTCTTGAAGGTTGGTGCTGCCTGAAGCAGACATGTCTCACTGTCAAGAAAAGTCTAAGTTCTTAACACATTTTAAATACCATATACTGTAGGTCTTTTAAGTCTTTGAAGGTTATCTATCTAACTGAAATATATCTCTGTATATCTAGAAAGCCTAACTAACATGACTACAAGTTTGACTACTAAAAATGACTATTAATCTGTAATTTTTAATCATATATTATATTTTAAATGAGCTATATAAAATAATACTTTAAATAAGAGTAGAAATAGATAACAAAATTTACCTTAAATTTGTTTCAATAAACCAATGTCTTATTAATGTATTCATTTTTATATCATACCCCCTTTTTTTCTTTAGAAAGACCTTGATTATAACCATTAACTATTTATAATCCACCCCTTCAAATGAAAACAAACGTTTATAAACAATCATTTTGGGAATTTGGACATTATTTTCTCCAAACTGCTTCCTGATGATTGTTGGGTGAAGTATTTTTAGGGTTCATGAAGTCCTTTCAGGGGTTTTATTCCATCAAACCACATTAGCTTGGAAGGAATCCACAGGTTCTCAACTTCTGTAGAAACAAAAGAACCTTTTTTTCAAAGTAACATATCCTTAGAATCATTTTGAAGTCAACATACCTTTAAGATATATATGTTGGTTTAGCTTAGCAGGCCCCAGAATCAAATGTTTTTCAGCTGTTAGCTCATTAACAGTCAAAAAATCCAAAGAAAACACAATAATAACATAGTTTAGAATCTCTGTGTATATTCCATCTTTATGTGGCTTATTTTTTTACTCTATTCAAGTTTAATATTTATTATCTTTACTTCTTTTATCTATGATTGTCTATACTCTTCTCTTTCCTCAGCCCATGTGCATTTACCCAACACTATGGCCCTTTCAGAGGTCTTTTTCATTTGAATCTGTCTTACAGTGTATCTGTAGTCATTTTCTGACAAGGATGGGTTTTTATTTTTTTTAAAATGATAAGTAGGCATTGCTAGGACTAACACTGTAGCTTTGCCTATTGTCACTGCCCCATTCAACATGGAGGAGGTATGTTCACTTCCCCTGTGAGCCATCCTTAATGCCCCAGCTCCAGGGATGCAATTGATCTATGTCACCATTAAGCAAGTTGTAGCATTCTGCTCACAAACCCCATTTAAGTGCTGTGTACCCAAAGTAGGCTGAACAGCCTATAGTCAGTAACCCAGCAAGTCGCACCCCTCCACAAGTCTCTGCCTCTAGGTTCCTACCCTATTTAACTACTGTCAAGATTACCTTTAATTATGAACAATGATGTGGAAACATAAACAAAATAAACCATTTTCCCTATAAGTTGCTTTTTGTCATGGTGTTTCATTACAGCAATAGTAACCTCAACTAAAATTGCTTATAAGTAATTGTGTGTGCATGTGCGGATGTATGGTATGGCCAAAGGTTACTATCTGGTGTCTTTTGCTCTTTATTTATTTAATGAGATAATATCTCTTGCTAAATCCAGAGTTAGCTAACTCTGCCAGTCTAGTTAGCTGGCTTGCCCTGAGTATCCCATCTCCACCTCTAAAACAATAAGATTATATAAGCAGGCCACAATGCCTGCTATGGTAGTTTGAATATAATTGGCTCCCATAATCTCATAGGGGTTGGCATTATTAGAAGATGTGGTTTTGCTGGAGTAAGTATGGTGTTATTGGAGGAAGAGTGTCATTGTGGTGAAAGACCCTCAGAGAGGACCTTCCCTCAGGAGGAGACCCCTAAACCCAACGGACAGTCCGAGACCACTGGCTGCAACGGCAAGAGTTTTTTTTTTATTGAGAAGTGCACAGGTACCTGCGGGCATCAGGGTCTATTTGGAAGACTTGCACGCCCTCAAGCTGGGCAGGGGGTCTTTTATATGGAAACGGGCGGCAGAAGCAGAAGCATGGTTACAGGAATCCCATTGGTCAGTTCGAATGAAGCGATGGGTTCACTTGGGGACAAGTTCCTCGGGGACATGAAGATCTGATAATAGTTGACTTGGCTCTATCTAGGGCACATGTAGTTTTTCCCAGAACTTTTCGTTCCCCTCCTAGGCCTGATATCTGACCACAGATATCCTGTTTGGCAGCCTAGGAGTACCGACTTTACCTTGAACTTATACTTGTTTGTGTGAAAGCCTTGCAAAATGGCGTTACAGCAGCTAAGCTGGAGTCTTTCAGTGGAGGCAGGCTTTGAGGTTTGTTTTCTAAGTTCAGGATACTGTGGAGTATGCCAGTCGACTTCCTATTGCTTGCAAGATGTAGGACTATCAGCTACCTCTTCAGTACTATGTAGGCTGGCAAGCTGTGAAGCTCCTCATCATGATGATAATGTCTGAAACTGTAAGCAAGCCACCCCAATTAAATGTTTTCTTTATAAGAGTTACCACAGTCACGGTGCCTCTTCATAGCAATAAAACCCTAACTAAGACACCTGCCCATCTGCTTGTAATTTCTTTTTTTCTTGCTGGTATTCCTCTTCTCCCTCTTATTCCTTCTGTTCTATCCCTGCCACTGCTACTGCTGGTCCCACAGAAATAGGCAAGATTAGTTGGATCCACAAGACAGCTGTTTCCAGTTTCAGTCCTTGCTCCCCACCATGGCTGGTGGTGCAGTGGCTCAGCCACAGGACAGCTCACAGTGCTAATTTTTCTGTCTACTTCATGTATGAAAAAATGTGTGAATTTTGTGGCTACACGGATGTAATTTTGTTTTAAATGTATATTCTATATGGCCTCTATGTCTTTCTTGTTATTTATATCTGTTTAAAATTCCCTCTGAGACTCTAAAAACATGGTTTCTCCATTCAACATATGGCTGCCACCATTTTGACTGAGGGTAGGTCAGATGACCTCACCACCGTTTTGACTAAGGGCAGGGCAGGTGACCTTACCACCATCTTGACTAAAGGAATGTGAGGTGACTTCATCACCATTTTAACTAAGGGCAGTTAGGTGACCAAGTCCTGCCATCTTTACTGAAGTATTCCTTGCCTTGTTTTGCAGTTTACTTATGTTTTTGTCTCTAAATTCCTCTTACTGACTATTATAGGTGTGTTTTGAGAGGGCATCCACTTTGCCCAACTCCTGTTTAATGTTTGAGTGTGCATGCATCTGACTTAACTATGTATAAACATAAGTTAGCTTTAACTCTGTGTGTATATGTGTATAGAACTTAAATTCAACTAGATATAAATGTTCATATATTTACTGTTATTTAAAGCTATAATTGTCTGTTTATTGTTAAATGTTATAATTTTCTGTTCATTGTGTCTCATTCCAGACTAAGAAAACAATAAGTCTCATGTTTTAAATTGGTATGTACTCTTAAATCTCTTACAAAACTACTGTATATTTAATCCAACCCTGCTTTAAAATATATTAAGCTGTTCTCCAGTATTGTCAATTCTACCATTAAGTTTCTATTGCAAGCAGTTTTTTATTTTTTGTCTTCCACAAGTATAAATCTTACCTATTAAAAACCAGCACACTCAAGCTTTTACCTAGCTCTTCAGGCAGATCCTATACTGTTGGTATAACTTTAAATATATACCCTATAAACAGCCCTCAACTGCTCAGAGATCTGGGGAATATGGCATTTAAATGTTTAATTATTAAAAGGTTTTTCATATCAGAGAGACAGGCAGACTTCTAGTAGCATCACCCCATTTCCTCCAAAGAAGACAGAAGACAGATGAGCATAGAACAACGTCCATCCACAATTCGCTTCATCAAGTGAAAGCACTAACCACTGACAAAGCTACCTTTCATCTAAACTGAAGATCTCCAGATGTGGACAGAACTGGAATCTACAGCCTAGCTGCCCAGATCAAGGTAGTCTTGTCTTCCTACAGATTTTCTAGTCCACAGGATCTTCTAAAACAGCAAAAGGCAAATACGACCCTCAACAACCATGGAGCACCCTGAGGAGAGGCTCTAGGTAGACAACCAAGTAAGTTATCTGTCATTTTTAAATTAATAATACAAGTAAACTTTTATCCTTCTCAAAGATTTCTGATGCAGTTTGACAGCTAAGAGGTTTTGTCAATTTAAAAGGACAAATGCACCAAACAAATTTCAGTATAACTTCTTAACATGTTCTAAATAAAAAGTGTTTTAAGATATACAAGTGCAAGTTATTAAGGTGTGTGCCTGCAAATTATAAAGGTCTGAGGACAAATGCAAGTTATCAAATGTTTCTCTTATGCTGCCTTTCATAGTCTTTCATTGTGCAAAAACATCTGTCACAGTCATTCTGACATAAATATGCTGCCTTTTAGACAATTCATATATCTAAAACTTAGGTTTTCACAAACCCAAAAAAATTCTCGTGAGTTCCAGCAAGCTGAATTGAAGGATTCACCTTAAACAGGTCAGATACACCCCTCTCAGTTCCCTGGTCTTGAAGCTGAATGGAAGGATTCACCTTAAACAGGTCAGATACACCCCTCTCAATTCCCTGGTCTTGAAGCTGAATTGAAGGATTCACCTTAAACAGGTCAGATACACCCCTCTCAGTTCCCTGGTCTTGACATTTTTTTCTTCCTCAACTTAGTTTTGTCCTCTGCTCTGCCAACACCATGCTGGGTCTAAGAGACACCAGATAGTTCCATGCCACAAACCCTGGACAGGAGTAAAGGGATCAGCTATGCCGCGCCAGCAGGGGCTGGAACCAAGAGTCTCGGCGAAGGGTGTCCAGGTTGAATCAATGCACAGAGCACGAGGTTGAGGTGAAACAGCTTCCTTTATTGTCCTGTTGGGGCTGCCTTTTATACCATGGCATCAAATGAGGAGGGGGCTGCGAAGGGACTGTAGCCTGACCCCGGCAGGGATCAAGGAATGGTTACCATGCACTCAAAATTCCTTCTTTCCCTCGCTCCAGGAGCAGAGGGAATTTATTATGTTTTCCTTGCAGATAAGCACCTTAAAATGGGGGCAGGGATATCAACTCGGGGCTGCAGTTCCCACACAGCTACCCCAGGATGTGACCAGCACCCAGCTTTCTCAAGCACCCCCAAGGCGACACCCACAGATAAGCAGGAAGCAGTCTTGAGAATCTGCCATCCCAATTCCCTCAGCCTGCTATGCCTAACTTCCTGCCTTTTTATTATAAGAAAAAGATGGGAATGTTATAATCTGCTGGTCTGGTCTGTCATCTGGGTATCCTGTCCCTTTAAGAGACAAGCTCCACCCACTCCCAACCTCCCCCACCCCCACTTCCCCCAAGTCTCCTCTCCAGCCTCTCTTTCTTTCAATCTCTCTTCTGAAGATGTAAATACTGCCTCTCCTCTCTCTCTCTCTCTCTCTCTCTCTCTCTCTCTCTCTCTCTCTCTCTTTCTCTCTCTCTCTTCTCCCCCTTCTTCCCTTCACCCTCCATAACCCACCAAATAAACTCTATACCCAAACTCTTCTCTCTATGGCCTGTCTGTCTCCCACCCACCAAGGGGACCCACCACAGCCCCTTGCGGCACCAGCCTCGGGCCCCCATGTCTTTATAACTGATAATGTTCCTCAGCCCACACCACCTCTGGAGCACAAAACCAACAGGCCAGACTGTGAAGTCTTCCCCAAATCTTTGTTGCCAAGGCCAAAGCCAGGGAGATCTCTGGGCGGAGCAAAGCTACCGGGCAAAGGCTCAGCTCACTTCCACAAGCACGCACACACAGGGACCTGGTAGGACACAGGGGCTCCACGGATTACCCAAGCAGCACCAAGCGGGCCAGAGAATGCCTGAGAAGCTAACTAAGGCGCACAGACTGCAGAGCTGAGGTGAGAAGCAGGGGAAGCCACAGCTGTCAGCAGTAGTCCTGTCTACTCCATCTCCCCGGGTCTGGGGACCTGAGGATTTGGGGATGAAGTGGGCCAGACAGTTTCTCCACACTCACCATTTTCTGGCATCCGTGAAATCCTTTTTTTCCCTGCCACAATAGCAGTATATTCAACGTCAACGCCCCTCTGTAAGCGAAGCACCTAACCGCCGCACCAGAAAAGAACACTGCGCGAATTAAGCCGGGTGCCTCCTCCTCCCATCAACCGGTGATGGACTGACCCCTTGGCAATTCTGTTTGACCTGTGATCCAAGTCCTCAACGTCCTGGGAGATCGGGCTGCCGAAAGCTAAATCAACAAGTGTCAACCACACAACCTCTTAGAAAGCATGGCTTCCTCCTGGGTGCAGATCCCGCCCACGGAAGAATTTTAGTTATATTTACACAGAACTTGATTTTTTTTTTCAAGAGTTTCCTCTGCTTGTTTCCCTCGAACTTCACCCAGGAAACTTCACATCTGGTGTTTCAGGGAGAAGACTTCTTGCTCTAAAAGGAGTGTTGCCAGGTCAGGTGAGGCTTTCCGGAATAGGCTGTCACACGCCGAGAACTTTGAGGAAGGTACTCGGCTTCGTGGAGAAGAATTTCTCTCTCACATCATGTCTCGCACTATTAGCACAGTTAATAAAAATACCGCCAGGACGACGTTAACATTATTAAATATCCAGAGAAACTGGAGATTTAGCACCACAGATGATTGAAAAGAGAACGGAGGTGGGGGTAGTGGTCAGTTTTGAATCAGCTTCGCCAGCAGCCTGTGTCACACCAAGGTCACAGGGAAAACCCGAGGCAGGCAGTCTGGGACTGTCCTCACACACATTCCTAGCCAAACAAAGCAATATTTAACCCCATCCTACTATTTCCTTTTATTGGTACTTCGAAGTTTGGTTTATGATCAAATACATTCTGGAATTAGAGGCGGTGTGCTGGCTCAGCTTAAACTGCTTTGAGGTGCATATACAGTAAGGTAAACCAGGTCTCCAGAATGAACAATTAAAGGGAGAAAGAAAAAATCCTATAATAACCATATTTGCCTATGATTGTGCATGCATATAATTAAAACCAAATTCTTTATGGGAAAGGACATGCTTACTAAACAGTCATTTACAAACTCAAACCTGTCAATCAGAACAAAACCCCACACATACCCTAGTGATATACACACACAGAAAGGCAAACTTACCGGGTTTGGCAGCATGCTAACTTATTCCCAGCTCTCAGGGGATGGAAGCAGGAGGATCAGAATTAAGTTCAAGGCCAGCCTTAGTGATACAGTAATTTGCAGGCCAGCCTAGGCTACCTGAATAAGACGGGACGCCCTACACACGAGAAGATAAAATGCACTCTCAAACTCTGGAGACAGACTGACAGCTGAAATGGAACTTCATAGACTGCCAATCTCTGATGCTGAGGCAGGAGAACCTAAGGAATTAACTGGGGGAGCTCACTGAGTTATTGATGGTCATTGTTGGAGTACAAGGTGACTTGTCATTCATCAGTTAATTAAAAGGAAGATGATTCAGTCTATAGGACTTCCTCTTAAACTCTGAGTATGGGGTTTGGACATGACGGGGTAACCATAGCCATGCCAGTAAGACCAAGATAAATTATATCTATCTCCTCCTCCTCCTCCTCCTCCTCCTCCTCCT
>NC_022029.1:27330543-27352845 GCF_000317375.1 Microtus ochrogaster
TCTCTCTCTCTCTCTCTCTCTCTCTCTCTCTCTCTCTCCAGGGTTTCTCTGTAGCCTTGGCTGTCCTGGAACTTGTCTGTAGACCAGGTTGACCTTGAACTCACTGAGATCCACCTGTCTCTGCCTCCCGAGTGCTGGGATTAAAGGCACGTGCCACCACTGCCTGGCTAGATTCTTGATCTTAACCACAGTATATTTTTATTTATTGTACTGTCAAGGGAATTGTGCTCCTGAGAATAAGCTATACAAGGATGGCTCTCCTGAAACAAGCATGTCTGTGGCTTCACCGTTCTGGGGTCATTGATTGACATAATCACGTTACTTTCCGAAGACCACATGGCACACACACACACACACACACACACACTCATATTTTTATTTATTATTATTAATTTTTTGCGAGATTCATTCTTTGTATTTTAAGTATTGATCTTTTACCTGCTTTTATGTATGTGAACCATGTGCATGCTGAGTGCTCGTGGAGCTCAGAAGAGGGCATTGCGTCTCCTGGAACTGGAACTACAGATCATTGTGAACCACCAGGTAGGTGTTGGAAATCAAACTAACGTCCTCTGGCAGAGAAACAAGTGCTCTTAACTGCTGAGCCATCTCTCCAGCTCCTTATATATATTTTCTATTTCTTTTTTTTAAATTTAAGTGTATGGGTGCTTTGCCTGTTTTTATGTCTGTTTTCCATGTACAAGCTTGATGCCTTGAAGAAGCTAGAAGAGGTGTTGGATACCCAGGTCCTTTGCAAGGGTAACTGTAATGATTCTGCGCGAAAGGAACCTTGATGGTGGGTGGGTCCACACTGAAAGAAACAAAACCGGTCAGAGTGACCTAATTGCTTTCTGCCTAAATCACGCTGTTTATGCTAGGCTGTTTTGGAAAACACTTTATAGTGACAAGGGCCAGAAGCCAATAAGGACTGGACTAGACAAGAACTGACCAATTAAAAATGTGTCCATAGAATGCTTCATCTACATACCGCAAGGGCAGATAGGAACGGGGCCAATTGAGAACATACTGGTGTCCATACTTCACTTGCATAATGACATCATACTTATTGAATTCCGCACCCTTTTGTAATCATTTGCTGTCCTCAGTTAGGTCCGGATTTGCAAATTAGGTGAGAATGGTGGTCTCTTTGGGGGGCAAGAAGTCTGGGGACAACACACAGCACAGTGGGTGAGAGCCCATGTTAGGTGAGAGACAGACAGGCCATTCAGACAGAGCTCAAGTGGGGAGTTTTATTGCGATAAAGGGAGTGGGGGAAGGGAAAGAGACAGAGATGCAGAGAAAGAAAGAGGAAGAGAGAACTAGTCAGAGTTTTGCCTCTTAAAGGGACAGGGTACAGTCGTCCATGCCTGACACAGGGGTAACTGCACTCTGTCAGGTCCCCACTGGGCAGGGGCAGATTCTCCTGGATCCTAATATACCTCCCTTCTTTGTTAAAAAAAAAAAAGTAAGGAGTTAGGCATGGCAGCTTAGGAAATGAGGACATTAAGTTCTCAAGACTACCTCCTGCTAATCTGGGGGCATCAGCTTCTTGGCGGACCTGAGAGAGCTTGGGATGCTGGCCACATTCTGGGGTATCTGACTGCTTCACTGTTGTCTAGGATATGTGGAACCATCTGGCGCCTGTTGTACCTAACAAGACGCTTGCAGAGCAGAGGGCAAGGTTAAGTTTAGAGAAATTTTTTTCTTTAGATCCCGGTAATTTGAGAAGTGGGCCAGGCGGGGGTATCAAGACCAGATCCTCTAGGTGGGAGATTTAGGCTGCTTAGGGTCTGGTAAATGAGGGTCAATCTGGCCTGTTTGAGGTGAATCCAAGTCGACTTCCTGGAACTTACAAGAATTCTTTGAGTTTGCAAAAAGATATAAGTTTTAGACACATTAAAAACGGCAGTATAAAGCTGGGTGGTGGTGGCACACGCCTTTAGTCCCAGCACTTGGTAGGCAGAGGCTATCAAACTCTGAGTTTGAGGCCAGCCTGGTCTATAAGAGCTAATTCCAGGGCAGGCTTCAAAGTTACAGAGAAAACATGTCTAATTTTGTTTGAAAACATTAACCCTCTTTCTTCTATCCAGAACATGTTGACATAATTTTTAGCACAATGAAAGCACCTTTTAAGTCTATAGTTAGGAAACAACCAAGGAAGGGGAATTTGAAATCCTGAGCCTGTGGCTATGATGATAGTGGTAGGTACTCTGCCAGGGCGAGATTAATGGCTTATCAAGATTTTATTAATGTTAAGATTATCGGTCCATCGGACCTTTATCATTTACATTTGTACAACTTAAAACACCTTCTTAGACCCTGAAACATTCTTAGATCCTCACATCTGAAGCTTTGTGTCTTAAAACACTTTTTATTTAAACAAAGGAATGGTAAGAAGTTATACTGACATCTGCTTTGTGAGTTTGTCCCTTTCCTGATCTGGTAACAAGGTAAATTACGTCGAGATTTAGTATCGACTCTAGGAGAGTGAGGTCTGTGACCTGAAATTTTACACAGAGAACTGAGAAGCAGCTGAAGTCTTGGTTCCTGCTGCTCACCCGGCAAAGCTCTGAGCTGGCAAGCTGCAGCAGAGTTCTTGAGAAGGATAAATCTACCAGAGTGAATGACGCAAGGATCTGGATCTCTTTGTTGGTGCTCCCAGACTCAAGCCTGTATCTGCAACATTATCACTCCCCTGGTCCAAGGCAATGCCCATTTTGGTCAGAAGTCTCAGCGCTCGCCATGTGTGCCAGAGCAGGACAAAGATCTGAACACATTTTACTTTCATGCCTTCACCAGTGTTTGTCAATGCTCTTCAGAATCTACCCACTTTGTCTATTTTCCCTTTCTTTCCCCTCACTTGGAGTGGCAGCCTTTTTGGCTTCATGGAATGAGGAAAAGAATGAGGCAGTCCCCGAGGAGGGGTAGAAGGAGCTTTTTCTTGTTGGCACTGGCCACAGGGGCATGTGGAGCAGGGATAAGAAAACACTTATGAGCCTGGCGGTGGTGGTGCACCCCTTTAATCCCAACACTCAGGAGGCAAGGCCAGCCTGGTGTACAAGAGCTAGTTCCAGGACAGGCTCCAAAAGCTACAGAGAAACCATCTCTCAACCCCCCCCCCCAAAAAAAAAGGAAAAGAAAACACTTATGAGGGGCCGGAAAAATGGATTAGTGGTTAAAAATACATACTGTTCTTCCAGAGGATCTAAGTTCAGTTTCTAGCACCCACTTCAGGCAACTAGCAGCATCTTGTAAATCTTGTAACTCCAGCCTGCAAGGATCCAAGGCACTCTTCTGGCCTCTACAGGCACACACAGACACACAGACACACACACACACACAGACACACACACACACACACATCACACATACACAAGAGAGATCCATATAAGAATTCTTAAAAATATAATAGGTTATGAACAATGGACCACACCCTGCCTAGTTGGGCTCAAAAGAGGGCTGCGTTTAGGGAGGAGCCATGACCACCAGCTTAGGAAAACCTTTCTGTTGGAGAAAGCTTCAGAAAAGACCAATTCTGGATGGTACTCTCCTCAAAAGGCTCTGTGTATTGTCTCCTCCCTCTCTCCATTTACTCCCCTCCCCCTTCCCTCAAACACAGCAGAAGCCCAGAACTCAATAAGCGCTTTTAAACCAAGTGTGCCGAAGTAAAGACAAGACATAATACTTCTGGGGTTAGGGTCCCTCACCTCTATATTCTCACTGAACAGCAGTGAGAAGAGTTGAGGGAATTTGGAATCATTAGATCAAGCAGATCGACCCTGATTAGCGAGGTTGTGTCTGGTCTGGGAGTAAAGGCCTGATGCGCTTCCTAGGCCTGGCCTCCTAACTCCACCAGGGCAGCACTGTGTTACCCAACAGGAAGATACAGAAAAGCAGCAGCAACGGCTTTCCATGGGAAACAGCTTCACTGAGTCAGCCGTAAATGGAGCCTCCTTCTCTACAGGGCTATGTAACACTTGTACCTCTTCTGGGGGATCCTTGGGAGGTCAGTACCTGTAAGACCACCCAGCCCAGTCATCCAGACTGACAGAGCCATCTTCTTCTGAACTAGACTCCATGGCAGCCTCGTGAAACCACTCCTTCAGCAGGAAATTGGGTGATGCATGGGATGTTAGAACAGCAAGAATCATCAGTTCAGAAAGCTGTCCCTGGCGACTGCCTGGGTAGCCTGCAGACCCTCACAGTCCTGATAAAAGACCAGGGCATCAGCAAGAGTCTTTCTGCTCTCTGATGCTGAGCCTACTTTGGCCACAGCCCCCTTAAGGTTCTCCCGTCCCCGCTCAGGCCCAGCACACACAGCAGATCTGAGCCCCTGGGGCCATACAGCTCTGGGAGCTTTACCTTCACCACTTCTATCCCTCAAATGCCCCCTGGTGATCCTCTAGGATCTGTGCCAACTTCAGAATGGCTTTTGCTTCCCTTTGTGAGCTGAATGGTTCAGATTTCTCAGCCAAGGACATGGAAAGGTTTGGACATGCTTAAGTCACAAAAAAGAAGTGTGGCTTCTGGGCTGGAAAGCTGACTCGGTGGTGAAGAGTGCTTTAAGTTTTCCAGCAACCACTTGGGGGGTCTCACAACCCTCTATAGTGGGATCTGATGCCCTCTCCTGGAATAAAGGCATACATGCGGACAGAACACTCACACATAAAATAAATAATCTTAAAAAAAACAAAACAAAACAGAAGTATGGTCTCTTAAAAACAAACAAACCTGGGCCCAATAGAAATGGCTGGGTTGTTACAGTGCTCATGGTCATCAGAGGACCTACGTTCAGCTTCCTGCATCAGCATCGGGTGGTTTATAAGGCCTATGAGGTCACTGCTTTCAAGATAGGCATGCAGGCTACACACACACACACACACACACACACACACACACACACACAAATGAAACACAAAATAAATCTCTAAAAAAGAAATACTTATAAATTCAGTGGAGGAAGATTCAAAGAATCAGACAGACTCTCTTTCCCTCCCAGAGGCACTGTCCCACAAGAATCAAACCAGCTCATGAGACCTGCCTCCCTGGAAGCTCCTGTGTTGAGTAGGGGGTGCTGATCTGTCCCCTGGTCTCTCTATCATCACTGGTAATGAGATCCTCAATGTAGGCATCCAGCTCGTCATCTGTGCTGATGTTTAGGTCCTCTTGTGCTTTCTGCAGGAGTGCCAGAACATTGCTCCGAAGTTTCTGGAGTTTCTCTTCTGTCTCCCGAAGTTTCTCCTGGGAGATGCGCAGGCTCTCCTCGGACGCCTTGGCTCTTGAGTCGGCGGAGCTTTGGTAGGAATTACAGAGATTCTGGAGCGCGGCTTCGTATTGCTTGAAGCACTCTTTCAGAGGAAGAGACAGCAATTCTTCTGAATTCATAGCACCCAGCTCCTTCTTGGATATGGAAAAGCTCATCAGAGGCATGAAATAATGTAGGCAGTTCCAGAGAATCTGGACCAGGAGGTCATTGGTCTCGTGGTTGGCCTTTAGAGCAGTGGTGTCGGGTTCAGTGCAGACGCAGTCAGAGGTGGAGGTCCCCTCTAACGCCACAGCCTGTTGGTCCACCGTGTCTCCTTTCTCCTTCACACCCTCTTGCTGCCAATCAGTGCTCTGATACTCCGGAGACAGCTTCGTCAGCCACACATTTTCACTGCCTTTTTCTACCCAGCAGTTTCCTGGTGCAATACCCTCGGGAGCATCCTCAAACTTGACCTTCCACCAGACCACATTGTCTCCCACCTCCACGGCTGTGACGTGGCCCTTGTAGCACTCCCCTTTCACCCGCACCTCCACGTACAGACCTTTATCCTGCTGAGCCGTCTTGAGGTCAGGTGGACCCTCCTCCTCAGAACTGTCCGAGAGTTGGTTTGCAGGCATCTTTTCCTCCTTCACAGTCAACCTGCTCCGTTTGCGTGACTCCATCCTTCTCTCCTCAGCCTCTTCCTCATCAGAGGTCTCAAGACTCCGTTTACAACCCCACCATTCTGGTGAGGGATTCACGGGTGGATCTGGGTTCTCCAGCACTGGAGTCTTCATGGCTTCATGGGTTTCTGCCTTGCAAAGGTGGTTGGAATTAGGGACTACAGACATTGACAGGTAGGACTGGACCAGAGGAGTGGGCTGGGGTACAATTTTTCCCAGGGGCACCACTGATTTTGGGGGTGTCTCAGGTGGGTAGGTCAGGATGGTCTCCCTTTGGGCAGTCGAAGCAGAAGAATCGGGGCTGGTGCAGAAGACAGAAGCCCTTTGGAGCTGTCTGGATGGTATTGGAGCATATATGGACTGGGTTATTCTCTGGGCATTCTTGTTCACTCCGCACAAAGGTGGTTGAAGGCTCTGAGCGGCACATTTGGTGAGAGGTCTGGAGGTCACTTCCAAGGGTAATTTTTTCAGGTCACCTTGGCAACAGATGGGCTTGGTTTTCTTAAGGGCCTCAAGCTTCCTCTGCTGTTGACAAATATTCTCTGTCAGCTGTTTCTGCCTTTCTTCTTGGGTCTTTCGAGCCTTTTTTAATATTCCGATAGGAATCTTTGGCTTCGGTTCAAAAGCCTCACACTGGTCCTGCTCAGGATCGGGGTTCATGGCACAAACCCAGTTGTCTGGATAATCTTCTTCTACAGCACTTAACTGGAAGGGAAGGGTCCTCCACTTCAGGCACAGATCACACTGTATGGTGGTAGGGACCTGCATTGACCTCCTGCGCTTGAAATGCAGCTGATCCGATGGGGGCCGGGACCAGTTGGCAGAGAGGTAGCCAAACTCATCCCAGAACTTAGTGATTCCACCCTGGGCAATGGCGATGTCCTTCCAGTATTGTGCCAGGTGCTCCCCCATGGCCCGCAGCAGGTGGCGGTACTCCTTGGCATCAGCAAAGTCTTGCTTGTTATGTGTAGGCTCCAGGACCAAGTAGGGCACATCGATGACCCCAACAACCCCACCACATGTCATGCCCTTTTCCAGCTGCGGGCCCACTTTCTCATACATCTTGATCAGGCGGCTACAGTTGTAGATAAACATGCCATCATGGTCACGGTGTTCAATGTTGACCCCAAAAACAAAATTCAGTTCCTTAGGTTCTTTGAGTGCTCGCTGCTTGGCATCCTTGATCCTTTTCTTGACATCAGCTTCTCTTCGAAGGGTGATGGCTGTATTCTGGACCTGCCGCAACATCACCCTGGAGTCCCGTGAGATGTCCTTACCTATGTGTACTTCTAACGCACGAGCTTTGCTCTCTGCTTCCCGAGCCTTCTCTTCGGCAAGTCGTGCTACCTGGTCTGCTTTCTTCACCTCTTGCTCTGCCCGGGTCTTGAAACGGCTTGACGTGAATGTGTACTTCCTGGGCTTGTACAGGCAGCAGGAGAGCTTTTTGGTTCGCACCTTGTGCCCATGAATGAAAATCCTCATCCGAGGATCAATGTAAAGAACAGCAGCATAGGCACAGAAGGAGTGTCGCTCTGGCTTCACGCCTTCTTGGAACAAACCTGCCATCAGGATGTCTTTTGGATTTGAGGTTATGTCTAGTTCTGGCTCTCCGTTGTCCATGAGCTTGAGATTAAAAATGATCACCAGGGTCCCACTATCCCCAGATATCTTCATGAACTGCGTCATCACTTCTCCCTCGGTGTGGAAAGGAGAATACTTGTAGATGAGTTCTGTCTCGATGGCAAACTTCTCCAGATTGTCTGTGACAGGCTCTCGAGTCTGCGTATTCCACGTGGGCAATGGAACTATCACTTCATCAATGCCTTCTTCCTCATGAAAGGTTCGAGACAGGAAGAGGCAGCTCATGGTGTCTTCCTTCTTGGTGAAGAGGATAAAATCCTTCCCAATGCGCATTGAGCCCGATTTTAGCCCATTCCCATACCGCCCAATCTGTGTGGACTCTGGTGTTCGTTTCCCTGATTTCCCAAATTGGATCACACTGATGGCATCATTTGGATCCATTCCCACTCCGTTATCCAGAAAACACAGCATGAATCCACCTCGCAGGTCCTCTCGTCTTTCAGCATAGATATCTATTCGGGTGGCGTCGGCATCTCTCGCGTTATCAACCAGCTCAGCAAGGGCTCCGAACAAAAATTCATGAGTGGTTGAATTGGTGTGTAGGTATTCAAAGGTTAGTTGAGCTCGGTTAAGACTGCTATAACTGGTGAATGCCATGAATCTGACAAAGTCTCCACTGAGAGATATATGTATTGAAGCAGATTTTCTTGGGTTCTACACAGTGAAGGGTAGTTCTTGCTTCTTAGTGACAAATTAAACAAGCAATCTAGTAACTAAAATACAGAGATATTTGAATCTGAGATGGAACCCTTCTTTCTTTCTATCTATCTTTTCAATGACTATGATGTAATTTTTTTTGTTTGTGTATGTGCATGTGTGTTGGGGGGGAGCTAAACCTGCATTTCTAAAGAATTTTGAGTGTTGTTTCCTTAGTTCATTTCAGACAGCCTGGGTCCAAAGTGGATGGTCCATACAAAATAGCCATAGAGTTGACTGATGTTTTATCTTGACATTATTTGAGCCATGCCCTGTTCTCAGTTTTTTGATGAGAAGACTTACCAATGCAGAAATCTACATGAAATTTAGCTTTTATCTACATCCTCACCACCAGAGACCGAAGTATCCTTAAAAAGATGCTGTCCTGGAGGAACCCTGGGCAGAGCAGATAGTTGTACTTCCGGTGACCCCTTGGGCAACTGATAAAGGTATTTGGGGCTCCTTACTTATCTTTCAAATTCGAACCCAGACTGAACTCAGCTTGATGTTATGCCACAATCACCACTGATGTGTGAGATGACCTCACAGTGGTCCACAGAACCACCCAAATCTCCAGTGGCGGGCACTGGCGCTAAACCACATCCCTGCCAGGCCTGGGTCTTGTGGCCACTTTCTCTCTCCTCTCCAGGAGGAGTCTCCTTCTCCAAGGCCCAGCCCCAGGGTGTAAGGCAGTTATCGGCCACAACCAACCAGTTCGCGCGAGCTGCTAGCAGCTCCCAGAAGCCTTTGTCTGCCTCACCCTTAGAACTGAAACTCAACCGTCCTCTGCGGGCTTGGAACCACCCGCTACCTCTGCCTCTGCCTAGGAGGAGCGCCACCTGTAGGTTGGACTATATCACCACAGTGCTAAAGTGCAAAAACGGACTGGGTGCTGGACCAAAAGATGTTAACAAAAAAGTAACAAAAGTCACAGCAAGGATTCAGAGTTTGCTGCTTCAGAGTTTGCTGCTTCTCTGCCAACGCTAACGCCTTCTTGGTTTCTGCTTTGTGTCGTTTAGAGCGCACTGCCCTGGGCCTTCTTTTACTAAACGTTTTTGTTTTTATGTTGTCTGTGTGACTGTATGCCACTTGTGTGTGGATGCCTGCAGAAGCTCGCGGGTCCTCTGGGGATAGAGTTGGAAGCAGTCTGTAAGCCCCCAGGCCTGGGTGCTGGGAATCGACGTCAGTTTTCCAGGAAAAGCAGTAAATTCACTTAACTGCTGAGTCATCTATCTAGCCTCAAAGTCTGGCCCTTCTTAAATTCTTTGAGCAAGATGCCGAGAAGCTGGATAGACTAGCACAGACACCATTAGTAACGGTGACCCAAGAAACCTATACTTTGTTGTTTGAGGATGAGACCAGTGTCTGTCTCCATGTTTTTGCAACCAGTTAGCAGATTTTTAATTAATATGTGACCCTTGCTATGGTGGGTGCCCCAGAAATTATCTTTTGCTGGTTTGCTGCCTGCGTATTGTGGCATTTGTGGGGTTTGGCCTTCAGAAATCTAAACTAGAAACAGTGGTACAAAGTCGCCAGGAGTGACAGCAGACACCTTTAATCCCAGCACTCGGGGAGGCAGAGGAAGGAGGATCTCTGTGAGTTCAAGGCCAGCCTGATCTGCACAGCTGCATAGTGAGAGCCAAATAATCTAGAGTTACACAATGAGATCCTGTCAAAAACAAAACAAAACAAAACAACAACAAAAAAAACCACCATTGACCATTACATTCTAAGAACTGCATATGGCACACAACATAGAGTTTTTGTTTGAGGAAGGATGGGGAGGACCAAAGGATACATAGAACATTAAACTTGGGGAATTATAAAGAGAAACTAGAGGTAGCAGCAGGAGAGCAGTGACGAAACAGAAGGAGAATGATTAAAGCACTTTTTTTAATTTCATAAAAAGGGAGTGAAGAGATGGTTCAGTAGTTAAGAGCACTCATTGCTCTTTTTTTTTAAAATTGTTTTTATGAAGCTATTTTTCTCTGTTCCCCTTACTGCTTCTCCCCTCCCCTTCAACCCCGTCCCATGGTACAGATGCTCCTAATTTACTCAGAAGATCTTGTCTTTTTCTACTTAAGATTAGATCCATGTATGTTTCTCTTAGGGTCCTCTTTTTGTCTAGGTTCTCTGGGATTGTGAATTGTAGGCTGGATTTTATTTGCTTTATATCTAAAAGCCATTTATGGGTGAGTACATATTTGTCTTTCTGGGTTTGGGTTACCTCACTCAATATGATGTTTTCTAGATCCACCCATTTGCATGCATATTTAAAGTTGTCATTTTTCCCGCTGTGTAGTACTCCATTGTGTACCACATCTTCTGTATCCACTCTTCAGTCAAGGGGCATTTAGGTTGTTTCCAGATTCTGGCTATGACAAACAATGCTACTATAAGCATAGTTGAACACAGCTCCTTGTGGTATGATTGAGCATCCTTTGGATTTATACCCAAAAGTGGTATTACTGGGTCCTGAGGAAGGTTGTTTCCTAATTTTCTGAGAAATCACCACTGTGACATCCAATAACGCTGTACCAGCTTGCACTCCCACCAGCAATGCAGAAGTGTTTCTTTTATCCCACATCCTCTCCAGCATAAGTTGTCATCAGTGTTTTTGATCTTGGCCATTCTTACAGGTGTAAGATGGAATCTCAGAGTTGTTTTGATTTGAATTTCTGTGATGACTAAGGATGTTGAACATTTCCTTAAGTGTCTTTCAGCCATTTCAGATTCCTCTATTGAGAGTTCTCTGTTTGGGTCTGTACCCTATTTCTTTATTGGATTATTTGGTCTTTTGATGACCAATTTCTTGAGTTCTTTGTATATTTTGGAGATCAACCCTCTGTCTGATATGGGGTTGGTGAAGATGTTTTCCATTTCTGTAGGCTGCCATTTTGTCTTGTTGACATGTCCTTTGCTTTACAGAAGCTTCTCAGCTTCAGGAGGTCCCATTTAGTAATTGTTTCTCTCAATGTCTGTGCTACTGGGGCTACATTTAGGAAGTGATCTCCTTTTCCAATGTGTTCAAGTATACTTCTCACTTTCTCTTCTATGAGGTTCAGAGTGGTTGGTTTTATGTTGAGGTCTTTAATCCATTTGAACTTGAGTTTTGTGCATGGCGATAGAGATCTATTTTCATTATTCTACGTGTTGATATCCAGTTATTCCAGCACCATTTATTGAATATTCTTTCTTTTTTTCTGATATATGTGTGTGTGTGTGTGTGTGTGTGTTTAACATCCTTAGTTGTCAGAGAAATGCAAATCAAAACAACTCTGAGATTCCATCTTACACCTGTAAGAATGGCTCAGATCTAAAACAGTGATGACAACTTATGCTAGAGAGAATGTGGGGAAAAGGGAACACTTCTGCATTGCTGGTGGGAATGCAAGCTGGTACAGCCTCTTTAGATATCAGTATGGCAATTTCTCAGAAAATTAGGAAACAACCTACCTCAAGACCTAGCAATACCACTTTTGGGTATATACCCAAAGAATACTCAATCATACCACAAAGACATGTGCTCAACATAACAGCATTGTTTGTTATGGCAGAACCTGTAAATAACCTAAATGCCCCTTGACTGAAGAATGGATACAGAGGATGTGGTACATTTATTCAGTGGATGTAGGAGGAAGGTGCATTTGTTTTTCTCGGCTGCCCAGAACTGAAATAATCACACAGAAAACATATTTATTAAAGCACTGCTCGGTCCATTAGCTCTAGCTTCTTACTGGCTAACTCTTACATTAATTTAACCCATTTTTATTAATCTGTGTATTGCCACATGACAGTGGCTTACCGGCAAAGATTCTAACCAGTGTTTGTCCCAGGCAGTGGATGTATGGTGTCTCCTCAGTTCCATCTTCCCCGCCTACCTATATTCTGTCCTACCAACAGGCCAAGGCACTTTTTTTATTCATTAATGCTAATTACAGCATACAAAGGGAGTTTTCACATCAAATGGAGTACTACATAATGGAAAAAAATGAATGACACCTTGAAATTTGTGGGCAAATGGATGGATTTAGAAATATCTTATTGAGTGAAGTAACCCAGACCCAGAAAGACAAATATAATATGTACTCACCCATAAGTGGCTTTTTAGACATAAAGCATAGAAAAACTAGCCTACAATTTACAATCCCAGACAACCTAGACAACAACGAGGATCCTAAAAGAGACATACATGGATCTACATGGGAAGTAGAAAAAGACAAGATCTCCTGAGTAAATTGGCAGCACAGGGATCATGGGAGATGGCAGAAAGAGAGGGTAAAAGAAGGGAGGGGAATGGACAAAAATATATAGCTCAATAAAAACAACAGAAAAAAATATTTAAAAAAGCAGGCTGAGCAAGCCCTGAGGAGCAAGCCATTAAACAACCCCCCTCAATGGCATCTGCATCAGCTCCTGCATGAGGGTCCTGCCCTACTTGGTTCCTGTCTTGACTTCCTTCAGGGATGGACTGTGACTTGGCAGTGTAAACCAAATAAACTCTTTCTCCTCCCCTCCCCCGAAGAATGGCTATTGTTCAAGCTGTTACGTTGTCTACAGGCTGTGCGGTGTGCTCCGTATTCCCAGTTTCCATGAGCTCTCACCCATGCTGGGTGGGCTTTGGTTATACAGCTGCTTTTTGAGTCACTTCTGTGCTGGTCAGTAAGCCCTCACTTGTACTTCTGTAAAGATCCTCAGTTACACTCACTGAGTCACTAAGTAGTACTTAAGTGGTATCCGAAATTTCTGTGCTCCTGGTCTGAGGTAAGTCGGCATGTGTGCTGCATCTCCCCTGGAAATAACACCTCTGTCACATGACGCCTCTGCCTGTCTCCTGGCATTACAGGGCTTTGCCGCCACCACCATTTTTCATTTCATTTAAGTGAGTTAGATTCACGGGTGCATGGAAAGTGATACAAATAAGCACTTAGTGTGTGTTTTCAAAATTATTCTTTGATTAAAATGAAACTTTGCTGATGGTTGAAATTTGGTTACTGGCCTCAGGAGCAGGTTCTGGTTGTCACTTATATATTTTGCATGTTCTATCGTTCTCTCCAATGGGAAAATTGTCATTTCTTTCTATTGTGGCTTAATGCCTATTAATTTTGCATGCTAGATAATAATAGGTGACTTCTATTTGTAAGTATGTCACTCATTTTTGTGAATTTTTATCCTCCTTTACTGTTTTGTGACCTAGTGTGACTTTGTTGTGACTTTGTTGCTGTTTGTTTGTTTACAGTAGTGAGGTGGTTGTTAGATTTTGAAGCACCTGTCCTAAGTACTTTAGTTGTTTGGTTTTTTCCTCTTTTTTTTTTTTCTGTGAGAAGACACGGTGACCACATCTCTTGCAAAGGAGAAGATTTAGTTGGGGCTTGGCTTACAGTTCAGAGGTTTTGTTGTCATGGTAGTAAGCATGGTAGCATGCCAGCAGACATGATACTGGAGAAAGAGCTGAGAGTTCTACATCTTGATCCACAGGAAGCAGGAAGTGACTATCATACTAGACATGGCTTGAGCCCACCCCCACCCCCAGTGACTCACTTCCTCTAACAAAGCCACACCTACTTCCATGCCTCACCTCCTAATAGTGTCAATCCCTATGAGCCTATGGGGTTCATTTTCTTTCAAACCAGCACAGCACCATATGCGTTGAGTACTGTGTACATTGTGGCTATGCCAATCCATGTTTTCTAGTTCCTTGGCTTATCAATCAAAAATATCTCTCAAACTTCCAACAACTCCTTCCTCCCATTTTCTCAGAATTATATATCCGCTCTTCTGTGCTTATTTTTGTTTCTATGATGATAACTTGCTAATTTATGCAGCAGTTAACTTCCTCTTGTTACAGTTCTGAGAACAGAAACTCCAAGGTCAAGGTTCTTGGTTCAGCATTTGGTGGGCCACCTATCTCTGACTCCATGACAGCACTGTTTCTAGAGGAGGCAAAAATTGAGCCTCACAAAATGCAGGGCTTAAAGAGCAAGACAGCAAAATGAACATAAGTCTCTCTCTTTATGATGTATTTTTAAAATCCATGTGTGTGTGTGGGTGGATATGCAGTTGTGCATGTATGCAGGTGTTTTTAAAAGAAAAAGGAGGGTATCTGCTTTCAGATCTCCTGGAACTGGAGTTACAGGTGGTTATGAGGTACCTGAAATGCATGCTGGGAACCAAACTCATGTCCCTTGCAAGAGCTGCAAGCACTCTTATCCATCTCTCGAGTCCTCAGTCTGTTTATGAGGTTCCAAATCCTGTCCCTAAGTGTGAAAACTCAATTTTTTAAATGATTTTACGTATGTGTTTGTTTTGTGTATGTAGGGGTGGGGCATGTAGCCGATTCTCAAGTAGCCTAGGTTTGTTTTGAACTTGCTACATAGTTAAGGCTAGCTTCCAACTCCCACCTCCCCAAGTGCTGGGATTTTAGGTGTAAGTCACCATGTTCCAGCCCTTCTTTGGTTAAGAAATTTTAATTAGGATCTGGAGAAAGGGCCCTGCAAGTAAGATACATAGTCATCTTGCAGAGGACCTGCCTTCCCTGTCCAGCCCTCTTCTTGGATGTCTCCTAAATTTCTGTAACTCCATATCCTGATTGGATGCTTTCTTCCTGTTTCTAAAGGCACCAGAATTTACAAGCACATTCCTATACTCAGGCACATATAGATAATAAAATGAAAACGTCGTTGTCATCATCATCAACATCATTTGGTATGTGATAGGATGTGTGCCTCAGCGTGCACATGGAGATCAAAGAACAACCGTTGTGAAGACGGTTCTCTCTCTCTATGGCTCCATGGATTCTGGGGGTGAAACTCCGGTTAACGAATTTTCATGGCAAGCACCTTTACCTGCTGAAGCATGTCACCATCACCAGTAGACCTTTCAAAAACATTAATAGTATACCCATGCCTTCCCACGAAGGCAACGAGGGCCAAAGAGCCATCAATTTACCTCAGATTCCCAGGGCTGTGCTCCACTACAGCCACGGAGCTTAGCATCGTGAAGCAGGGTGCACTGTGTAAGGGACAGCTCCCGCTGCCCCTGGGAACCCCAGAACTGGAGTATCCTCCCAGACTTCATCTCCAGCTCTCTGCAGGCTACCCAGTGCTGTTTGGCTCTTGAATAACCAAGGCAACACCTGTTTTCTCGAATGCCTTGGTGCTGTTTCTCAGCATCTCTGATGTGCTGGCCGAGTTGGGAACACATGTCCCGACTTTCCCCCGAATTCAACAACTCAGCTTTTAACAGAACTCTCGGTTCCAAGGCAATTCCCAACGTGATGCCCAGGAACTACTGCTCTGGTTGCTGGTCTTGGAGGGCTCAGCCTGTATGCTAGTTTCCGAGCAGCTGCTCCAGAAACCAGTAAGGACTCAGAAGAGCCCCCCTCCTGGTGCCTTCAGCTCGGCCTGTTGGAGAATCTTCCCTCCTAGGTAGTGTTACTGTTTATATAATTTTGGGGAAAGACGCCTTGAATCTCAGAATTTCAGAAGCTGCTAGACGCTAGAACAGTGGTTCTCAAAGGTCGCGAGCCCTTTGGACATCAAATGATCTTTTTCAGGGGTCGTTTAAGAACATAGGAAATATCAGCTGTTATGATTAGAACTCACAACAGTAGCATAATTACAGTGATGAAGCAGGAATAAAAAATAATTTTATGGTTCGGGTCACCATAACATGAGAAACTGTATTAAAATGTCGCAGCATTAGAACTTCTAAGATTAATTTCTTTCCTGGACCATGTCCGTTTCCTTTACTTCCTGTGTCTAATGATCCTCGCTCCAGAGGAGAATATTTTGATTCAAATCAAGTTGCTACACAACATCAGGGGTTGTCTTAAAGAGTCGTGGAATAAGGAATTCCCTGAGCAGACTTCAGACCTCCCGGTAAAGATAGGGAAATCAGAGTCCACTAGGGAGAGTCAGGAGCCAGTTCTGTTAAAATTATGCCAATTCCCAGTCTCAGACAGGTATGCACCAGGTGAAAAAGTCGGTCGAATAGCTCGCTAAGATGCTATGCTCTGATCTCTGGTTTGTGCGCAGGCTCTAGCTAGCTGAGAGGCTTTCTGTTGTCTTTCACGGTTCAGAGGGGCGGCTCCTGCACCCCTCTAGCGAATGAGAGGCGCTGGAGCTGTGCAGATCATCCAGTCCTGCGTCTGTAGAAGGAGGAGCCCCGCCTGAAGTGGAGGTGCGGGCCTTTTTTACTTCACCATAAATCCTGACCCAGTATGTAGCACAGAGACTCCAGGCACAAATCCTCTGCCACGCTGTGAAACCTGCTCTGGTCCTTGTTACTTTTTTTTTTTTTTTTCGAGACAGGGTTTCTCTGTAGCTTTTGGTTCCTGTCCTGGAACTAGCTCTTTTAGAACAGGCTGGCCTCGAACTCACAGAGATCCGCCTGCCTCTGCCTCCTGAGTGCTGGGATTAAAGGCGTGAGCCACCACCGCCCGCCTGGGTCCTTGTTACTTTGAGGAGGACCCGGAACAACCCAGGAGCTGGAAATGGTAGGTGTTGGGCCGAGTGCCAGAGGCTGGAAGGACAGTATAGTCAGGACACTAGCATCCTTACGCCCCGCCTCCCTGAGTCTGGAGAGCCCTTGGGGCTGACCCTGAGCGGGGCTGGGCTCTACAAGGGGTCCTTGTCCCGTTCTTCTCTTGGAGGCCCGGAGGATGGAGAGAGACTACCGACTTCTAAGTGAGATCTGCAGGGAAGGAGCCAGGCTCCGGCACACTCTGCCTTGAATGCCCAGAGCAGATAGGATCGTCTTGAAGTTGTTTGACATGTAAGGCAGGGACTCCTGCCCACAGCCCTGTGTTCTTCGTAAGGATTTTCCCAGCTGTTTCAATCTGTTTTTTTTTTTTTT
Organism: Microtus ochrogaster; assembly: GCF_000317375.1. Classification (NCBI taxonomy): domain Eukaryota; kingdom Metazoa; phylum Chordata; class Mammalia; order Rodentia; family Cricetidae; genus Microtus; species Microtus ochrogaster. Next base: position 27,347,665 of record NC_022029.1, read on the forward strand.
TCTTTCTTTCTGGGACTGAAGACTATGGCTCATGACTGTGATCTCAGGGTTGGGGAGGTGGAGGTGGGACAATCAGAAGGTCAACATTAGTCTGAGATTCATGACATTCTATTCTTAGCAAATAAACAGAACACCAAAACTGGAGTCAGACATACCTTGCTTCTAATCCCAAACTGACCCAGGCTTAATTGGTTTCCTCATTAAGTGTTTTTTCCCTCATTAAGGGCCCATTGAATGCTTTCCTTTGTTCTCACCCACCTTCCTTTCTTCATTGGATTTATTTACTTGTTTATTTATTTGAGAGAAAATCTTGCTCTCTGGCCGTCTTGGCATGGAATTCACTCTGTAGCTCAGGTTGGCTTTGAACTGGTAACAACTTCTGCCTTCACCGACATAAAGCTGGAATTATATGTGTGCAACACCATGCTTGGCATCTTCAATTTTTCTCTTCTTTTCCTTCTCTCCTCTCCTTCCTGTCTTTCTGTCTGTCTTTTATGTTTTGTTTTCCAAAATGGGGCTTCTCTGTATAGCTCTGGCTGTCGTGGAACTTGCTCTGTGGACCAAGCTGGCCTCAAACTCACACAGATTCACCTGCCTCTGCCTCCCGAGTGCTGGGATTAAAGGCGTGCTCCATCACCGCCTGGTTAGCTTCTCCAGTTTTCATAACAACTTCAAACATAACATCCAAAGAGGCAGTGACATTTAGATTTTAGGGGAACATTTAAATAGCTAAGTTTACATTACATTAATTATTTTTATTGTTGTTATTATGCACCTCGCCCTTTTTGCATTTTAAATATAACATTTTATGGATTTTTTTGAGAAAGTCTTATATGCATATAGTGTATATGGATCATCACTCTTCACGCCCCCATAACTCCTCCCAGATCTGTTCTCATGCCTCCCAACTTTCCACCTTTGAATCTGTCCTCTTTGTTTTAGTTAATTGTTGATTCCAATTTATGCTGCCTTTGTAATAGATGTGGGACCAATCAACGGAGAGCAGCTGATCTACTAGGAGGTACATTCTTAAAGAAAACCAACCCTGAGCTGGAGAGATGACTCAGGGGTTAAGAGCACTGACTGCTCTTCCAGAGGACGCGGGTTCAATTCCCAGTACCCACACTACAGTTCACAACTGTTTATAACTCTAGTTCCTGGGGAACGGACACCCATGGCAAAACACCAATACACATAGCAAAAACAACAACAACAACAACAACAAATCCTCCTAATCAAGTCTTTCTACTCCAGAAGTCATCAGCTGTCAATCAGCTCCTCATTTAGGAGTAACTGCTCTGCCTGTGAGCCCTTCCCCTCTCCGTGTTGGAATGTTGATGCCTTGGTCGTGGACAGGTCTCGTGCAGTCAGCCACAGCTTCTGTGAGGTCATGGGTGCAGCATTATACTCAGAAGATACTGTTTTATTCTGGTCGGATCTTTTAGCCTCTCCGTCGTGATCATCGCTGAGCCATACTGCAGAAGCAGGTTGTAGTGATACGCTGTAGGCATCCCGTTTGTGGCTGAGAGCTCCGCAGACACTCACTCTTGGCATCCTGACCACCTGTGAGCTTCTGAACTCACTGATAGTCTCTGAACAAAGAGATTTCTCTATGAGATCTGAGAGACTTACTAATCTATGGGAATAAAGGTACAAATTGAGAGGGAGCTTGGTATGGTCATATTATTTCTATGTATTTAAATGTGTGCGCATGTGTGTGTGTGTGTGTGTGTGTGTGTGTGTGTGGTGCATACACCCATGCCACAGTGTGCATGTGGAAGTCAGAGGACAGCTAGCTGGAGCTGGTTTGCTGTTGTACGATGTGGGCCTCAGGGCTCCAAGGATTGATCTTAGGCAAGCACCCAGACCCACTGAACCACTTTGCCAGCTCGCATATGTTATTATTATTTTCTTTTTAAATTTACTCACTTTTTACTTGCCAGAGTATCTTGTATTTCTTCACCTTTTCTGCTTTTGGGGAGGCAGGGAACGGAGTTTTAGGACCAGTCTTCAGAATTTTACTAGAAATTAAAACCTTAGAAATTAGGAAAATTGGAGGCTAGAGAGATTGCTCAGTGGTTAAGAGCATTCATTAGCTACTCTTCCAAAGGGTTCAATTCGCAGCACCCACACGGCAGCTCACAACTGTCTGTAACTCCAGTTCCAGGGGATCTGGCACCTTTACCCAGACACACATGCAGACAAAATACCAATGCACATGAAATAAAAGTAAACTGTATATAATACATACACATACATACATATGTATGTACGTACATACATACCTATACATGATTAAAATGTTAAAAGAAAGAAATAAGGAAAATTATTTTTCAATGATGGTCAAGAAAATAAATACATCTTTGGATGACAATGAGGTAGATGTAATTGTGTATTAAAATTTTTTTAAAACATTTATTCTAACTTAAGACACTTAGATTCTAAGTAATTTTCTCCTTTTTGATGCCTGGTTTTGAAGGTAGCATAGACACGTCTTTATTATTAACATTTTAAAAATTATTAAATGTATTATTATTCTTTTAATGTGTATGAATATTCTGGATATATAATATATGTCTATGTGACTGATGCCCATGGAAGCTAGAACATGGCATTGCTGTTCCTACAATGGGAGTTAGAAATGGTTGTGAGCTGCTATATAGACTCTGGGAATTGATCCTGGGGTCTCTGGAAGAACAACCAGTATTCTTCACCACTAAGTCATCACTCTGGCCCCTATTGTTAATAATTTGTAATGAATTAATTAATTGAGGCAGTGTTTCTTTATGGTAGTAGTTCTCAGCTTGTGAGTTGCAACCTCCTCTGGGGGTTGATTAGCACATAGATATTTACATTATACTTCATAACAGTAGCAAAATTACAGTTATAAAGTAGTAATAAAAGTAATTTTAAGCCGGGCGATGGTGGCGCACGCCTTTAATCCCAGCACTCGGGAGGCAGAGGCAGGTGGATCTCTGTGAGTTCGAGACCAGCCTGGTCTACAGAGCTAGTTCCAGGACAGGCTCCAAAGCCACAGAGAAACCCTGTCTCGAAAAACCAAAAAAAAAAAAAGTAATTTTATAGTTGGGGGGGTTACACAGCATGAGGAACTGTAATGAAAGGGTTGCAACATGAGGAAGGCTGAGAACCACTGCTCTGTGTAGCCTTGGTTGTTTTGGTCTAGATCAGGCGTTTCTAGGTTGTAGGTCTCACACTCAGAGATTTGAAATAAGGGCTGACACACAGAGTGCAAAAGGAGTAAAGGCAACTTTCTTCTAAGCAAAACCATGGGACCATTTGTGACATTGTCTAGAGGGACAGCAGGCCACCTGACTGGAAAAGTCCTTAAAAGCCTGGGGCTTCCTTGTATACAGTTTAAGTAAAGGAAGAGTTTGGTTGGGAATTGGTATAGTGAGGATAGATTTTGGTTTTGGTTGACAGGCCAAATGAGGTGGGCCTTTGACGCTATAAGTGTCTCTTCTCATGGTGAGTCTTATTTTAATCCTGTGTTCACCCAATTATGCATGGGTGGAAGATGAGAAGTAGGGGATTCGTTCTAAAAACTTCACTCAGAAGACACAGTTTGCCTTGCTACACACACACTCAAAACCAGTCCAGGCCAGACTGGGCCCACAGTTCCTAGATATATCCATGTGCCTGTCACAGTTCAGAATGGTCACAGATCATATGACTATCAGGAATATGCCAAGCAACTGAATGAATGTAAGGAATGCAGAAACAGCTCCAGCTTTTCCCAGTGCCATCTGAGGTATGCAAGAACTCAAACTGAAGAGAAACTTTATGAAAGTAAGCAACATAGGGAAACTTTTAGTGATAATCCCTTCCAGATACATGAAACAGTCCCTGCTTTGAAGAAACCAGATGTGTGCAAACAGCATAGGAAAGAATTCAGGAACAATGCAGGTGTTGAAAGACAAATGATAGCACACAAGGGTGATGGTTCAGGCAAGTGTAAGAAATATACTAAAGACTTTCCCTATTCCGCTTCACTGTTTACGCATTTAAGTTCTTGTATTGGGGAGAAGCGGTATGTATGTAAGCATTGTGGGAAAGAATTCCCTAATGCTGCTTCCCTTGAGTGCCATGAAAAAATGCATCATGAAGAGAGACCCTATGCTTGTAAGTACTGTGAGAAAACGTCTACTCGTTCAGGTTCCTTGAGATGTCACGAAAGGATTCACACTGGACAGAAACCATATGCGTGTAAGCAGTGTGGGAAAGCCTTTACCACACACACATTCCTCCGATGCCATGAGAAGATTCACACCGGAGAAAAGCCTTAGGAGTGTAAGCAATGCGGAAAATCTTTCATGTTGTACAAATATTTGCAAAGACATGAGTGGATTCACAGTGGACAGAAGCCCTATGAATGTCTGCAGTGTGGTAAAGCTTTTTATGTCCACAGTGCCCTTCGATATCATGAAAAGACCCACAGTGGAGAGACGCCTTATGGTTGTAGGCATTGTGGGAAAGCCTTCACTCATCCCAATTCTTTGAGATGCCATGAGAGGATTCACAGTGACGGAAAGCCCTATGTGTGTAAACAATGAGGGAAAGCCTTCACTACACACAATTCCCTTCATCACCATGAAAGGACTCACATCGGAGAGAAACCCTATGTATGTAAGCAGTATGGGAAAGCCTTCAGAACACAGAATTCCCTTTATCATCATGAAAGGACCCACACTGGAGAGAAGCCCTATGGATGTAAACAGTGTGGGAAAGCCTTCACGTTTTGCAGGTTCTTACAAAGACATGAACGAATTCACAGTGGGGAGAAATCCTATGTGTGTAAGCATTGTGGGAAACTCTTTTCATGTTTGAGCGAGGTTCAGAGGCATGAACATGTTGTAATATGAGTGGCGGGGCTGCGTCCCCAGCACCCCTGCCGCCTGGCTAGCTTATGCCCTGAAATAACAACACACAAACTGTATTTTTTTAAACACTGCCTGGCCCATAGTTTCAGCCTCTTAACCCATTTCTAATAATCTATGTAGCACCACTAGGTGTGCTTACCAGGAAAGATTCTAGCCTACGTCCATCCTGGGTAGGAGCTTCATAGCGTGCCTCTGCCCGGGAGAGGGGAGCATGGTGTCTCTGCTCCAGAGAGCAGAGCTGTCGAGTCTGAGCTCACTTCCTCTTCCTCCCAGCATTCTGTTC
>NC_022029.1:27352945-27374763 GCF_000317375.1 Microtus ochrogaster
GGGAGCAGCGGCATCTGAGCTCACTTCCTCTTCCTCCCAGCATTCTGTTCTGTTTACTCCTCCCACCTATGTTTTAACCTATGAGGCCAAGCAGTTTCTTTATTACTTAATCAATGACCTTCCTCTATCATGAACAGACACACACTGGAATAAAGTCCTATGTATGTAGACAATGTGGGAAAGCCTTCTCTAAAAACAGTTACCTGGAGTACCATGAAAAGATTCACACTGGAGAGAAGCCCTATGGATGTAAACAGTGTGGGAAAGCCTTCACTTTTTACAGTTCTCTTCAACGCCATGAAAGAACTCACAATGGAGAGCAACTATATGTGTGTAAGCCATGTGGAAAAGCCTTCACTTTTTACAGTTCCCTTCAACATCACAGAAGGATTCACAGTGGAGAGAAGCCCTATGTTTGTAGGCACTGTGAGAAGGCCTTCCCTTCTTTGAATCAGGTTCAGAGACATGAGCAGACACACAGTATAGTGAAACCCTTTGTATGTAGCCAGTGTGGTAAAGCCTTTACTCTCCACAGTTCCCTTCAGGACCATGAGAGGTTCCATAGTGGAGAGAAACCATATGTGTGCAGGCAATGTGGCAAAGCCTTCACATATCACAGTTCCCTTTGGTACCACAAAAAGATTCCCAGTGGAGAGAAACCTTACAGATGTAAGCAGTGTGGGAAAGCCTTCTTGCAGTCCAGCTCCTTGCAGAGGCATGAACAGATTCACTCTGGAATAAATCCCTGTACTAAAGAGTGTGAAGCTGGGAGCTAGAGAAGCCCTGGAATGCTATAAAGGGTTTAGCGAGCCATTTTGGTGGGAGTGTGGAAGGTCAAAATGCCAATTGAAATTAGGAAAATAAAGAATACTCCTTAGGTTTCAAAAAGGAATGATCTCTCTCTTGGTAAATGGATGAGAAACCATGCATATTTCATTTTGACAAATCTGGTTGCATTCTGCCCATGTCCAAAGAATTTGAGTGAGGTTTAGTTAAAAGACATGTTTTATTAGACCAAGGCAATTTAAAGACAGTGTAATATTCAGTGTGTCATGGTTATTTCTTACCACTCTTATCTGGGTTTAGAGGGAGAAAGAAAGAGAGAGAGAGAGAGAGAGAGAGAGAGCGAAAGAGAGAGAGAGAGAGAGAGAGAGAAGATATCTAGTTTGTAGAGAAAACCAAAAGCAATTTTAATGTTGCACAAAAGGAAAACATTGCGGTGGAGGGCTGACATTGTTAAAAAGCTTAGTTCATCTAAGAATAAAGCATGTGCTTTGCACTTGAACAATAGGAAAGAAACATTGAGAGCATAGCCCACCCATTGTAAATATATAAAATGGTTTGGAAGGAGAGGCTGAAGTGATCTCTTGCTCAAAATAATTGCCTAGGGAACAATTTTCCTGGTTCAACCACTAAGGCATGTAGACTAGTTCTGCTAGAAGGGGGCCAGTCTACATCTCAAGCCAACAGCAGAACTTGACAGCATCCTTCATCCTTCATGAATTAAAAATGCAAGACCTGACCTGAGTTATGGAGACCTGCTCCAAGTACACTAAGGCCAGGTGATATGTGTCCCGTGTGCATTCCCTGCAAGGAAGGTAATGTGTAGCACATTCAAATCTATGAAAAGATGGCCTGAGATGTCTCCTTTCATTGTTGGGAAGCTATGGAGGTGAGCCCTGTGTTACAGCAGAGTCTCCAGGAGATGCCAGGACCATGATTGTTGGGCTGAGGGGGCAGGGCATAGAACCAGTCTAGTGCTAAGGGTGCTGCAGAGTACAGAAGTGGAGGAGTGGGTGTATACAGGCTAATGGAGCCCCGATGGTATCAATGACAGCCCTAGATGCTGACAACGATCTTTAGGATTTGGTGATTGTACTTCTGGGTTTCGGCCTTGCTTTTGGCACAGTTTTCTTATGCTATATTCTCCGTTCTTCATTTTGGAATGGAAATGTTTATTGTATCATTTATTGTACTGTGAGCTTTATAATTTTTAAAAAAAATTTTAAGGGCTCACAGTTCCAAGATTGCCTTGAGTCTAAGAAAGAAAAATCTTTGAACTTTGACCTATTACGTAGTGTTTAAAGTACTTAGACTGTGGGGACTTTTGAAGTCGGAATTGATTTTTTGTTTGTTTTATGAGATGGTCATGAACCTGTAAGGACTAGGGATAGATTGTATGACTGAAAAGGATGCTTCTGGGCATCAGCTTGACAAGAGGTAGACTTGGAGATGGCTAATATTTCAACCTAGCTGGATTTGTAATTACCAAAAACCACTTATGATATATCCAGAGAGATTTAGATGATGAGGGAAGACCCACTTTGGATTTCATTGTGCTACCTCATGACTTGGGGCCCAGACTGAACAAAACTGAGGAAGGAGAAGACTAACCTACTGCCAGCATTTGTCTTCCAACACAACACCATGCCTTCCTTGCCATAAAACCGATATTAAATCAGCATTTATGTAAATTGTTTTTGTCTGGTATTTTGTCATGGCATCAAAAAAAGTAACTTATCCACTCAGGGAACACAATCAATATGGGCACACTGTTCCTGCTCACAGTTTCTCCATCATGAAATGATTTGTTCATGGTTGAGAGAAAGCCCCCTCTATCCTGCAAACTATGCAAGAAAGCTTTCTAGTCTTTGAATTTGTCTGATTAATTACACACTGAAGAAAACCATATGGGCACAAGCAGTGTGGTTGAGTCACTGACATGTGGGTGCTGAGAACTGAACCTAGGTCCTCTGGAAGAGCAGCCTGCATTCTTAACTATTGAGCCATCTCTTCAGTCCCTAGAAATAGTAACCTCTGAAAAAAATGAATGCTAGGGTTGAGTTTGTTGGATACCTAATTACACCCCTGGCGGTAGGATTTCAAGGAGTTCAAACAACCTTGGCTACATCAAGAATAGGCTTTGTTGCCAGAACCTATCTAGTGCTTAACAACCATCTGTAACCCCAGTTCCAGGAGATATGATCAGGACACTATCTCCATGGTCTCTGCAGGTAGGTCCCGCACACATGGGGCACACATGCAGGCAAAACATTCATACACATAAGAATAAATAAATAAATACATTTTACATTGTTTTTAAAAAAAGAATAAAAGCAGTTTTTGCTAACTGTTGACTTTATTACTGGGTTTTCGTGATGATCCTGGACCCACCCTTTCTTCCTTCCTTCCTTCCTTCCTTCCTTCCTTCCTTCCTTCCTTCCTTCCTTCCTTCCTTCCTTCCTTCCTTCCTTCCTTCCTTCCTCCTCCCCCTTCCTATCCCTTCCTCTCCCTTCCTCCTCCTCCTCTCTCTCCCCCTCCTTCCATCCATCCTTCCTTCCTTCCTTCCTTCCTTCCTTCCTTCCTTCCTTCCTTCCTTTCTTTTTCTCCCTTCCTTCTTCTTCTGAGAACATAATAAAATTACTGTGGTGCACCACACCCATCTGCGCTCTATGCACCACCATACAGTTTGTGATCCGGGCAAGGTGATTAAAACACACAAAGACTCACAGAGACACAGGTCATCCTTAATGCCAAAATCCTTGAAACAGGAATTATTGTGTACCAGAGCCACTTATATAGGGATCTTTAACTGATAACCATGCCCCAGCCAAACCCACCAGAAACCACTCTCCTGCCATCAGGAACTCCTGAGGGTCTCGTGCTCAAAGTAGCTGCAAACATTAGAAATTGTTTACCAGAAATTTAGGATCTGGGGGTTTACTGCTCCCAAAATCTCCGCCCCCCTTTTTTATATAATTAGAAAAAAAAAGAGCAACTAACCCCATGCAAATCCCACAAGAAATCCAACTGCTCTTATAAGCTGAAAAATGCCCTAGCAAACATGCTCATTCTATGGTCAACATGAATGATATTAAATGCTGGTGCCAGCTACAAGGTAGTCACAGCAGCCATCTGGCTGATGACAATTTTAGCTGCCATGAAGGAGGCTGCAGCAGTGACAATAGCTGCCACCCGTGGTGATCTTGAAATCTCTAGGATGGCTTGGTAGTTGTTGTTCAGCTTCTACCTCCTTTGCAAATCCTACTGGTGTGCACCACCACAACCGGCTAGGGCAGCAGGCAGGGTCGGAGACCTTCCGCAGCTACTTCTCAAGTGCTGTAGAAAAGCCTGTCGCTTGTGCTGCAGACTTTTGGGCGTGCAGAGCCTGGAACCACCACTGCCTTTCCCTTGCCTGCTGCTACCTTCCATCTGCTGCATGCAGAGTGGCTGCCCAGCTGTATCTGTATGGCTCCACCTTGTCTCAGCTCCAGCATTTGTTGCTGCATTTGCTAATACTCCTGTCACCACCATGGCATATCCCAGGCTGGGTACTGAGTGGTTGGGGGCAATGTGCCTTCTGCCATAATCGCCTAGCAAAGCTCTGCTCCAGCTGCCCTCTGACTCCAGCCACTTTTGCTCTGGGTCCAAACTGGTGCATGGAGTGGAGTGGAACTTGGGAAAGCAGGCTTGCTGCTCCGGTACCACTGAAGGGGCCCCACTTAAACAATCTTTTAGGGAATTTGGGCATCGTCAATCTGTCTGGTTACTTCCTGCTGAGCGGGGGTGCTGCATTCTGTGGGATATTTTACTGCAATATTTCAGGGGGTCTTCGTGAACCAAACTACATAAATCTGGAATAAATCCTCAGGTTCTCATCCTCTGCGGAGACAAAAGCAGACAAAAGCTCTTTTCCAAAGCATCAAATCCTTAGTTCCAGTTTTAAAGTCAAAATACCTTTCTTAGCAGTTCCCAGAATCAAATGTCTTTCTCTAGTCCAGAACACAAAAGACAGCACAATCAGCACAATAACATACATCTGTACATTCTTTCTTAAAGCTTTTATATTGGCTGAATGCTGGTGGCACATGCTTGTCGGAAACTAGTCAGCCTATCTGACTCACTCCTGAAGCGGGGGAGGGGGGGGGGATGTGGAAAGAGATAGAGTCATGAGGGCATCCAGTGAATACTGTTAACCACCCAAATTTATTTCTCATAGCCCTTATATACCTCAAGCAAAAGGGGAGGGCCAAAGACTTCCTTATGTGATAAAAGAAGCAAATGAGTGTAATTACTTTCTTAATTCTCAAAGCATCCAGTAACCCTGCCTTCGATCAAATATTCTGTTATCTTGCCTTAAGGATCAAGATATCTAGTAAACCACACCTTCCATCAAGCATCCAGTTCTCTGGCCTTCCGCAAGGACTGAGCAGATGCCATAACAGGCTGCTCAGTCTCAGATCAGACCTCGGTTTCAGTTTCCTGAGAGTGGACAAGCAGTTTCTGAGGAAACGATACAAATAAGGGACAATCAGTCTCCAACGCCCCCAACAGCAAGGAGGAGACCTGATAGAGTACTAACCCCCAGGCCAGGCCTGAGTCAGCCTCCACAGCAGCTCCAGGACAGGGCCCGGGATTTGTCCAGGCCTGCCTCAAAATGGAAAACTGTAGCCCTGACTAACCCCTGACTAGTCCTAGTCAATTAAAATATACTGATATGATTTCCACTTGCTTAAGCCAACCATATCTAAAATGACCTAACTTCCTTAGACACTCCCCTCAGGAAGGCTTAGAAGAAGCCCCACCCCCTTCTCGGGGTTGATGATGTCTTTGTGTAGGATCAGCATGCTGTTATAATAAAAAAAGACTCTTTGTTTTTCCATCAGATATGGTCTCTTGAGGAATCTTTCAGGGTCCTGACTCTGGGCACAACAGCCTTGAGGGTCAAGAATAGGTTTCAACTTTCTGACCTTAAGTCAAAATGGAATGTAGTCAAATCTGTGGGCTCCCACACATGCCTTTAATCCCAGCATTCAGGAGGCAAAACAGGCAAATCTCTGTGAATTTGAGGCCAACCTGGTCTACAGAGTGAGTTGCAGGACAGGCTCAAAAGTCACAGAGAAACCTTGTCTCGAAAAACCAAAAACCAAACCAAACCAAAACCCAAAAACAACCACAAGAAAAACCTTTTATATCAATTTTGGTCTGGTAAATATTTTTACCTTGTGACTTGGGCACAATACTCCCAACATGACAGGTATCAGTGCTTCTTTGTAATTATGATGAGTCTAAATGAAAATTTATTCTCAGGTTCTTAAACACAGGGCTCAGGCCCTAGACTTGATGTGAAACTGATGTGTGATTCTGTGCTATCGTCTCCATGTTTCCTTAAAATCCTATGTATAAAGAATAATTCCTAGGGCGACAGACTAGTGCTGTGATCTTTCACAGAAGAGAGTGGTCTAGGCACAAGGGCTGTCCCTTTACAACCTAAATTTAGTACTACAATGTCTTGTAGAAATACGTTACTCTCTCTTGACCCTCACCCTTCTGAATATGAAGATGTAGCAAGAATGTCTTCACTAAGTACAGGTTTCCTGATCTTGAATGTTTCTGCATTCAGAACTGGGAGGAGATCAATTCTTTTTTTTTTTTTTTAAATAAAGTACTTTTTAAGTTTTCTTTCTTTCTTAAAAATATTTATTTTATTTTAAGATACATGTATGTTGTGGGGGGGTGGAGAGTGTCTTTGCATGAGGAATTACAGGTGTTGAGGGGGTCTAGAAGTCATTGGCTCTGATGGAACTGGAGATATCAGTGATTATGAATGGCCTGACGTAGGTGCTAGGCACTGAATTTGGACCCTCTGCAAGAATATTAAAAAATTGCTGAGTGCTACAAAATAGTTTACAGCCTCAGCTCTTCTTACTAGTAACGGCTTGCAAGATTAAACAGGTTGACTGCTAAGTTATGCTTTCATATGAAATACATGCTTGTATGACTGAGGCACCTGCTGGATGTCTGTTATAAAATCAAGCCTTTCCTGTTCCCAGACAGGATAAGTAGATTTGACTCCCCAAAATTATGACTTTTTTAAAAATAATCCCTTGGCTAACAATAGCTGGGTCCTTACCTAGAAAACTCTTTCTGGTTTGGTCCTGGCCCAGTCCTTTTAATCAGCACTTGGGCAGTGAAGGTAGGCGGATCTTTGTGAGTTCAAGTACAGCCTCATCTACAATGTGAGTTTCTCAGAAAGCCAGGACTGTTACACAGAGAAGCAAACAAAGACAAGCTTCCCCAAGAGCAGGTCCATCATTCAGGGTAGAGCAACTTCCTTATGACTTATACAAGTTAAAAATAATTTTGTTTTTACAAGCCTTGTAGCGCTGTGAATGAAGGTCCGTGAGAGCCCATAGCAAAGGATAACTAACCAATGTCTATTAGGGAACATTCACAATAGAAAGCTGCTGTGTTCTTCTGCTCTGTGGGCACTGGGAGCTGCAAACTGAACTCTGACCACCAACCAAGTGAAAGGAAAAAAGGGCTAAGCAAGCTTCCTGTCTGTGATTATAGTACCTCAGACCATGCCCTAATGGCTGGTATCTAAAAGGCTGTTGGTTGAATGAATTCCCTCACCAAAGCTTGGCACAGTAAATTTATCCTCTAAAGGCATTGTTCATCACTACCAGGGGTAGGCTATACAGTCTCAGATCCTTTCCCGAGTGACATATTTCCTCCTACAAGGCTCCACTTCTCAAAGATTCCAAAGGCCCCCTAAACAGTGCCACCAGCTACAGCTTGAATGTTCAAATACATGAGCTAAGGCAGATATATTTTCCATTCAAACCACAATAAGAATCATACAAGCAACTCAACCCAGCAACATAGGTGTTCATCTGACTTTGAACTTCTTCAATTATATAAGGCATGAACAAAACAAAGTCAAGCTGTTACCATTTTATCATAAGAATGGCTGCTTTCCAGTGTCCAGCAAGATCTCCTTTTTTCAAAGACGTTATCAGAGTGGTCTTTGTCTTTTTCCCTCCCTATCAAAATTCAGTTCTATCGTACTTGAATCCTGTCTGACAGAATTCAGGACAGTGGTTCTTAACCTGCTGGTCACAACCTTTTTTGGGGGTCAAACAGCCCTTTCACAAGGGTCACCTAAGACCATTGAAAAACACAGATATTTACATTACAATTCATAACAGTAGCAAAATTACAGTTATGAAGCAGCAACAAAAGTACTTCTGTGGTTGGAGGTCTTTACAACATGAGGAAATGTATTTCAGGCTCTCAGCATTAGCTTGAGAACCACTGATTCAGGATTTCTCTACGGCTTCTTTCTTTGCCTGAGCTTTCAAGGGAAGTGCCTTCTGAGTTGCTGTCATAACATGGGCTTTTAAAGATTTTATTTTATTTTTTAAGTGTCCGTATGTGCATGCTTGCAGAGTCCAGAAGAGGGTGTTGGATCCCCTAAAGCAGGAGTTAAAGGAGGTTGTGAGCTTCTGACATGGGTTCTGAGATTGAACTCAGGTTTTCTGCAGGAGCAGCAAATGTTCTTAACCACTAAGACATCTAGCCTGCCCCAAAGAGGCCTTTCCCTAGCATTCAGGTCAAAACTCTTTCAACTTATACCCACTATTGATTTCCATATTTGAAAGATTTGTTACACTAAATCCCCATTTCCTTCTTCCAATTCAATTTCTGTGTATGTCTGCTAGTCGACATACACCTGTGAGGGAAATTTATAAGAAAAAAATATATAGTTCTGGAAGCTAGAAAGTCAAGTTCAAGTACCCGTGCCTCCAAGAACAGACACTTTTAGAGTAACTGTTGGGGACTGGGGAGAAATTTCAACAGATAAAGGTGCCCAGTTTGTGGAATCCCCCCTTAAAACCAACAAGGAGACTGAGTGCCATATGTAAAAGCAAAGAGACTTTATTCTTTTTCAAGCTCAAACTTTTAAGAAAAAAACCATATAGTTCTGGAAGCTAGAAAGTCAAGTTCAAGTACCCATGCCTCCATGAACAGACTTTAAGAGTAACTGTTGGGGACTGGGGAGAAATTTCAACAGATAAAGGTGTCCAGTTTGTGGAATCCCCCCCTTAAAACCAACAAGGAGACTGAGTCTCATACGTAAAAGCAAAGAGACTTTATTCTTTTTCAAGCTCAAACTCAGACTCTCTGTTTAAAGCGTTGGCACAATGAGAGACCCATGAGCTCAGTTGGGGTGGTTTTGCTTTTTTAAAATAATATCAGGGGTTAGGGTGAGGGATTTCTAAGGTTATGACTCCTGATTGGCTGATATTTATCTAGGGGTGCCCTGGTGAAAGGGGATGGATTGTGATGGGCTAAAGGACATTAGGCAATCCCATCTATAATGGTTGGAACGGGAATTTCCTTTGGAATGTTAAGGTACTTTCTCCTTGGATGGTCCATTCCTGGGTGATGCCTGGGTGGTCTCTCTTTGTGCTCTTTCCTGGAACCAGGTAATCTAAAACTCAGACCCTATTGAGCTTGTCATGACTGGGCCACACAGCTTTCTATCAAGCTCAACTCCCTGAGTTTAACCCCTGGTATGAACAGAGGTAGGAAGAGAAAACTGATTCTCATACATTGTCCCTGTTCTCCACACACGCTATGGATTTCCCCCCACCCCCTTCAAATGTAATTTTAAAAAAAGTTTTTGGGCTGAAGAGACCACTTAGTTGGTAAAATGCCCATTGTCAAACACAAGGAACTAAGCTCTTATCCCCAGCACCCACGTTAAAAAGCAAAACAGTACGCCAGTATGCAGCATACGCCATAGCTTCCACAGAGGTACAGTGGAGATAGGTGAACCTCTGAAGCTCCTCAGGCAACTAGTCTACCTGAATTGATGAGCTTCAGGTTCGGTGAGAGATCCTGTCATTCAGAAAGCACATGTGAAGAAATAGGAGGGAGTGCAGCTTGGAATTGAAAGTGCACCTTTAATTCCAGCACTGGGGTGCAGAGGCAGGAAGATCTCTGAGTCTTCCAAGTGAGTTCCAGAAGAGTCAGGGCTACACAGAGAAACCTTGTCTATGGGTTGGGGCTTCTAAGAAGGAGGCAAATTCCAAGAATTAGTGATCTTACACTCTAGAGCAAATGGTAAGCCAGGGAGCATAAACATTCATTGTGTGTGTGTGTGTGTGTGTGTGTGTGTTGTGTGCTGTGTATTTGTGTTGTGCATGTGAATATGTAGGTGTATCCGCACACATGCCAGAGGTCAGATCGATATTTCAATCTGGGTCTCTGCCTCATTGCCTTGAGAAAAGGACTCTTATTGAATTGGAAGCTTGTCCTGTCTCAAAACAATAAGGTGGAAAAGTAATTGACAGACATTTCTAGTTCAGTCTTTGATTTATGACCTCCATGAATTATATGCACATACAGACAGAGACACATGCAGACACATGCAGACACACAGAAACAAACACTATATGATACTATTGACAGACAGATTAACAACCAAAAAACACAGATAGATTAATAACAACCAGTCACAGAAAAGGAAAACAGTTTTTAGTACATCCCTATGTAAACAGAAAATGTATTCATAGTAGAGGAGGCATTGTATAACAGTGGTTGGAATCACGGTCTGCCTTAACCCATGGCTCATGGAAAAGCTAGTGTTTACTTAGAAACATGCACATGCTCCTTTTTCCTTGAACAATAGTGAGGTTATATATTGAAAGAGGAAGCAAAAAACAGGAGTGTTTTGAGAAGTGACAGCCAAAAATATTTTAAAATGTTGGAATAGAGATTTTCCCTAAGAAGAAGGAAATGGAGGCTGGAAAGATGGCCTTTATATTGTATGAGTATTTTGCACGCATGTATATATGTGTATCACATACATGTCTCGTGCCCACTGAGGTTTGA
Organism: Microtus ochrogaster; assembly: GCF_000317375.1. Taxonomy (NCBI): domain Eukaryota; kingdom Metazoa; phylum Chordata; class Mammalia; order Rodentia; family Cricetidae; genus Microtus; species Microtus ochrogaster. The sequence goes on from NC_022029.1 coordinate 27,363,629, forward strand.
AGAGGATCCCCATTCCAGGCAATGGTGGTGCACATGCCTTCAATCCCAGCACCTGGGAGGCAGAGACACAGGGGATTTCTGTGAGTTCGAGGCCAGCCTGGTCTACAAGGTGAGTTCCAGGACAGGCTCCAAAGTCACAGAGAAACAAACAAATAAACACACAAACAAACAAACAAAAAGAATCTGCTGGGGCTGGAGTCACAGGTCACTGTGAAATACCATGTAGACACTGAAAATTCAACGAGATCTTCTGCAAGAGTAACAAATGCTCTTAATCTGTGAGTCAACTTTCTATCACCAGATGGCTCAACTTTGAAGAGTGCCTGCTCCTCTTGTTGAAGGCCAGTTTCATTCTCAGCACCCAGGCTCACAACCACAGGTAACTCCAGAACCAGGGGATATCTTCTGGCCTCCAAAGGCACCTGCACCCACATGCACTACAAACATACATGCACACACATGAATAAACAATAATACCCTCTAAAGACAAAATAAAAAAAGAATCTGAAATGGACAGAGAAATGTCAGTCTATAATTATAAGAAAGATGCTTCGGGATAGTAGAAAAGACATCTGGCCCCAGTTTACTCCTCCATGGGATGGATATATATATATCCATCCCAACCAGCTTCCCTAAATAGTTTTTCAACTGAGACAGAATCAAATTTTCAAAGAATGAAGAACCTCAGAAAAGGGACCCACCTTCAAAATAATGAAGGTAGTTATCAAGAGCCTCCTAGTAGAAACAACTCCACCTAAAAATTCTGCAAAAGTTAACTAGTGAGTGGTGTAATAGTCTCCATACCCCAGAAACCAACAGGTATACACACACACACACACACACACACACACACACACACACACACACACACATATATATATATATATATATATATATATATATATATATATCAACCTGTATGTAACATGTGTCATGGTGAATTCTGGAAATTGACTTAACAGAAAACAAAGCCTAGCTTGGCAGTGGTGTCACAAGTCTTTAATCCCAGCACTAGGGAGGCAGAGGCAACTAGCCTAGTGAGCTCCTGCCCATGTGACTGAGTGAAGGGGATTCCTTATATATTTTAGACGAAGATGGGAGTTCCATACCACATTTTCTTTTCTTTTCTTTTTTTAAATAAAAGTTTTATTGGAGAAAAATTGAACCACCACATACACAGGGGGGAAAAATCACAAAAATTCAAGTGATACAGAACAACTGAAATTCACAATTATCCAACGTAGTTTGCCATCACTTTTCAGTGTCTTAACCAGCTTCCCTAAATAGTCTGGCTAGTTTTTCAACTGAGACAGAATCAAATTTTCAAAGAATTAAGAACCTCAGAAAAGGGACCCACCTTCAAAATAATGAAGGTAGTTATCAAGAGCCTCCTAGTAGAAACAACTCCACCTAAAAATTCTGTAAAAGTTAACTAGTGAGTGGTGTAATAGTCTCCGTACCCCAGAGACCAACAGGAATGAATTACAACACTGATGTTGATGGTCCAGTAAACAGAACAGCCACATTTCCTTGCCAAAAGAGCTCCTGTAAGGAAATCAGGGAGAAGCTGAATAAAAATATACAAAATAGCTGCTCAAAAAGAATTGGGAAGTTAATTATAAATACTATATATAGTCAAACAGTGTACAAGTTGATGCAATAAAGAGAAATGGGCAAGTTAAAGTACAGATATCTGGCCACAGTTCTCTGAGAATTCAAGAAAACCATCAATAGTAGACATAAGATCTTGGTTCATAAGATCTGAACCAAGTTGAAGGTTCAGATCTAAGCAGCTCCCCTGATTGGTTTCGGAAGGCCAGGGCCTATGCTGGTGACTGAAGCACTGAAGAAGTTCTCATTGAAAAGCAAACACTAAAACTGTCTGCTTCTCTCCAGTAATCAATTCCCTTCATAGAAATGGAAACCAGAAGGAAAAACAAAACCCTCTGGTAATGAAGAGAAGTCTTTTACTCACATTTTGAATTTGAAGAACAATACTTTTGTTATTTTGTGTGTGTGAACAATTTGGGGACATTTCCCTGAAAAGAAGGTGTCTAGTGGCTATGAGAACTCTTAAATTCAAGCAATTTTAAAAAAAGAATCCAGGACTTGACATTTTCAAATAGGAAGTGTATAAGGGAGACAAGGGAGAAGCATATATAGAGTTTCTGCAAGTCAGGAGGTGGATGAAAGTTAAAGCTTTCATCCAACAGAGAAGAGATTCTTCCAAAAAAATCCTACTTCAGTAGAAAAAACTGGAATGCAAACCCTAGGAAGCCTCTAATAACTGACAATTGGCCCAAGTTAAAGACAAACGATCCAAACAACATTTAAAGATTGAAGCACGATGGAAAGTAGCTGGTGATTTTTGTTCCTGTAATCTACAAAACAGGTTGATTTCGGTCTCCTGTGATTTTCATACAGTATTCATTTTTAATAAAAAGAACTGGATTTCCCCCTCTTACTATGCTCTTCTAGTGCAAGGTGGTCAGCAATTTTTCTATTTTATCTACTTAATAAGTACTGTTAATCAGCTCAGTAAATTTGGGGCTAAGTCTTGTGTACACATCCCATACTCATAAATGGAAACCTTTAGGATGTGACTATATAAGGTATTATGGAAGTAACTGTCACCCTACTTTAAAAATTTGTTTCCAAATAAGGTTTCTTAACCAATCCCTTAAGTGTAACAGAATGCCAACAGCAATAACAACTTATTTTTCTTTTCAAGGGAAACCACAAAATGGGTGAACAAACAAGTCCAGGGTGGTTTTTCTATTTGATAAATACATCCAGAACTCTGTACAGTAAATAAAGTTTGCATGCAGTTTAAGTATCTTTAAGTGACTTTTAAGCAAATAAACCTTTTGTTGCATTGATGATGTATAAGAATCCCCCTCCCCCCTTCTAATGGCCATAGGGGTCTCTTCCCCAGTTCCAAAAGGAATTATGAAGACCAGGAACTTTCTTAAAGACTTTTCTGCACATCATACTAAATAACATGCAAAGAGTTCAACAACATTCTTCTTAAAGATTAAGTATTACTCTTTAAATGGGCATGTTAACCACTGAGAAAAGTCCACGCAACTATTTCCATTACACTGCTTCATTTGGTCATCGGAAGTATAAAAAAAGTGAAATAACATGAGATTCAACAAGTTAGTTTATCCAATGGCTATGGCATATGACAGCAGATGTTCCGAGGCCAACATTCTATGCAATATAGTTGTACTGGCTTGGATTTTCTTTATCTCTTTCCATGTAGTCCCAATCAATTAGGGATTCTATTCTCTTGTTTAGATCTGCAGGTTTTACTGGAAATTTTAGCTGATTGTAGACTTCTGAAACAAGAAGATTGTGGCTAGGTGTTTTCCTCATCTTCATAATTCGGACAATTGCAGCATCAATCTGGTATTGTCTGTCTTGAAAAACTCTTTCTGTAGTGCTTGCTTGTTCTTCAGCCGTTTCTTTCATTTGGATTTGATTGATCTTAATCCTGAATAGTTTGTGTTTGAAATCATCATTACAAATGAATTTGTCAGCATCTTCGATATCTTTGCCCTTTGGATTTTTAGCCAGAACTCTAGCTTTGCCACAGGCTAGTGACTGCAGTGTTCTCCTTAATTCTCCATCCTCTATCCTGGTAGCTTGCTTGATCTCTTCTAAACTGAACTCCTCCGCTTCATTAAACATTAGCAGCACCAGGGTTTGAAAAAGAGAGACCTGAAGTTCTTTTTTACCCTCTTTAAATTCAGCTTTTAGCACACAGTGTCCCAAAGTTGACTGCCACTGGAGTTTCCTGCCACTGTGTTTGCCTAAGTAAAATGTCTTGAAAATTTCCTGAAGCTTTACCATCTCTGGTGGCAAATGGACCTCCATAGGTACATATGTTGGCCAGTAACCCATTGTCAGGATATTCACAGTTAATTCAATATTGCCAGGTACATTCTGCTTCTGCATATACTGTTTGAACTGAACCATGATGTCTTTTGAAAGTTCCATGTCTTTGAACATCCCTTCAAGCTTGCTGGTGAATGCAGCTCCACATTCATGTTTCAGTTTAGACAGCATTGATTTTTCAGCATCTACAGATGTACTCTTGCCCACTAATAGGCGCTTGGCTAAATTTTTCTTATAGAAGGCCTCAAACACATCTTTGCCATAGATAAATCTAAATATAATCATTATTTTATCCAGCATTTTCTCAAGCTCTTCATCTGTGGCTTCTTTACTGCCAGCACGAAGTTTTGAATCTATATATACTTAGCTATCAGTTCAGCTGGTTTATTTGGTCTTTTATTAATGAATGTTTCAAATGCTTCTTTCATAGCATTGATAAATTTGTCATTTTTCAGAAAGCAGGTATCAATTATATGGTCAACTTGATCTTTAAAGTCCAACAATTCTTGAACCATGGTTTTATCTTTTTCAGGATTAATAACAATAGTACTTCCAAAAGCCTTGATATAGTCAATCCACTGCTGTAAGAGAACCTGAACTCCACCTCGAACTCTACTGAAGAGCTGATACAGAAGAGACAGATCTTGAATTCGATTTTCATCAAGAAGGTTATTGAAACCTTTCTGAAGTATGGCTGTTAAATGTTCACCTAGAAGTTGTTTCTCAACAGAAGCCATTAGTGACTTCTGGGTGGTCTGATCTAAGTAAGTCATAAGTCTGTCTGTGTCTTCTTCTAGGCGATTATTAACATGATGAAGATACTCAGGAACCTCTCTTTCTTGCATTAACTTTTGACCTTCAGCTGCATAAAGCTGGTTAGTTTCTTCTAAAAATTGTTGTTCAAAAGAGTCTTGGTAGATTTGCAAATCAGACAGCATAATTAAAAGGCTTTGAAGTAAACTCCTATCGATTGCTTCAGCATTCCGCTCTCTCAATCAAGAGAAGGATGCCATCAATTGTTTTCCTTTGAACTTTTCGATCACTTATAATATGAGCCCGAAATAACTCTAATCCCATGTCCCAAATGGAGGGCAGCATGGAATTCTGAAGAATATAAGTTCTATCCAGAAAGAAAAAAATGCTCCTGATCATTATCATTTGCCTACAATGATTTTGCCAGCATTCATCAATCTTTTTTAGAAAAAGAACGCCATCCAACGAATCCTCTCTGAACTGATGAATCTGTGCTTTGATGTGATCTTTACAGATCTGTCTCAACTGCATATACAAATTTGCAGAAATCTTGTAAGAACAAAGATTTTCTACAGCCCGGTAGAGTTCTTCTAAATTGTACTTAATTGAAGTACTATTCTGAATAGCTTCCACTGCTTCTTTCAGCTTCTGCCATGTCTCCTCTGGATAGTTTTCTGGTAATTTAGGCTTATCTTTAAAGTTCTTGATCACTAACTTCTTAGCTGAGCCAGGCTTGCTGTTAGCAAAGCTCGAGACCGTGGTAGATGATTTAGACAGGCCGTTTGCATGGTGCACTGAAGCCACAGAAGAAATTATTAACACACTCTTATTTTTAAGTTGCTGCTGCTGCTGTGAGGTTGCAGCAGTGGGCGATGATGAGGAAGATGAGGAAGCCTCCTCAGCCACTTTCGTTTCAAACCCTACAAACTCCAGGGTGTCTTCAAAACGCAGCTTCTTCTGTATCGGTACGTGGCTGGAAGTGACCACTGGAACCCCGAGGCACCAGGACGAGGTTGAAGGGGACGCCGAATCTCTAAGTTGTGGAGGCGTGGAGGAGGAAGGGATGGAAGCAAAGTCTTCTCTCTCGTTACTGCTGCTACTGCTGCTGCTGTTGTTTAACTTTCTCTTCTTGGCAGAGGTGGGCGGAGTGGTGCTGGTATTACCATCAGTGGCTGATCTGACCTTCTGAGCAGCAGCAGAAGCAGCAGAGGGATTGAGGGAATAAAAACCAGAAGTGCCTGGGCAGACACTTTTTATAGCTCTCTGATCCAGAAGCCTTGGGGTCCGCTGGACTTGAGGTGGTGGGGCCATGCCACATTTTCAATGAATACTATGTGCTTGCAGTTAGGCTGTCTCTGATTCCCAGCAGGCAAGAAAGAGGAGGGAGTCTGTTAGTCTGCATGTAGAGTCATCTATGAGAGTGGGGAAAGCAAGAAGATAGGAAATAAATGATCGGGAGAGTTTTACAAAATGACCTGATTCTTACTAGTAATAATCTGTTATGGTGATCAGAAAACCAGGGATAATCATAACTTAGCAGCTCAATGGTCACCTGCTCCATTGACTGAGTTGGTGGTGGTTAAACCAGACAGCTGTGGATTGGGGTAGTGATTCTCACACAAGCTTGTTGAGGGTTTTTACTGTGAGATATATGGGCTGGAATAGGATGGGCAGAGGGGAAAGTGGATTAGGGATCCTGTACTCTTGTAGTTTGAATGAAAATGGACGTGCCCCCCATAGGCTCACAGAGAGTGGCCTTATTGGGAGGTATGACCTCATGGGAGAAAGTGTGTAACTAGGGTGGGCTTTGGGGTTTCAGAAGTCCAAGTCAGGCCCATTTCCTTTCACTCTTCCTGCTGTCTGCTGATCCAGATGTAGAATTCTCAGCTCTTCTCCAGCATCAAGTGAACTTGCATACCAGTTTCCTACCAGGATTATAATGGACAAAACCTCTGAACTTGTAAGCCAGCCCTAGTTAAATATTTTCCTTTATAAGAGTTGCCATGGTCATAGTATTGCTACACAGCACCAAAACCCTAAGTAAGCCACAGGAGGAATCCAGGGCTCTGCAGCCATTGGCAGGCCAGTTGCCAAGGAAGCTCAACATTTGACTCTTTCGTACTTCCTGTCTCTGACACCCATCACAAACACCTACAATTTCCGACTTCTGGTTTGTCCCCTGGTCCTTCTCAGCTGTTTGTGACCCGTGGAAGGTTACAGACAGAGGGTTGGTTACCATGTGTTACCCAGCAGAATTTGTGGGATCCCAGGATTGGTGATTTCTAAGGCAGGGCCCCTGCAGATGTCCAGCTGGAATATTTGCCTGCTCCAGCACTTCTAATTGACTAGTGACTCAGGGCCCATCATTTGAAATCCCAATGGAAGGGGTCCTGGCTAGGGTGGGATTGCAAATGCCATATTGTAGTCTCAATAACTTTCCATGCATGTCGAACACACCTGGCCTAGACTGCAGATTAGTAGAATGTACGCCGAGTTGCCCTTGACTCTCTAGAGTGGACACTGACATCCCTGTTTCTGATTGAGTCTGGTTGATGCTTCTTACTGGAAATGGGATCAGAAACCCACCACAGAATTCCCGACCCAGTGAGCCATGGAACTGACTTCGTAGAAGAAGGGATGTCCCAGTCATCTTGAAAAGCGAGAAAGATGCTTTTGTCACACTTGATACGTTTAGATGAATCAGTAGCTTCTCAGCAAAGGTTTCTTTCTTTGTTCTCCACACTTTGTTAGGCAATTTTTTATGAGAATGTGTGTATGTGCTCTGTGTGCAAGGAGCTGTCTGTAGAGGCTGGAAGAATGTGGCAGATCCCCTGGAACCGGAGTCAGAGGCTGCTGTAAGCCACTCACTGTTGGTGTGGCAAACCAATCCATCGTCCTCTTCAAGAACAGTGCTGGATAGAACTGTCATCTGCCACCTTGGATTGTTCGGCTTTATTTACCCACTTGCAAAAGATCATCTAGTTAGGTTTGTGGATGGTTCCCCTCCTAGAAGACTGGAAGTGTCCATCCAGTCCCTCCCTACTACCTGCTGTACAACTTTATGTGAACTGCATGTGACAGACATTAGGAGCCGCTGGACTGTATGGGCCAAGAAAGACGATTAGAGAGGGGCTCCATTTATGCAGATGCCAGGAAGCCGCATTCCTGTTGGGTAAAGGCTCCCCAGCCTGTTGGGAGTGGAGCACCCACATTTCTATAAGTAAGCCTATGCTTTGTAAGAAATCCCAATACACTCATTGATTCCCTAGAGTGAACTTCAGTAGAAAAGAGACTTGGTTTGTTATTGGGATCACAGGAAGAAAAATAGAAGCGGTTCATGTCTTCCCTTCAGAAAGAAAGTAGCAGCAACGGTAAGTGCTCTTAACCACTGAGCCCTCTCTCCAGCCCCAGGAAGGCTTTTCCCTCCTCTTCCTGCTGCTGTTCTTGCTCTCTTCTTCTGAAACAGTCCCCTCACTATGAAGCCCTTGCTGGGCTTAATCTCTAAGTGATCCTCCAGCATCTAACTTCCAAGTGCTGGTTTTAAAGGTGTGTAGTATCACAACTCACACCCAACAAAGGCTTTCTTTCTTCATTTTCTATTTTTGGGGGATGGGGGGAGGAGTGGTTTATTTGGCTTATAGTTCCATCACTGAAGGAAAGTCAGGACAGGAACTCAAACAGGGCAGGAAACCTGGAGGCAAGAGCTGATGTAGAGGCCATGGAAGGGTGCTGCTTACTGGCTTGATCCTCATAACCTGCTCAGCTTGCTTTCTTTTTTTAAATTGATTTTTTGAGTTAATCTTGTATTCTGCTACATTACTGAAAGGGTTTATGAGTTGTAGAAGTTCCTTGATAGAATTTTTGGGATCACTTATATAAACTATCATATCATCAGCAAACAGTGAGAGTTTGCATTTTCTTTTCCAATTTGTATCCCCTTGATTTCCTTTTGTTGTCTTATTGCTCTAGCTAGAACTTCAAGTACTATATTAAATAGATATTGAGAGAGTGGGCAACCTTGTCTTGTTCCTGATTTCAGTGGAATTGCTGGGAGTTTCTCTCATTTAGTTTGATGTTGGCTGCTGGCTTGCTGTATATTGCCATAACTATACTTAGGTATGTTCCTTGTATCCCTGCCCTCTCCAAGACCTTTATCATGAAGGGATGTTGTATTTTGTCAAAAGCTTTTTCAGCATCTAATGAGATGATCATGTGGTTTTTATTATTCAGCTTGTTTATATGGTGGATTATGTCAACAGATTTTCGTATGTTGAACCATCCCTGCATCTCTGGGATGAAGCTGACTTGATCATGGTGGGTGATGGTTCTGATGTGTTTTTGGATTCGATTTGCCAGTATTTTATTTAGTATTTTTCATCAATGTTCATGAATGAGATTGGTCTGTAATTCTCTTTCTTAGTAATGTCTTTCTGTGGTTTGGGTATAAGGGTAATTGTAGCCTCATAAAAAGAGTTTGGCAATGTTTCTTCTGTTTCTATTGTGTGAGATAATTTGGGGAGTATTGGTATTAGGTCTTCTTTGAAAATCTTATAGAATTTTGAGCTGAAACCATCTGGTCCTGGGCTTTTTTTGGGTGGGACACTTTTGATGACTGCTTCTATTTCTTCAGCAGTTATAGGTCTTTTTAATTTGTTTATCTGGTCTTGATTTAATTTTGGTAAGTGATATTTATCCAGAAAGTTGTCCATTTCCTTTAAGTTTTCCAATTTTGTGGAGTATAGGTTTTTGAAATATGACCTGATAATCCTCTGTATTTCCTCTGTGTCTGTTGTTATGTCCCCCTTTTCAGTTTTGATTTTAATTCAGATATTTTCTCTCTGCCTTTTGGTTAGTTTGGATAAAGATTTGTCTATTTTGTTGATTTTCTTGAAGAACCAACTCTTTGTCTCACTGATTCTTTTCTTTGTTTCTATTTTATTGATTTCAGCTCTCAATTTGATTATTTCCTGCCATCTAGTTCTCATAGGTGGGTTTGCTTCTTTTTGTTCTAAAGTTTTCAAATGTTCTGTTAATTCACTAGTGTGGTATTTTTCCAGCTTCTTATATAGGCGTATATTGCTATGAACTTTCTTAACACTGCTTACATTGTGTCCCATAAATTTGGGTATGTTGTGTGGTCATTTTCATTGAATTTTAGGAAGTCTTTTATTTTTCCCTTTATTTCTTCCATGACCCATTGATGATTCATGTGATCATTGTTTAATTTCCATGTGTTTATGTGTTTTCTGGAATTGGTATTGCTGTTTACTTCTAGTTTTAAACCATGGTGATCTGATTAGGTACACTGGGTTATTCCATTTTTTTGTATTTGTTGAGGTTTGTTTTGTTACCAAGTATGTAGTCAATTTTTGAGAAGGTTCCATGAGGTACTGAGAAGAATGTATATATTATTTTCTGTTTTAATAGAATATTCTATAGATGTCTGTTACGTCCATTTGTGTTATAACATCTGTTAGTTCTCTAATTTCTCTGTTCAATTTTTGTCTGACTGACCTGTCTAGTGGTAAGAAGGGAGTGTTGAAGTCTCCCACTATTAGTGTGTGGGGTTTAATGTATGATTTAAGCTTTAGAAGTGTTACTTTGACATATGAGAGTGCTCTTGTATTTGGGGCATAGATGTTCAGTATTGAGATTTCCTCTTGATAGATTTTTCCTGTGACTAATATGAAATGACCTTTTTCTCATTTGATTGATTTTAGCTTGAAGTCTATTTTGTTATATATTAGAATAGCTACACACGCCTGTTTCTTAGGACCATTTGATTGGAATATTTTTTTCCCAACCCTTTACTCTGAGATGATGTCTGTCTTTGAGGTTGAGATGTGTTTCTTGTATGGAGAAGGATGGATTCTGTTTTCATATCCAATCTGCTAGCCTGTGCCTTTTTATAGGTGAGTTGAGTCCATTTACATTAAGGGATATTATTGATCAGTGATTGCTATCTCCTGTTAATTTAGTTTTCATTATTGGTGTTGTTAATTTGTGGATTTTCCCCTTCTTTGAGATTTGCTGCTATGAGACCATCAGTTGTCTGTGTTGTTGGTGGAGTCAAATTCCTTGAGTTGGAGTTTTCCTTTTAGTATTTTGTGTAGGGCTGGGTTTGTAGCTAGGTATTGGTGAATTCTAGATTTGTCATGGAATATCTTGTTTTGTCCTTCTATGGTGATTGAAAGTTTTGCTGGGGGCGGGACGCGGCCGGAAGACCGGGCGGCGGGACGCGGCTGGAAGACCAGGCGGCAGGACGCGGCCGGAGGACGCCTATCACGGCCATCAGGGACCGGCTGGGACCGGCTGGGACCTGCTGGGACCGGAGCAACTTCAGAGGACACAGGCTGCTGGCCGTGGGAACCATCCCAGCAGCAGAAGCAGGCTGCAGGGACCGCGCGCAACACTGAGATCAGATCGCCCCACTACAATTAAATCAAAGAGGTAGGCCTTTTGTTGGCAAGGTCACTGGCAAA
>NC_022029.1:27381050-27395264 GCF_000317375.1 Microtus ochrogaster
AAAAAAAAAAAAAAAGAAAGTTTTGCTGGATATAGTAGTCTGGGCTGGCATCCGTGGTCTCTTAATGTCTGCATAATGCTTGACCACGACCTTCTGGCTTTCATTGTCTCCAATGAGAAGTCAGGTATAATTCTGATAGGTCTGCCTTTATATGTTACTTGGTTTTTTTTTCCTTTGCAGCTCTTAATATTCTTTATTTACTCTATATGTTTAGTGTTTTGATTATTATGTGGTGAGAGGAATTTTCATTTGGATCCAGTCTATTTGGTATTCTGTAAGCTTCTTCTATTGTCATAGGCATATCTTCCTTTAGGTTGGGAAAGTTTTCTTCTATGATTTTGTTAAATATGTTTTTCTATGCTTTTGAGTTCAAATTCTTTTCTTCTATACCCATTATTCTTAGATTTGGCCTTTTGATGGTGTCCCATATTTCCTGGATATTTTGGGTTAAGCTTTTGTTAGATTTAATGTTTTCTTTAACTGATGAGTCTATTTTCTCTATTGTATTTTCAGCGCTTGAAAGTCTTTCTTCCATCTCTTGTATTCTGCTCTTCATGATTGCATGTGTGGTTCCTGATCGTTTTCTCATGATTTCTGTTTCTATAATTCCCTCCGCTTGTGTTTTCTTTATTTTCTCTATTTCAGTTTTCAAGCCCTGAATAGTTTCTTTCATATGTTTGATTTCTTTTTCTTGGTTTTAAGTGATTTGCTGATGTCTTCCAATTTTTTGTTTGTCTTTTCCTCCATTTCTTTAAGGGAATTTCTCATTTCCTCTTTAAGAGCTTCAAACATTCTCTTGAAGCTATTTTTTTAGGTTATTTTCTTCTGCTTCATCCATATTTGGTTGTTCAGGTCTTGCTGTTGTAGGGTCTTTAAGTTTTATTGGTGTTGTGTTGCTCTTTGTGGTATTGTATGTGTTCTTACCTTTTCTACTCATCTTTTCCTCTAATAGGAGTGGTTGGGGCTGTCTGAGATTCTGTTGAATAATCTTCTAGGTGCCAGTGAATCCAAAGCTCAGATGCTTTTTCCTCGTGGTACAGTCAGTGTCACAGTTCTGGTTACCCTGTCATTTACTCTCTGTTCCTGGATATAGCTCATTGCTTCTGTGTTTTGCTCTGCTCCCTTGGAGATTGCTGTCTCAGTCCTACTTTGGCCTAGGTTGCTGGCTTTGCCCTTTTTCTGTAAATCCTGATCTGGATTCCCTCCTGCAGAAGTCCCTGGCTTAGAGTTGGACCTGGAAAGATTTTTGGCTCCGGTCTACTGCCTTGGAGGTCCCAGGCATGGGTATACCCAGAACTCCAGAGGACATGATTACTCCTTCAGAGATCCCGGACTCATGCTTGGACCCGCAGAGGTTCCAGGTTCCTACTTACTCCCTTTGATGTCCCAGACTAATGCCCGGACCCACAGTGATCCTGGCTCAGGCCTACTCCCTCTGAAGTCCCAGACTCAAGCCTGGCCCCGCCGAGATCACTGGTTTTTGCCTACACCCTCGGAGGTCCCAGGTTTACTCCTGTCCAGACTGGCAGAGGTCCTGGCTCAGGCCTAGTTCCTGGGAGGTCCTAGACTCATGTCCAGACCCACAGGGGTCCTATCTTAGGTCTACTCCCTTGAAGGTCCCAGATTCACGTTCAGACCCTCAGTGGTCTTTGGCTCTGGCTCACTCGCTCAGCGGTTACTCCCCTGTGCCAATTCTGGTGGAGATCCCTGGCTCAATCCTGATCTGCCAGTGTCCCGGGAATGGGTTTGCTCCTGGCTTCTGCCCCCAGTGGAGCTTGTTTCCCCAGGCCCTCTCTGTTCATTTCCTTTTGTTATTGGAGTGGGGACAGGGTTTTTCTATGTAGCCCTGGCTGTTCAAGAATTCACTATGTAGACCAGGTTGGTCTCAAACTTCAAACTCCTCCTGCCTCTGCCTCCTGAGTGCTGGGATTAAAATTGTGCACACCATGCCCTGCTTACCAACTGCTTTCTTTTTGTGTTGTGGTTTCTCCTTCCTCTTAGTAGAGTGAATACAAGAAAAAAAATCTGCTGGGTGATTGATAGTTCTTACCTAGAAGGCTGAAATAATGATGAGTAAATATATATACGTGAGAAGTCGCAATCTGTCACACTAATGATAAGAGCCAAACTTTGTTACTTTTTAGGCTCAAAATTTGAGAGCATGTGTACAGGATATATTTGCTTTGGACCTAGTCAACTTTACCTAATGTTGTAAGTCACGGCATGTCCTTTTCTTTCTTTTCATTTTAATGTGTGTGTGTGTGTGTATGTGTGTGTGTGTGCACGTGTGTGTCTTTGCATAGGCATGTGCACCAGGCTTGTCAACAAGTTCTTTTACCAGCTGAGCCATCTTGCAGGTGCCGTTATGTCTCTTTTGGGCTTGATCTACAACACAGGCCATGGTAGCAAAAGCCTTTTCTCCAAGCATTTGGAAGACAGAGAAAGGTGATTCAAGAAAAAGACTTGGTCTTCCTGTGTTAGGCAAATTGCCCTCTATTGAATCAGTTTTTCCATACCTTTTAAAAAATTTATTTAACCTTTATTTTATGTATGTTGGTGTAAAGTTATCAGATCCCCTGGAACTCGAGTTACAGACAGTTGTAAGCTGCTATGTAGGTACTGGGAGTTGAACCCAGGTCCTCTGGAAGAAGAGTCAGTGCTCTTAACTGCTGAGCCATCTCCCTAGGCTCCAACTTTTCCACATCTTGCCTAATATGTACTCAATGAATACAGTTCACCACAGACACAGTGGTGTTATGTATTCATGAGTTGAAAATATTACCATGAGTTAAAATACACTGAACACACTTAACCTGCTGAGCATCAAAGCAGGGCTTAACCTCCCTCCAGTATCATCAGATCACTTGCATTGGGGTTATATCAAGTCAAATCATATACTACAGTATGTCTTATAATGTATATTGGATATCTCTTTTAATTCATTGCTTATATTATACTATATCAATTTTGTTTTCTAGATCCATCCATTTGCCTGCATATTTCAAGATGTGGTGTTTTTTTCTCTGTAATACTCCACATTTTCCTTATCCGTTCTTCAGCCGAGGGGCATTAAGGTTGTTTCCAGGTTCTGGTTATGACAAACAATGCTGTTATGAGCACATGTCCTTGTGGTACAATTGAGCATCATTTGTTTGGATATATATGCAAAAGTAGTATTGCTGGTCTTGAGGAAGGTTGTTTCCTAATTTTCTGAGAAATCGCCACACTGATAGCCAAAGGGCCTGTACCAGCTTGTACTCCCAACAGTAATGCAGGAGTGTTCCCTTTACCCCACAACCTCTCCAACGTAAGTTGTCATCAGTGTTTTTGATCTTGGCCATTCTTACAGGTATAAGATAGAATTTCAGAGTTGTGTTGATTTGTATTTCTCTGATGACTAAGGATGTTGAACATTTAAGCCAGTTTCTTTATTAACAAATGGTATTTACAGAATACAGAGGGGAATCCCACATCAGCAATGTATTCCTGATCTTCCTCTTTCAGTTTCTTGATAGCTGGCAGTATATACATATGTTTTAATACCTGGTTTCAGTCTCAGTTTCCATACTTCTGAATGGATGCTTGACAGTTGAAGGTCATTGCCACTGTATACAATTAAAGGAAGTTTCTTTCCCAGAACTTTAGCATTGAAAGATAATAAGTCAGAACATCATAAATTAATGATCATCCTAATCTCAAGTAAAGTTTATAAATCCAATTACTCTTTAGCATGGCCACACTGTTCCTTGAATCCGTTCTCTCCTTTTTGGCCTATGTCAGACTATAACTCCAGTGTAAGCCCCTTGCTTCACCAGCGGCCCAATTGCCAGCCAGAACCCCAGGTAAGTTTTGTTTTTAACACCTTCTGTAGGGTTGGATTTGTAGACAGATATTGCTTAAATTTTGTTTCAGCATGGGATGTCTTATTTTCTCCATCTACTATAAATTAATGTTTTTCTGGGTATAATAGAGCCTGGGCTGGACTCTGTAGTCTCTTCTAGTGTATAGAACACCTGCATAGACCTTTCTAAGTTTCAGAGTCTCCATTGAGAAATAAAGTATTATTCTATTATGCCTTTATATGTTACTTGCAGTTTTTAATATTTTTATTTATTCTGTGCATTTAGTATTTTGATTATTTTGTGCCTGGGGAATTTTATATTCTTGTCCAGCCTATTTTGTGTTCTTTATGGATCTTGTATCTTGATATCCCCTTCTTTAGGTAAGGGAAATTTTCTTCTATGATTTCGTTGAAAATATTTTCTGTGCTTTTGACCCATGTTTATTTTCATTCCATTTGGTCTTTTCATAGTGTCCAAGATTTCCCATATGTTTTGTGTCAGGAGTTTCTTAGATTTAATATTTTCTTTAACAGAGGTATCCAATTTTTTATCATGTTTTCAGTGCCTGAGAGTCTTTCTTCCATATCTTACATTCTGTTCATGAGAGTTGCTTCTGAGGTTTCTGTTTGCATTCCTGAATGTTTCATTTCTAGATTTTCCTCAGTTTGAGTTTTCTTTATTGATTCTATTCTGACATTCATGTTTTGAACTGCTTTATTCATTTCCTTCCACTGCTCCTGTTTTCATAGATTCCTTCAAGGGATTTGTTCCTTTTTAAGGACCTGTATCATATTTATAAAGGCTATTTTAAGGTCATTTTTCTTATGCTTCATCTATGTTTCAATACTCTGGATCCGCTATGGTGGGGTTGCTGGGCTCTAGTGCTGTGACATTACTGTCACAGCTGCTATTGGTTGTGTTTTTACACCGTAGTCTAGGCATTTGGGTTTGGGAAGACAAATTCTATGTGCTGCTCTCTGGTCTTTTGTTTGTAGTGTGGGTGTTTTGCTTCTTGGTTTCTGTTGCCCTCTTTGGCCCTTAGAGAGTGTTGTGACTGTGTGTTGCCTGGTAGGAAATCCTTCGATCTCACTATGTCTGGCTACTAGGGGCTTTCAAGCAAAATGTGTTTCTAGCTATTGGGAATTGACATATAGGAACAGATGGGCTAGGAGTGGGTGCTAAGGAAGTCCACAGGAAGAGGGATAGTGGGGGTGTTCCACTAAGGTCTGCTTAATCCCCTGGGGGTGGGGGCAAAGAATGAGGAGATATCACAACAGAATATCTGCTACAGAGATGTGGATAAGAATGGGGGATTGGACTTGGAGAAATGAGGAGAGAGGTTGAAGATCTGTGTTTAATCTATCTACTTTGCAGGCTGAAGTGGTCTATGGGTTCTGTTGGAATTGGGGGCTGGGATAAGACAATAAAAACATGAGAAAAGTTTGGGGGAAAGATCTGCATGATCCACTGGAGTTGGGGGCAGAGAGGAAGAGGAGGCCATAGCAGGCCTTCTACTGTGGAGCTGGGGATGAGACTGGGGTTTGGTTTTGAAGGACATAGGGAGGTGTGATGGTCTGGTTAGTAGATCATAAATCCCAGACTGGAGTGCCATTTGGGTTCCCAAGCAATTGCTGCTGGGGTTTAGGGCTGGGATAAAGCAGTGAGCCAGAGACCATTAGAGTGGGAATCTATGATTCACTGGAGAAGGGGATGGGGTAGAGGGAGGTTAAAGCAGGAGGTCTGTTACACATCTGTGGTAAGACTGAGGGACTGGTTTTGAAGAGGATGAGGGAGAGGTGGAAATGGCCTGCAGGCTACCTGCTTCCCTGGGTTGAGTGGCATGTGGGTGCCAGGGAGTGCTTGCTTTATTTGCGGTCTAGGACAAACAATGAGTGGAAGCAGGGAAGTTAGGCAGGTTAGGGAAGATCTGTGGGATCCTCTGCCTTTCTAAAGGGGCAGAGAAGGGATGGCTGGTGTTCCGCTGCAGAGCTAGGGATGAGTTGAGGGATTGGATTTGGAGGAAACGCAAGTTCTTTTTTCTTTTCTTAAGGTGAAAATCCTCAGCTCCTATCTCTCCACCTCTATCCCATCTCCACCCCTTTAGGCCTGCATATGGTAAATTGAAAGAAGGGAATTTAACCTTACTTATTTGGGCTGTTAAAAATTTGATCATTCTGTGTACAATATTTTAAAGTTTTACTGACATTCCAGCATAGAATGGTTGAACTGAATGCTTTTTCTAGTACATGTTGAAGCATGTTAAGTATATGTTGACTGAGGTTTCTGTTCCATGCTGTCATGCAGTTGTTCAGTCCCAAAGAAACCACATAGAAGTCTACATTAATTATGAACTGATTGGCCTAGTCTCTCGGGCTTCTTATTAACTCTTATAACTTATATTAGCCCATAATTCTTGTCTGTGTTAGCCACATGACTTAGTACCTTTCTCAGTGAGGCAGTCACATCTTGCTTACTCTGTGTCTGGCTTTGTCTCAGTCTGGATGATGGCTGTAGACTGAGACTTCTCCCTTCCCAGAATTCTCATTGCCCTGACTCTACTTCTCACTTGGTTGTCCTGCCTATACTTCCTGCCTGGCTACTGGCCAATCAGCGTTTATTTAAAATACAAGTGACAGGGTACTTACCATTGTCCCACAGCAAGTATATATTAAACAGTTTACTGTGGGCCTGGTGTAGAGGTGCGGGTTTTAATCCCAGCACTTGGAAGCTAGAGGCAGCAAAGTTGTTAGTTTAAGGTCAACCTTGGCTGCATAGCATTCTAGTTTCTAGCCTTGGGCGTGGATGTAAACACTACCTCCCCAAATAAAAATGATGTGTACTGCATTTTGAATTTTACTTTCTTGTTTATCAGTCAGGACAGCATTCATTTGTCTTTGAAATAACATTATAAAAATTATAAAGAAATAGAAAAAATTCTGGTTAATGTATTCATATGACCTGGGACATCCAGTTTCTCCATAGTGTAAACTGTCTAATGCCTGCAATCCTGTGTCATGTGTCATGTTCTTGGTTTCTTGCCAAGACCTTGGTATGTACTTCCTCAGTGATTAACTAAAACATTTTAGAATCAAACTCGACCCAGACCCCCCCCCCTTTTTTTGGCAAGTCTAACTATGTAGCTCTGACTCTCTTGGAACTCACGGTTTAAACCAGGCTGGCTTAGAAATCAAAGAATTCCTCTGCCTCCTAAGCTGATTCAGACTTCTTGAGACAAGATCTCTAAGATTCTCCAGTCCCGAAGATGAACTTGGGAGGGCAATATTCTTCTTGCCACCAGAGATTGTCACTCTGCATCTCTAAAGCATGACGAGGTCCAGAATGCTGTATTTGGGCCTAGATCAGAGTTAGCCATATATAGTGAGATGCACGTGCAGAACTGAAAAGATGTCTCAGTGGTTAAGAGTGCTTGCTGCTCTCATTACCCAAATCAACTGTTTTCTAACAGTCTGTAACTTTAGGAGATAGGATACTCTTCCTTCTCGGCTATAGACACACCTGCATTCGTGTGCATATATCCATACACAGATACACCAATAGCACATAATCAAAAGTAAAAGTAAAATCTTGCAGAAAGGTCTATTTCCCAGTGAGCCTTGTGATAAAGAACCCCTTAAGAACAGTTGCTTTGCTTTCTAGTGTACTGTATTGGACACACTTCATGAGATGTTTAATGTTTAGTATTATGCTGACTTTGCTGTCTTTGATTCAGTTAAATGGAAGCTAGTAGAATTATTCTGATGACACTTTTGTTAAGCCAGACTGAGGATATTCAGAAGATGATGTATATTAACTATTTTCAAATTATTGTTATTGGTAATTGATGGAAGTTCACAAGTAGGCAGCCTCATAACTGGAGAAAAACCTGTCACCTTAGCATCTCAAGTCATAGTGAAATAATAATCACAGAATTTGAAGGTCATGGGAGTTCCAGACCTGTACATTCTACATAGTAATATCCCTTAGATAGGTTCTGAACCTGTAAGTGCCTCACTATGGGATTTGCTTTCCTGTGTGTGCCAATAAATTGTTTTCAATTTGGCTCTGAGGAAATGGATTCCAGAACTCATACTCCAATCAGGAGCATTCATGCAATTTTGAGTTTCAGGACAGAATGTTTTATCCTACCGTATAAGAATATGAGGAACTTAATCTTTGACTGAGACAGAATGGGGGCAGACCCTTTGGAATATGAGCACAGCACTCATGTGCTGATGAATGCCCCTGAATTTGCCTTACCTAATGGTCTGGCTAGCCTTCTCCTACATCAAAGGCTCAGTGAACATTACAGAAGTGGGGACAGAAGGAATGTAAACCTCAAAGAAGAGTACTGTGAAATGCCGTCTTCTGAAATATGGTGGTTGTTATGCACATAAACTCACAGCAGCTGTGGTTACTGACTGCAGTCAAGCCAGTTAGGAATTACTACATGAAGCGAGATGAACTAACTGAGGCCCCAACCCTAGCAGAGGTGTCATTGTTAGTTGAAGCTCCTGGGGGGAAGTAACCACTTTTCTTCATGGGTATGGTCATTTGTAGGATGCCTGTGGCCCAGATGATGACCCTGAACCCATTTTGCGCATGAGAAGCACTAATTGTACTTGATATATTAAAAATAAAAATACAAAAAGTTGGAGATGTGATGTGAGGGTTTTGAGGAGAGTTGGAAAGAGGTAGGGATGGATATTTTACTTTGTGTATGTGTGTGTGTGTGTGCGCATATAAATTTTCGATAATAAAAATACCACTAAGAATCTGTGTAAAACAGTCAATCTTGCTGTGTTTGTGTCCAAGTGGTGATACTTAGATTACTATGAATAGAAGAAATCATTCAATGAAGAAATGACTTTGAAGGCGCTGTGGTTTTCAAGTCTTTCCACCCCATCAATGTCACAAAATTTAGATGTGGCATCATGAAGAGCATGGTAAAATCTCTAAAACCCCTTCATCATTCACTATGTGTTTTAACATCAGAGGGAAAGCCAACATTTTATTAGTGACTTATTGTTATGACAAAATATCTGAGAGAAGCTACTTGGGATAGGAAAGGTTTATTTTGGTTCCCTGTTAGAAGGATGCAATCCATAATGGTGAACGAAGTATCACAGAGTTCATGTTGGTGTGTTTGAACTCACTACATCCTGACAGAGCAGGAAACACAGAGAGAGGTTTATAGCGATAACCTTAGAAACTGCCCTCCTTGCCTTCCTAAAACTGAGACCATCTTCTAACTTTTCTACAATTTCCCAAAAGAGTGCTATCACACTAGAGACATGTTTCCAAATAAAACAAGCATATGGAGTAACACTTTATAACCTATCCAACAGCTGTGTAACGTGACATTTGGAAGAGACATTTTTTTTCTTGTGAATGCGTTATAATGGTCTATTCATTCTAAATAGAGCAGAAGAAAATAAGAGAAATTATTCCAACCTTGTCTACCTGTTTGAACCTATGAATTTTGAATCGAATGTAAGAAGTATGAATGAGCGAGTACTTACAGGAGCCTGGATGACTCAATACTAGCCACATCACCAAAAGACACCCCACCCTCAGCATGAGTAATGACCTCACAAAAGCTAGATCCTTGGTGTTCCAGCCTTTCACTGGCGTGCTAGATAGCAGAAGATAGGAGATTGGCTCGAATCTAAGGTGAAGTTATCATGACCCACCTACTCCTACAGTGGAAGGATAACCGCTGTCTCACCACCTGCATAGACAGAAGAATGCTGTATTATTTAGCCCGCTCCATTTCTATGGCCATAACCACCAAAGCAATCTCTAGTACATGATGGCCAATGCTGTGAGTGTGTGGGGCCATCTAGTGCTCACTGCTCTGTACTTGCCTGTGTTCATGTTAAGCTCAGAGGAAACAGCTCTACCCTACAACCTCCTCTTCCTCAGTCTTTGACGTTCCTTCTGTACATTTTCCTGGGGTATTTTCTGTATTGTTGATGATGGTGGTAGTGGTGGTATGTTTTTGTCGGTGTATCCCAGAGCGTTGTGACACTGTGCCATTGTAAAGTGCATTTGTTCTCAGCAATTTTAAGCGTAAGTGTTTGCAATTACTGCTGTTTACTGAAAACAAAAAGATGTTCGCCCTCTATGACAAAAGAGGAGTGTTATAGTAATCTCTTAGCACAATCACAAATGTTTAGAAGTTGATTTCAGAGGTTCATTGTATCCATTGAACAACACATCAGTAGCTTGTTTATTTGACTATGCCTTCAACTGCCATATGAGTTTGTTTAGCTTAAAGTACCCAATGGCCATCTACTGTGGATCTACCTTGATTGCCATTAGAGTGTTTGCTGTATCCATAGCAACCATGCCATTATTGCCCTCTGGATCCATCATGGCCAGCATATTGATTCCATACCAGTCAGACTCTACAACCAACCTGGACTGTCGGGAATAGTTATCCATTAGCTGTTTGTATCAGTGACTTCTAGCACTGTCTGTGGAAGTCCACAGGAAAGAGACTTCCAGTTTAGTTTTAGCTCAATTCTTCCCTGTCCTGTGACCACAGCATGTGTGGTCTTCAGCAACAAGCACTTACTGTCTCTATTTCTAGTGTACAACCAACAGTAGTGACAATAGCCTGCATATATTGGGGCTGAGGATAACTTAGATAACTCAGCAGCCGACAACTTACAGAGCAGTCCCTCATCCATGGCACTGGGGTTTTCATCTGCATCCTGTCCTTGGGAGCCTTTCCCCCATTTCACTGGGTGTTTGAGTTTCATCACAGTGATTTCCTGGAATCTTTTTATTCTCATGGGCACTGTTGCTTGCCAACCTGACTACTGCAAGGGCAATGTCCACTCTTAACAATAGAATGCTCTTGTTGGCCCTAATGAAAATGATTTGACCTAGGTAGAAATGTTAGTTGAACACCAGAAAGACGTCAACTCCCCTTGAATTATATACTGAAATCTATTTTATAAGGAATATAACACCTCAATAATGAAATTATGATATCCAGAGACATTTCATTTTTAAGGTTTGCATTGGTTCACATGTCACGTGTATGTAAAGCTCAGAATGTGGCCAGCAAGGTGAACTCCACAAGTGTGTGATCCATGCTCCCTCCAACTAAATAAAAGGTATATACACCCGATAATGTTTAAAAGGGAATTTTAAAGAAGTCCCCAAAAATGCTTTCATGGCTAGATTTTTTGGGGCCCTCAACCTTAATTGTGGCCTTTTAATTGCTCAAGAAAAAGAAATAAGTGTGTTCTTTGAATTAAAATGATGAAACTTTGAAAATCCCTTTTGCCTGAACAAGAGATTAAGATGAGGAGGCAGGAAAGTGGAGAAGTGTACTGGAGGCCGCTCACCCCTGCGGGCAGCTACAGGGCTGTTCTCCTATTAACTCTAACAGTTAGCATGTCACATCTGCAGATTGTCGAGAATTAAGTCTCTTCTCAAGCTACGGAGAAGCTCAGGTAATTGACTCACCCCTGGAAAGCAGGGAGGGGAAGTGGGGACACAGATTCCCTGAGGTGGCCTCATCCCCAGCAGTGCTCTAGGGACCCTGGGCTCCCTGTAGCAGACGCAGAAGCAGCTGGACCACAGCCAGCCAGAAGAGGCAGTGGGCAGGTAGCACAGGAAGGATAAAAAATGGTGACCAGGCTCCTCCAAGCCTCCGGCCAAGCTGGTCCTAGTCAGACTATTACAGTGTTCACATGGACAGACACTTTCAATCAGGGATTTCTAACAGAGGGAACAGGTGCAGAGCCGTGACTCTCGGGTCAGTGGTCTTTCCCTCTCATCCACCTCGCCAGGAAAGACCTGCGAAGCCAGCTTCAGCCAGGGACTCAGAGAAGTCACTTTCTTCCGCAACTCTTCAAGATATTCAAGTATATGAGGCAGGGGTCATCAAGACCGTGTGATGATTGCACAGTAGTTTGTATCTTCTCGGGATCTCCTACTTCATGAGGTAGGTCATTTGGACAGGCGGGAAAGCTGACTTGCAGAAAGATCAGGGCAGACTCTCTTACCCAGGTTATCTTTCTGTGTTAACATGTGTTGGTCTATGCAGCCAGAGTCCAGCAGCAGGCTGGGGGCAGGCATATGGAAGACAGAATACACTGAGGACTCAGAGGCCAATTCCAAGGCCTGTAAGGAATAAGGAATTCAAGTGGAATGTGGAAGTAATAGATGCAATGAAGGGCAAGGAAGCTGACAGATGTCAGTGAAGAGGAAACAAGAGGAGCAAAACAGGATCTTAGAGAGAAGCTGGATAAGCCATTGGTTCCCAAACACGGTCCATTCTTTAGGAAATATTTGACAATTTGTGAAAATCAGTGTGTCAGAATTCAGGACTCAGATCTCTCCATAAAGACATGGTCTAGGCATCACATCTCCTCCTCATTTCTATGAGTTCATTCTTGTTATTATATTCCACATCATAGGAATCACATAGAATTTGCCTGTTTGTCCCTTGTGTGAGTGGTGGCCAGAAGTTTGTTCTTTGAGGAGAGTGAATGCAGAATTACTGATCACAGGTAGCAAATTCATTAGGATGGGGAACTGTAGTCAGTAGACATCGATCACATGTGGCAACGTTAAAATTGTGTCTGGCACAACACAGAAACTGCTGAGCACTGAGGTGAATTTATTTGGCCACCAGTTTGACTTAATCATGACACATCTATTAATATATAGGTATTCACCAAAATAGTCATTGTTTTGCATAAATGTACATATCCATGATTAGCCATTCAAATATAATATCAATTTAAAAATAAATGATACTTTCCTATATGTCCCTAATGCTGAATTTGAGAAACACTAAAGATGTGTATGGGTAGGATTTATCCATGCTAGGCTTAGTCTGCAGGTATCTAGATATCAAAGTGGCACCTGTGAGACTCAGTGTGTCCTGTCCTTCCCCTATGCCTGCCTCTCGGCCTTTCCCTGTGTGTGTGTGTGTGTGTGTGTGTGTGTGTGTGTGTGTGTGTGTTTGTATGTATGCTCCTGAATTTCAAGTTTGTATTAGGTTTCATTCTTAGTGTTGTACAATCCTAGGTTTGGACAATTGTCCAAAACCATGTGTTCCTCCTGAAAGTCTGCAGCACTCTTACTACCTTTAGAAATCCTCTTTACTTTGTCTTTTCCTCCTTCCTTTGTCCTCACCATTCCTTGGAAGCCACAGGCCTTTTATTCTCCTCCCAATTTTGAATAACCACTCAAGTTCCTGTCATGCCAATGGGTGGCATATGCAATCTCAGTCTCCTCTTCCCGGGGGTGATCAGCTCTAATTGCAGAGTTCTCCCTTTCTGTGGATTGCTTGGGTCATGGGTAATATAAGGATAGAAGTGGGCATGGTTATTCACAGAGGAAAGACATCTCTGAGTGAGAGCAGCCTCTGCTTTTCTTTTTAACAGTCATGAGTAAGCAACGAGTAGAATAACAGGAGGTCAAGAAGACAAGCTCTGTGAACACTAGGTCCTAAGTTCAAATCCTGGCCCCTCTGCTCCACACTTGTCCTTCCCTGGGAGAGAGGTGAGTTCTCTGTGGGAATCTCCCTTCTCCTATAGATAACTGGGAGCACAGCAGTTCCTTCCCACAGCCAGGGAAAGATTCAAGAACCACAGGAGGGTGCTGAGCCTAGTGACAGATACATAAGGGTGCACAAGACAGACAGAGAAGACAGATGTGCTTATGGGAATCCATTGTGTTTAATACATTATAGTTACAGTAGTAATTAGAGTTACAACAGTCATTGATAGAAGAACTCACAGTCCAGATCTAGAAGCAGATGTGAGCCCAGCGTGATGCAGATAGGAGGATCCACGACCCAGTAGTAAGCTGGGTTTATTATAGTCACTTAGGAAAGAGTGACTCGATCTGTTTTGGGAAAAAAATACACACAAAAACTCTAAGGAGGACATGATGTTGAATCTGTGTCTTAAACAGAAACATATATTTGCCAAATGGACAAGCGGAACTTGGGCAACTAACTCATGCAGTCTGCAGAGAAAGGGTACCAATAAGGCAACTGTATTCTTTTAGGTCAGTGATTTTTAACAAGGAGAAATGTTTCTCTACGGAGTCATTCATGCTTTCTGAAATGTTTTCCTTGTCATATTTGGTCAGCAGCTCCTGCTATCTACACAGTAGAGACCAGGGATGTTGTTAAACACCACAAAAGGCACAGGAGGGTTCATCGCAGAATGAATTATTAGGTTACAATTTCAATCGGCTTGTGTTAAGAAACCCTGCTCTGTGCACAGAGGAACTGTATGAGTGCAGAGTCCATGTGTCCTGGTGGCATCCATTCAGTTTTATCCTACAGGATGTTATTTCCAGAAACCATTCACCTCCATGATCTCAGAGTGTTGGGGTT
>NC_022029.1:27401720-27407349 GCF_000317375.1 Microtus ochrogaster
TCAGTGGGTTGCCTTTTTGTCTTAGTGACAGTGTCCTTTGCTTTACAGAAGCTTCTCAGTCTCAGGAGGTCCCATTTATTCAATGAGGCCCTTAAAGTCTGTGCTGCTGGGGTTGTACCTAGGAAGCGATCTCCTGTGCCCATCTGTTGTTGAGTGCCTCCCACTTTCTCTTCTATCAGGTTCAGTGAAGACACCATTATTTCAAGCAGCCTGAAATCCCATCACTCAGGTGACCAAGACTAGAGAGTTGCCATGAATTTACGGACAGACTGAGTCACATGATGAGTTTTAGGCCAGCCTTGGGTCCATCATCATACATCTCTCAAATGTTCAAAAAAGGGAGCCCAGGAGAGCTTGGGATGTAGCTTAGTTGGTAGAGCACTTCCCCCCACCCCATGCATGAACTGCATTTGATCCTAACATATACGGGGAACTGTGATGCACGGCTGTTTTTCTAGCCCTTGGGAGGTGGGTTCAAGAGGCTCAGAAGATGAAGGCTTTGTAGTACAGATAACAGGAGTCCAGCTTGGACAAGGTGAGGCAGTATAGACACCCACCCCGTACCATTGTAGGGTAAAAGGGTCAGGGAAACAACATTCTGACACTGACTTGACCTCAAAACCAGGACCAAGGAAAGAACACCAGAACATCCTGACCCTAACCTGACCCCAATACCAGGTCCAAAGAACAACACCTGGAGCCTGACTTGACATAAAACCCAAGGCAGATTCCAAAGAAAAAATATCCTGCCCTTGATTTGACCCTGAACTCCAAGATTTGGAACCCCCTCACCACTTGACCCAACATTAATGACCAAGCAGTGTTTCCTATCCTTACATACTTTCCCAACCAAGCTCATTGTACATGCTCCAAAAATCCTTATAAAAGCCTTCCCTTCCATTGAATCCTCTGCTGTCTCTCTTTCTGATCAGAAGCAGTGGCCATTCTGTATTTCTCCCCCATAAATCTCTTGTGTAAGGTTGGTTACATGGTGTGACTTTGTGGTATTCTTTGGCTCTGTCTTCTAACTTTCTACAATCTAACAAAACAGCGCTATCACCCTGGAGACATGTTTCCAAATAAACCAAGCCTATGGGGTAACATTTTATAACCTATCCAAACAGCTGTGTAACATGACATTTGGAAGGGAATCTGCCTTTTTCTTGTGAATGCATTATAATGGTCTATTCATTCTAAATAGAGCAGAAGAAAATGAGAGAAATGATTCCAACCTTGTCTACCTGTATGAACCTATGTATTTTGAATCGTACATAAGAAGCAAGAATGAGGGGGTACTTACAGGAGCCTGGATGATTCAAAACTAGCCACATCACCTAAAAACACCTCACCCCCAGCATGAGTAATGACCTCACGAAAGCTGCATCTTTGGTGATGTACCCTTAGTCAGCCTATCACTGATGTTCTGGATAGCAGAAGAGAGGATATTGGCTCGACTCTATGAAGGTCTCGTGACCCAGCTACTCCTACAGTGTAAGGATAACAGCTGTCTCACCACCTGCATAGACAGAAGAATGCTGTGTTATTTGGCTCACCGCATTTCTATGGCCATAACCACCAAAGCAATCTCTAGTACATGATGGCCAATGCTGTGAGTGTGTGGGGCCATCTAGTGCTCTCTGTTCTGTAATTGTCCGTGTTCATGTTAAGCTCAGAGGAAACAGCTCTACCCTACAACCTCCTCTTCCTCAGTCTTTGACATTCCTTCTGCCCTATTTCCTGGGGTATTTTCTGTATCATTGTTGATGATGATGGTGGTGGTGGTATGTTTTTATTGGTGTATCCCAGAGCACTGGGACACCCTGTCACTGTAGAGTGCATTTATTCTCAGCAAGTCATGGATGAATGCATCTTTATAATTTCTGTTGTTCACTTAAAAAAAAAAGGTAGCCCTGAATATTATGGTAACATCTGGGCAAAATCACAAATGTTTAGAAGTTGATTTCCAAGATACACTGTATCCATTTATCAAAATAAAAGTGGTTTACTTACTTGACTATTCTTCCTCAGCCATAAGGTTTTGCTTGCTTTACAGTACCCAGTTGCTATCTCCTGTAGGTCTACTTTAATTTCAATTAAAGTGCTAGTTGTACCCATAACAACCATGCCACTATTGCCCTGTGAGAACATCTTGGCTGGCATATTGTTTCCATAACACTCCGGATCCATAACAAATCTGCACTGTTGGTGATAGTTATTCCCTAAAAGCTTGTATTAATGCATCTTAGCAGTGTCTATGGAAATCCTCAGGAAAGAGACTCCCAGTTTAGTTTTAGCCCAATTCTTCCCTGTCCTGTGACCACCGCATGTGTGGTCTTCAGCAACAAGCACTTACTGTCTCTATTTCTAGTGTACAACCAACAGTAGTGACAATAGCCTGCATATATTGGGGCTGAGGATAACTTAGATAACTCAGCAGCCGACAACTTACAGAGCAGTCCCTCATCCATGGCACTGGGGTTTTCATCTGCATCCTGTCCTTGGGGTACCTCTCCCCAGTTTCACTGGGTGTTTGACTTTCATCACAGTGATTTCCTGGAATCTTTACATCTTCAAGGGCATAGTTGTTTGCCAACCTGATTTTTGGTTTTGTTCGTTTGGGGAGAGATCACAGTATACCCTTCATCTGGTTCTATCTCCAGTTTCTAAACCCATGTGGAGCCTTTTAGATTTCCCTTCTTATGTACAATTTACGTAAACACAGAAGGAAGACATGGCCTCTCCTGGCTTCATATTCAAAGGATTGTATGAAGCATCATCAGTTGGCTCACTTACTGTTAGTGTGAAGCAAGTCAATGACCTGGAGGAGTGGTTGAGTCTAAGATGATGCAAATTCTGAACCTTATTAAGGGGGTGTTACTTTTTGAATGTGAATTTACCCCCTAAAGTCTCATCTGTTATGTGGTCTTTAGATAGTAAGTTCAAACACTGAGGGGCTGCTTGATCAGGAAGACTCAATAGGTTAATATAGTAATGGGTTAATAGTTTGAAGATGGGTTTGGGAGGTGGTATACATTCCAAGAGACAGAATCTAATTGGAGGCAGTAGGATGCTGAGGGGCATTTTCTAGTGAGTCTATCTTATCTCAGGCCTCTATCTACCTGTGATAGTTTCTCCCCCTCTCTCTCTCTCTCTCTCTCTCTCTCTCTCTCTCTCTCTCTCTCTCTCCCTCTCCCTGTGTGTGTGTGTGTGTGTGTGTGTGTTTATGTGTGTGTGTGTCTGTCTGTCTTCCTCTTTCTCCTTCCTTCCCTACCCCAACTCTGGCTTTCTTTCTACCTTTTGGTTCTGAGACGGGGTTCTTCTGTGTAATAGCCCTGGTTGTCATGGAACTCTCTTTGTAGACCAGCTTGAACTCAAACTCACAGAGATCTGCCTATCTCTGCCTCCCAAGTCCTGGGATTAAAGGCATGTGCTACCACCAATTGGCTGAATTAAAATTCTTTTGTGCAACATATTTTGGTCATGTTTTTCCTTCCCTGCAAGTCCTCTCTGATCTTCTGAATCTCCCTACCCATTCAATTCCATGTTCTTTTTTTCTATTGCAAAAAAAGTAAGTAAAAAAACAATGAAACACAACATATAAGAACAAAATAAAAACCCCCATGGAATCTGCTTTGTGTTGGCCACTATTTTTGGGCATGGTACTTGCTATAGAATGTGGTTAATGTACCCTGTTGTGTGTGTATAACACTGATTGTCCCTTTGTCAACAGGTATCAATTGGCAATAGTTTTTTTAGTTAGGACTGGGACCTTGTGTCAACCCGCTTCCCGGGGCTGCAACCCCATCTTGACTGAATCCTTGCAGGCCATGTGTGTGATGCCATGGTCTCTGAGTTCATATGAGCATCAGCCCTGTTGTGTCTATAAGACACGGTTACCTGGAATCATCTATCACCTTTGGCTCTTACAATCTTCTCCTCCTCTTCTACAAAGATCCTGGATCCTTGAGGGCAGGGATTTGATGAAGACATCTCATTCACTACTGAGTACTCCAAAGTCTTACTCTCTGCTCATTGTCCAGCTGTAGCTCTATGAATTAATTGCCAACCACTGTAAGCAGAAGTTTCTCTGATAATGTTTGATAGCAGAAATGTGGGTCAACTTCCCGCTATTCACAATCTTGTCATCACCAAAAAGCATGACGTGTCCAGAATGTCAACACTGAAAGGTTGAAAATCCTTGGTCATTACAAATTTTACCCCAAAATGTGCAGAGAAAAGATAATACTATCTGCAGATATCATCCAGACATCCATAACCCAACTGGCTCCCACAGGTTGTCCTCTGAGTTTGATGCATATGCTGTGGCTGGCTCACAGGCAGACATACGGGTGTGCCCCCCATACAATAAATAAACAATTGTATACCTATGATTATAAAGGCACTATTTACATGTCAAAAGGTGGAAAGGACTTAAGTGGTATACAGAAAGTGCTAGATCCATGCAGCAGGTACATAGTCAGCTTCACAGAAGAATGAATTGCTAACACATGATACACAAGGAAAGAACGTTGAAAGTACTGTACTCAATTAAGAAAAAGCCACAACTCTTCTGTTTCCACTTATGTGAAATGGTCCAATAGGCGATTCCAAGGAGGAGACAAACCTGGAGTTTTCCACTGGCTTCGGGGATAGACTGAACTCTGGCTTCTGTGGAAACAAACTTTCCTTTGGGGATTCTGAAAATCATGGTGTTCTTTTTATTTCTATTTATGTGTATGTGTCCTAATGTGTGCATGTCTGTCCCCACTGGGACCAGAATTAGGGCATCTGATACCCTGAACTGTTACAGGCATTAGGAAGCTGCTTATCATGGGAGCTGGGAACTGAATTCAGGTCCTCTGCAAGGGCAATATCCACCCTTAGCCATGGAGTGGTCTCATGAGCCCTAATGAAAATGATTTGATCTAGGTAGAAATGTTAGTTGAACATTGGAAAGATGTCAACTCCCCTTGACTTATATACTGAGATCTATTATATAAAGCATATAATATCTCAAAAGTGAAATTATGTTATCCAGAGTAATGTCATTTTTAAGGTTTGCATTGGTTCACATGTCACATATATGTAACACTGTGAGTGGCCAGCAAGGTGAACTCCACAAGTGTGTTATCCATGACCCACACTAAATAACAGGGAAATACGTCCACTAATTTTAAAAAGATATTTTAAAAGGTTCCCACAAAATGTTTTCGTGACTGAATTTTTCATAGCCCTCAAACTTATTTTGTGGCCTTTTAATTGCTCAAGAAAAAGAAACAAGTATGTTCTCTGAATTAAAATGATATAACTTTGAAAATCCCTCTAGCATGAACAAGAGATTAAGATGAGGAGGGAGGAAAGTGGAGAAGTGTACTGGAGGCCGCTCATCCCTGCGGGCAGCCACAGGGCTGTTCTCCTATTAACTCTAACAGTTAGCATGTCACATCTGCAGATTGTCGAGAATCAAGTCTCTTCTCAAGCCACAGAGAAGCTCAGGTAATTGACTCACCCCTGGAAAGCAGGGAGGGGAAGTGGGGACACAGATTCCCTGAGGTGGCCTCATCCCCAGCAGTGCTCTAGGGACCCTGGGCTCCCTGTAGCAGACGCAGAAGCAGCTGGACCACAGCCA
>NC_022029.1:27412030-27414760 GCF_000317375.1 Microtus ochrogaster
CTGACCTGCTCTCCACGCTTCACTCCATCGCCTTCCTGGCCTGTGCCAGCCAGATGTTCTTCTCCTTCACGTTTGGCTTCACCCACTCTTTTCTCCTCACAGTCATGGGCTATGACCGTTATGTGGCAATCTGTCACCCACTGCGCTACAATGTGCTCATGAGTCCTGGTGGCTGTGCCTGCTTGGTTGCCTGGTCTTGGGTTGGTGGTTCATTAATGGGGACACTGGTGACAACAGCTATTTTCAATCTCACTTTCTGTGGACCCAATGAGATCCACCATTTTGCTTGTCATGTTCCCCCTCTATTGAAGTTGGCATGTGGAGAGAATGTACTGGTAGTAGCCAGAGGTGTAGGGATGGTGTGCATCACAGCCCTTTTGGGATGCTTTCTCCTCATCCTCCTCTCCTATGCCTTCATTGTGGCAGCCATCTTGAAGATACCATCAGCCGAGGGTCGGCAAAAGGCCTTCTCCACCTGCGCATCCCACCTCACGGTGGTCATTGTGCACTATGGCTTTGCCTCTGTCATCTACCTCAAGCCCAAGGGTCCCAAGTCTCTGGAAGGAGACACTCTGATGGGTATCACCTACACGGTCCTCACCCCCTTCCTCAGCCCCATCATCTTCAGTCTCAGGAACAAAGAGCTGAAGAATGCCATGAAGAAAGCTTTCCTAAGCAAACTCTACGCAGAGAAAATTTAATGACCTATAAGAAAATTCTTGTAGATTGGTACACCAAGTTTTACTGTTTGTGAAAATTCTCTATCACTATGTATTTACTTATGATACTTTCGTGTTGGCCAAACCTTTGTAGTCTTATGTAAATCACACCTGGGATTTATTTGGGGATGGAAATAACTATGAGAATAAAGAGAAACTCATAACCTTTCTGACCAGCTACAGGACACATTATTAGCACTCAGTTTGTTTTGTGTATTTCTCTGGTGGACTAATACAAGTCTCACAATACTGAACAAACCAGAATTGCCTCATGTATTTATTGTGAGATATTTACTGCCCTCCATATCCCAAACTCCAGTTGTCTACAATCGCCCACAACACACATCCATAATGCAACAAGAAATGGAAGGCTTAATGACATACTTTTTGTCTGGTTGTACTAGAGAGGCAAAATCTTTAAGTTTACTAATGACAGTGGTGGTGCACACCTTGACTCTTTTAGCCTTCTGGAGACAGAAGCAGGCGATGCTCTGAGTTCAAAGTTAGCCTCATCTACAGAGTGAGAATTTCCATGGTAGGTAAAGATGTTGAACATTTCCTTAAGAATCTTTCAGTCATTTGAGAGTCTTCTATTGAGAATTCTCTGTTTAGAGGTATCTTGATTGAGGGAGCCATTATAGGGATAGCAGAAAACTTGCTCTAAGGAAATTCCCAGGAATACACAAAGATGATCCCAGCTAAGACACTAAGCAATAGAGAAGGGGCTTTCCCTGTAGTCAGAATGATGAGTATCTTAAATATCACCATAGAACCTTCATCCAGCAATTGATGGAAACAGAGGCAGAGTCCCACACTGGAGCACTGGACTGAGCTCCCAAAGTCAAGTTGAAGAGTGGGAGGAATGAGAATATGAGCAGAGTGGTCAAGACTGATGGACTGTCCCACGGAAACAGCTTACTTGAGCTAATGGGAGCTCACCAACTCCAGCTGGACTGGGAAGGAACAAGCATATGACCAAACTAGTTCCTCTCAACATAGTTGAAAGTTGCATGGCTGGGGCCAACTGAGAGGCCACTGGCAGAGGCAATGGGATTTGTCTCAACTGTTATACTAGCTTTTTGGGATCCAGTTCTCTTTGGATGAATACCTTGCTCAGCCAGATATAGGAGGGAGGGTCTTGGAACTTCCCCAAAGCAATGTGCCTTACCCTCTCTGAGAACTGGATGAGGGTGGGTTGGGAAGGTATGTGGAGGGAATGAGAGGAGGGTAGGGAGTGGCTACTTGGCTTAGTATTTTTTAAAAAAATCTAATAAATTAAAAGTAAATAAAGTGGAACACAGACAAACATGACAATAGCTCCATCGTGTACTTCATTCGAATCCCTCCCTAGGTGTCCCATTAGATATAGCTGTATACATCATCTACAGAAGGATAAACCCTGAATTCTTAACCTTCCCAACCTGTTTTTGACATCTTTTCTTGAATGTGGAGTAGGCATCTTAACCTAATGACTAACTCTCAGGTATTTTGTTTTTATTTTTATGTTTTCATGAGCGAGGCATACTAGCACATCTTCATATTTTTGTATTAATGCATTTGTGTGTGTGTATGTGTGTGTGTGTGTGTGTGTGTGTGTGTGAGAGAGAGAGAGAGAGAGAGAGAGAGAGAGAGAGAGAGAGAGAGCATGTATAGGTGTGATGTGGATGTTGAGAATCATTCTCAATCATTTTTCCAACCTATTCATTGAGGACAAAAAAACACATTCAAATCTAGAGCTCCCTGATAGGGTTAGTCTCACTGGTCATCTTGTTGTCATCTTGCTTTGGGGATCCCTTGTCTTAATCTTCTAGTGCTAGTATTAATTTAGGCTACCACTCTCACCAAAAAAACAATTTTATACAATAAAGGATTGACTGGAGGCATTACCATCCCTGACTTCAAACTCTATTACAGAGCTACAGTACTGAAAACAGCTTGGTATTGGCATAAAAACAGAGAAGTCGACCAATGGAATCGAATAGAAGACCCTGACTTTAACCCACAAACATAT
>NC_022029.1:27416280-27430760 GCF_000317375.1 Microtus ochrogaster
TGAGGGAGAGGGACTTGATCGGGGGAGGGGGAGGGAAATGGGAGGCGGTGGCGGGGAGGAGGCAGAAATCCTTAATAAATAAATAAATTAAAAAAAATTTTATTTGGATTTCAGAGGTCCAAGCTGCAGTCCTCATCCTTTTATGGCTAATTCTTTAAAGCTGTTGAGCTGTGTCCTTAGACCCTCTCATATTATGATTGTCTCTACCACCCCCTCACATCAGAGAAAACACAAATCCAACTCCATTTTTTGGAACATTATGACTCCTTCCCTTTACCTTACATCCCACCCACCTGCAAATCAAGATTAGATCTTGTTTTAAACTGACATCTGGCTCAGCTTGCTACTTAAAACAACTCTTTTGACTCTTCCCTTGTCACACTCCTGTCATGTACTCTTTCTCTTGGTGTTTACTCTCATCGATGTTCATATTATCATACAGCTTCTCTGTGTTTCCTAGTTTTATTCTACTTCTAGCCAATGGATTACAGAGGAGTACAGGGGCTTATCTGATCCATTGCTAAATGGTAGCATATGATAGACTCCCAATTATTTGTTGAATAAATTGATTTAGAATGCTAAGAAGTAAATCTAACCAGGTGAAACAAATTTGTCTCTTCAGTTGCTAAGATTGTGCAGTAAATGTGTAGAAATGAACTTTTTCATCCTTTGTATAAGCCTGCCCTATAAGAAGTACCTGCCTTCTAAGACAAAGAACAAAGATCAAAAATACAAGATCAAATGGAGGCAATGTCTGTGAACGTCATTGCATGGTGCTTCACACACACATTCAAGAAAATGACACCTATGATTCAGTCATACTAGAAGTTTGACTTGAATTTTTCATCAGACTGATATGAGACATTTGAAGACCAACAACTTTATTGCATATGTCTTGGCAAGTAGTGTGGGAGATTCTACAGGACACTGGACCAAAGCCTGTGGTCTACAAGTAAGAGAAACGGGGAGACGTATTAATAGTGCTCCAATTGAAAGTCACAGTCTCTTCTTCCAGAATCCCTTTTGCCAGGAACTGACTACTCTCTGTGGTGCTTCACCTCCAAGAATGGTCCCCATTACTCATCGCATGGCAGCGCTTCACAGAAGTGACAAGCAACAAGCTTTCAAAGAGAAATGGTGACCTGTTGGGATGATTGTGCACTGTTTTTAAATGACAGAAAGAAAATTTTTCCTTGGGTAAATTGTTCTTTATTAGACTTGGTTTCCTAGCACTGAAATAGTTGTAATTACAATGATTAGGAGGGCTGCTAGAATTAAGGAGCACATCTGATGTAGGACAATTGAGAGTTTCCAGCACAAAGAAAGCATGCCTGAAGTAGCCAGCAAGGAGGCTCAGTGGGTAGACATTTGCCACCAAGCCTGATGACTTGAGGTTGATTTCTGGGATCTGATTGGTAGAAGGATGGAACCAACATGCACAAGATGTCAAGACTTCCATATGTGGTACATGCATGTGTGCAATTGTGCACATCTGTAAAAAAATACAATAAATAAATAGAAATTGTTTTTAAAAATAAAACAGTTAAGAAGTACCAGCTTTAAAAATCATTTGTGAACTCCATGTTCCAATATCCATGTTCAATTAAGGGATACAAGAGAGAGGCCATTGTGTCTGGGATGTTGCCTGAGGCTCAGTAGTCACACAGAGAAGTGTGTGTGTATATCTCTAACCAAGACAAGAACTAGGAATCAAAGAGATATAACCAGGTGATGAGCATGTGGTTAATAGATGCATAGGTCAATGATATTATTATTTGATATTATATTGGTTCATGTGAATATGGAAGCTTTGACATACCATAAACATAAAAGGGCACATCCAGGCTGAATCCCAAAAAGTCACTGGTACAATTAAGGTGTTCAAGAACCTAATAATACAGATTCCAAATTGGATCTGGTAGTGCTGAGTGCAGAAGAACCATGTCCCACCTCATTCAGGGAGGGAGAGGAAACATGAATATAATGGCTCTTTGAAATTTCAGTCAGCTTCTCAACAGATTAGACTGTACCCATCTACAACACCCTGGGGAGGGTCATCTATTTTATAATTTGTACTATCTACAATTCGTACCAGTTACTGTTCTCAATGCTATAATGAAATAACTGACCAAAAAAGAAAAGAATTAAAGAAGGTTTATTCTGGCTTGTATCTTAAAGGAATACATTCCATCCTTGTGAGGGAGCTTCTGTTGGGGAAGGCATGCTGACTGGATTCTGGGCAGCCACATTGTATTTGAAATCAGAAAGTGGAGCGAACAGGAAGTGGAGCTAGGCTATAAACCTCCAGGCCTACTGCCAAGTGACCCATTTCCTCCAACAATATTCTACCTACTAAAAACTCTACAACTTTACAAAATAGCACCACTAGATGCTGATCAAGTGTTTAAATATATGTGCCTATGGGAAACCATTTTACATTCAAACCACAATACAATCAAATGCTAATGTGTTCAAGAAACACTATCCTGGCATATCTAAAAACACTGCTTAAAAATCAGGCATATGAACAGTTCATGACCTAGATAGGTTTGTTGAGTGAATTCTAATTGGTATTAATAATAAAAACCCAGAGTCAGATATTAGCGTATATGCTGAAAGATCAGAGAAGTAAAGGAGCCAGCCACTAGACATACCTTTTACCTCTATGAAATTCTCAGACCAAAGCAGGCAAGATCCTGTCTATGAATCCCCAGAATAAATGCAGTCTCTATGAAACCTCAGACTAACTCGAGCTTCTGTCTCCTCTTGCCTTGTATTCCTCTCTTTGCCCAGCCATATCACTTCCTGTATCCACCTTCCTAGTGCTGGGATTAAAGTCATGTCACTCCTAAGTAGTGGAATTAAAAGTGTGTGCCACTACGACCTGGCCTTTATGGCTAACTAGTGGCTTAGCTCCGTGCTCTGATCTTCAGGCAAGCTTTATTTGTTAGATCACAAACAAAATGTCACCACATCTGTTGACACTTGAAATTAATTACCGTGTGAATGCAGTTGTAGGTTACAAATAAAAGCAAGAGTGCTATGGTTTGGGATTGGGATTCGTTCATCCCCATATCCCAGTTTTTCACCCCACTGTGGTTCTTCCTCTCCTAGAAGGCATTTGGAAATTCCGGTAGTTGCCAGGCAACGGGTCTGTGAAACAGCAACGGGTCTGTGAAACAGCAACTGATAGAACAAAGACAGGAATGTTGCTTAAGGTTATCTTACAGTATACAGAACAGCTCACTGTCTATATTGGCTATACATAAACGAAAAAAAAAAGACACAAGTCCTGCTATGTTTACTCAACAAAATATACTGAGCTCCTGCTGTGTGTCAGACAGTTTCACATAGCTGATGTTAAACCTTGACTCAGTGGTGGAGAGTGAAGTCAGTGACTAACAGTAGATGCTGTTTTTGAAGAGGACCCAAGTTCAGTTTCCAGCATCCACATCAGGCAGCCCACAAGCACCTATAACGCGAGCTCTCACAAGCCCAACGCTCTCTTCTGGCCTCTGTAGGCACTAACTTACATGCACAAACCTGCAAACACACACACACACACACACACACACACACACATACACACACACAAAATTAGAAAGGAAAATAAACTCTTAAACAATTATGACCCAATTAGACAGGAACAACAATCTCAGTGGTTGCATTTGACAGGGACTATACATACAATGATACGTGCATAGTGTTCAAACACACCTATCACATGTAGGTTATTTGTGCTATATATGGCATGTAGATGTTAATATAACACAGAGCACATATATGTGTTTATATGTACATAAAACAACTGTGTAGTCAGAATTCCGCCTCTACAGGCTCCACATCCTTAGATTTAACAATATGCAGACTGAACATATTAAACAACATTTCATTTGTTTATTTATGTATGCATGGTATGTATATATTATGCATATCTCTGAACACGTAGAGGGACAGCTTTCAGGAATCAGTTCTCTCCTTCCCTCATGTTGGACCTGGGGATTAAATTCAGACCAAAAGTAGGAGCTTTTACCCACTGACCCATCTCACTGGCCTTGGCCATATTTAAAAGTGGCATTTGCACTGTTTTCTGCTTATTACCTAAACAATGTAGGATATAACAGTTTATACAGCATTTATAGTGTATTACTCTTTCCAAATAATATATAAGTGATATAAAATACATGGATTATTTTTTTGGTTTCCATTGTATATGACACTAAATTACATGAGGAATTTGTATAGCCTCAGAATTTGGTGTCTTGCAGGGATAGACTAAAACCAGTCCTCACAGATAGGCACAGGTGGTTGTATTAGTTAATATGTATAATAAATTTTGACAAACTCTAAATGAACTACAATGAGTGGTTTTAATAGAGAAGAGCCATTCGGGGGGCATCAGTGAAGACATTCCTGAGAAGGTGGCATTTGGGTCAGATCTTAATGCACATAGAAATAAAAGAAATGGAATCCCAGAAAGATGCTAGAGCAAATGGGAGGAGCCTAAGGTCTGAGTTGGCTTGGTTTTCCACAGGAGAATGCTGTGGTTGGAAAGCTGAAGAGAGTCAGAGATTGAATGTGGATGCAAAGTGGTGATTTATCATGTGATTCTCACCATAAAGCTAGAATTAGATATAACAAAGCAGCGTTTTCAGAGTTTCTTATTGGGAAGTTCCTTCTGGCCGCTGGGGAGAGACATCTTATGGTAAGATAAGAGAAAAAATACCTTGTGTAGGAGCCTAGAATTTACCCACAAGCAAGGCCATTGGGTCAGTGTGGAAGGAAAGAAAAACAGTAGATTGAAGGCAGCCTATCTCCTTTCCCAAGCTAGCCTTGTTCTCTAACAATGAGTTTCAGAACACTTAGCTCCAATTAGTCTAGGAAGGGGTGTCTGAAGGTCTGGGGACCTCCATGTCAACAGCCCTGTCTTTGTGTACCTGCCCTTTAATTACATCTCTGGGCTCTGCCCCAGGGAGACCAAAGAATGCACAGAGGGAACCATTAAGAAGGAAGGAAGAGCAAACAGTAAAGAACGCAGGGAGTATGGGATTCAAAATTAGAAGCTGATTAACAGAGAGGGGAGGACAGGGTTTCTGGGTCCTGGTGGGAATCACCAGTGTTAACGGTCAGAATTGGAGGTTAGCATGTGGGTCTCATTAGTCACATACTGCTATGTTGGCAGGCTTTTTAAAAATTTTGCATTTACTCATTCTATCTTTAGAAAATTAATGATGGTTTGTATTTGTAGTCTATGGAAAGAAAAGAAATGTAAGCATTTGTCATTGTTGAGGAAAGATTAGCAGGAAAGACAGTCGTGATGAGCACTCAACATAGAGACACCAAAAGTTTCATTAACGTTCATAAACTATGTTCAGCAAATTGCTTTTCACTCCACATTTTCCTCACTTTTAAAGTAGATATATAAATTTATATAAAGCATATATATGTATAAATTATATATAAACTTTATATTTTGTATATTATATATATAAATTATACACACATATATGTATGGCATTCGGTTTGAGACACTGATAAATACAAAGTTAAAATATTTTGATGACGTTGTCTTGTATGTCCTATCCTCAGATTTGCTCTTTAGCTGAGGAAATCCTTGAACACATGATCTTCTTGCCTCCATTTCAGAATTGCTGAAATTAAAAGCATGCGCCACTACATCCAGTTCAAAAATAATTTTAAAAAAATCCACGTGAGCAAGTGTGTCATTTTAAATGAAGAGAGGGTAGCATGCTTCCCTTCCTAATGTCCATCACCCTGACCTCAGTTTAAAAATATGACATTCATCCAGTAACTCTTTTGGCTGTTTTAAATTTATATGATAGCTAATGCTAACTAAAGCAAATAATCAGGTTTGTTTTAATTAAAAAATGTAAAGTGTGTGTGTGTGTGTGTGTGTGTGTGTGTGTGTAGGTCAGACAACAACTTGCAAAAGTTGTTTTTTTTTTCCTTCCACCGTCTGAGTTTCAGAGCTAGAACTCAGGTCATCAGGCCTGGCATCCGTGCCTTTACTAACTGAGCCATGTTTCTGATCCAAAAATTTTTTATTTTATTTTTTTTAACCTTTATATTACTTCATATTTATCCAATTAAACAACTAGTTGACTTTTTCTCTAATGACCACAGGGAAATAGTGGTGAAATTACTAGAGTACCAGCTACATGTGGTGCACACATGCCTTTGATCCCAGCACTTGGGGGGCAGGGGCAGGAGAACCTCTTGAGTTCAAAGCCAGCCTGATCTGCTGAGTGAGTTCCAGGACAGCCAGCACTACACAGAGAAACCTGGCCTCAAAAACAAATAACTAAACAAACAAACAGCAGCAAAAACAACCCAAACAAAAAACCTTTTCTAGGGTATAACTACTGAGCCCTCTTTGCTGTTATCATTTTCACCAGAGGAGCATTAACTGTTCTTCAGGACTTGTGCTGGCTGCTTAGCTCTTTTCATCTGTGACAATTTCAGGCATTGATGAGTAGGCTACCTTGGCATCTGTAAACCTTCAGGTTTTATAGGGAAAGCAAAGGATGTCAAAGAACTTGCCTTTAATTTTTTAAAAGCATTTATTTACTATTGAGAGGAGCCGTGGGTACAGGAGAGATGCAGGAGTGCACACATGCTGTGGCACACATACGGAGGTCAGAAAATAATTGGGAAGAGTAGGTTCTCTTCTTCTACCGTGTGATTTCATGGATCAAACTCAGGCTCAGTGGTCAAGGACTTTTACCTCTAAGCCATCTCACTGGCCCAAAAATCTGTCTTTAGAAGAGGGCATGAGTGTTTTAGGATAAATCACTTGGTATAGCTTAAGCATTCCTAATGTGAAAATCAAAATCTGAAATATCCCATGATTCCACAAGTGGAAATTTCCACATTTGACTGTGTGATGAATCACATCAGTTAACTCAGATGCAGTTACACTAAAATTACATGAAGTTGCATTTAAATTTGTGCATACGATGCTTATGAAACAAATATATTTTTATTTACATTTGGATCCTATTCCCAAGGTATTTTACTACATACATGGACATATTCTAATATCTAAAAATATAGCCTGAGACATTGTTGGTTCTAGACATTTTAGATAATAGAAACTTTTCCTATATTTACTCATGATGCTCATTTTTTTATATCTATAATCTCTGCCTTAAAACACGAGAGCCAGTTTGTCTCAATTTACAATGTACCCCCCCCAAGTCTTGTACACTTAATGTTTTTTTTCCAAATAATGATAAGAATATGTCCCTTATTTTGAACTCATTTGGTTCATGCATTCCAGATTTTGTCTCTCATTCCCATGAACTTTCCTTTCCCAACCTGGAAAAGGCCGACATTCTGAATTTACAACCCATGAGAAATACACTTCTACTTCTCAGTTCCAACTCCAAAAATAAGTTCCATTCTAACTTTGTAGTTTAGTTGGTAAGACTTTAGTTAAATGTCTTATTCTCTTTATATTTGCTCATCTTCAAAATGGGACTAATGACCCTACCTCCTCTATAAAGCAAAACAACTCATATGCTTTTCCTTATTTTACTTAAGATCTCTCATTACTCTTTTGGGAAATTCAAATCAAAAGCTCAATAAGACTGGGACTATAGCTCACTGAAATATAATCTACTATAGTTCTACTAGTAAATAGAATGCCTACCTACCATACACTGCCCACTTGGTCTGAAAAGCAGCCCTACAAATTTTAATTAAAACAATGGTGCTAGCTAGCACATTGACTCCAATAGGTAAGTAAAGGTACCAGAAAGGAGAGTCCTGAATTTTAACCCAGAAAGATGGAGGGAGAGTTTTAACTGACTCTACAAAATTGTCCTCTGACCTCCACTTCATAGTATACACACACCCTCACACACATACACACAATAAATATCATTTAATAAATCTTTTAAATAAGATAAAATTCATTTAAACATACCAAAGTGGCTATAATCAGAAAGTCAGGAAATGATGAAGAGTTGTCAAGGATGTGGAGAAATCAGAACCCTCACACCCAGCTGGTGGGAATATAAACTGAAGTAGTTACTTTAGAAGATATTTATGCCAGTAATTCATATAATTAAGCATAAGTATACATTATCACCCATAAATTTCATTCCAGTATATACAGTAAAAGGTATGCCCAAGTGGTGGTGGCACATACCTTTAATCCCAGCACTTGAGAGGCAAAGGCAGACAGATCTCTCTGAGTTCGAGCCCAGCCTGTTCTACAGAGTGAGTTCCAGGACAGACTCCAAAGCTATACAGAAAAACCCTGTCTCAAAGAACCAAAAAAAAAGTTATGAGGACATATGTTCATAAAAAAAACTCTATATAAACATGTATAGCAGCATAGTTAGTAATGGCTCAGAATGCCCATTAATTTTGGGGTGAATGTAGACTGCTCAGTGAATGGAATAGTATGAACCCATGTAAGGAAATAAAGCAATTGTCCACACTACAATAGAGATGAATCTTAGACATGATGTTGTGTAGAAAGATCCATCATAAAAGAATATACATTGACAGGGTGGTTGTGGCACAAGCCTTTAATCCAACCACTTGGGAGGCAAAAGCAGGCAGATCTCAGTGAGTGTGAGGCCAGCCTGGTCTACAAAGTAAGTTCCAGAACAGCCAGGACTGTTGCACAGCGAAACCTTGTCTTGAAAAACAAAACAAACAAATAATATATATTGTATGTGTGATTCTATTTATTTATAAAAAAATCTAAAGAAATAAATCCACAGATACAGTATATTAGTGGTTTTGAGGGACTGACAGAAAGAGATGGTTGAAGGTTAAAAGTTTCTTCAAGGTTGGAGAGGTGGTTCAATCAGAAAAGTGATTGCCTCACAAGTTTGAAGTCCTGAGTTTGATCCC
Source organism: Microtus ochrogaster (assembly GCF_000317375.1). Lineage (NCBI taxonomy): Eukaryota > Metazoa > Chordata > Mammalia > Rodentia > Cricetidae > Microtus > Microtus ochrogaster. Next base: position 27,425,170 of record NC_022029.1, read on the forward strand.
CAGTATTCACCGTGATGGCTGGCATACACTTATAATTTCAGCTCCGATGAGGCAGAGACAGGAGGATCACTATGGCTTGAAAGTCAGCCAGCCTACCCTATTTGGTGAGCCCCAAATTCAGCGAGAGACCCTGTCTTAAAAATAAAAAATAGACAATTGTGCTGGTAGTGGTGGTATACACCTTTAATCCCAGGACTTGAGAGACAGAGGCAGGCCAGATCTCTAAATTCAAGGCCAGTCTGGTCTTCAGAGTGAGTTTCAGGACAGCCAGGGATACACAGAGAACAATGTCTCAAAAATACTTCCAATAAAAAGGGTAGACAATATTCCTGATGAGCTACATCTGAGTTTATCCTCTGGCTTCAAACATATATACACACTACCGCACACATAAACGCACAAAAGATCTCTCCTCTCCTCCTCCCCCCTCTTTGAGACAGAGCCTCATTATATAGTCCAGGTATGTCTTTACCTCACAGTGTAATCCAGGCTCTTTAGCCTCCCAAGTACTGAGATTATATTTTACAACACTGAACTCAGCTAGGATTCAGAGAAGGGGGTTAGATGAGATAAAAAAGAGTTCTAAAGTGTCAGCTATTGGTTGTGTAAACCTTAAAATGGTAAATTATATGGTATGTTAAATTTGGGATGGAGATACATAAAAATAACCATTAAGAAGAAAGAAGGGGCAAGGAAAAGGGTGAGGGGAAGAGAGAAGAGCTGGAAGGGAGGGGAGAGAGAAAGAGGGGAGGGGGAGAAGATAAATGAGGAGAAGAAAGAAGAGAGAAGGAGGAGGGGGAGAGGAAAAGAAGGAGGAAGAGGAGAAATAGAGAATGGAAAGACAGAGGGAGAACAAAGGAATTTCTCCCTATAACATTTCTTCCAAAAAAAAAAAAAAGAATTAAGTGTGTCACGCTGGGTGGTAGTGGCTGCTTTCTTCATGGTTACCTTCAGCTCCTTGTTCCTGAGACTGAAGATGATGGGGCTGAGGAAGGGGGTGAGGACCGTGTAGGTGGTGGCCATGAGAGTATCACCTTCCTCAGAGTGGGGGCCTTTGGGCTTGAGGTAGATGACAGAGGCAAAGCCATAGTGCACAATCACCACTGTGAGGTGGGATGCACAGGTGGAGAAGGCCTTTTGCCGACCCTCAGCTGATGGTATCTTCAAGATGGCTGCCACAATGAAGGCATAGGAGAGGAGGATGAGGAGAAAACATCCCAAAAGGGCTGTGATGCACACCATCCCTAGACCCTTTGCCACCTCCAGTACATTCTCTCCACATGCCAACTTCAATAGAGGGGGAACATGGCAGAAAAAATGGTGGATCTCATTGGGTCCACAGAAAGTGAGACTGAAAATAGCTGTTGTCACCAGTGTTCCCATTAATGAACCACCAACCCAGGACCCAGCCACTAAGCAGGCACAGCCACCAGGGCTCATGAGCTCATTGTAGCGCAGTGGGTGACAGATTGCCACATAGCGATCATAGCCCATGACTGTGAGGAGGAAAGAGTGTGTGAAGCCGAATGTGAAGGAGAAGAACATCTGGCTGGCACAGGCCAGGAAGGCGATGGAGTGAAGCGTGGAGAGCAGGTCAGCCAGCATGCGTGGGATGATGGCAAAGGTGTAGAAAATCTCAGAGATGGAGAGCGCACACAGGAAGAGGTACATGGGCGTGTGGAGGCTGTGTTCACTCCAGATGGTGGCCATGATGAGCAGGTTTCCCAGCAACGTGAAGAGGTACATGAAGAGGAACAGAAGGAAGAACATCAGCTGAAGGTGAGGGAAGGTAGAGAAGCCAATGAGGAAGAACTCTGACACCAATGAGTAATTTAACCCCAACATGGCAGCCACACCTAAAAGGGGAAAAGGCGCATGACTTAGTAATGAGGTTCACACGGTTTTTTTGTTTGTTTATTTGTTTGTAGGTTTGTGTGTGTGTACTCTTCTTAAAAGATATCTGAGAAGATTCTTCATCTATCTAAAACATGATCAGCGTACCTGAAAAAAAATGTATTTATGAAGTCATCCCTTGGTATGTTTCCAAGATTCTTCACCGCACACTAAAATGTTTTGCTACTCAAGCACATTATGTAATATATGGTGGTATTTGCATAGTCTATGAGGATCCTCTCCAGACCTTAGATTATTCTAAATAGCTTAGAATATCTAACATTATGTACATATCACATAAGTAGTTGTTATACTGAATTATTTAACAGCCAATGGCAAGGGCATGGGGATTGAACTCCACTGTAAAATTGTTTGTCATGAAAGCATATAGGTATGAGTTCATTTTCATAAGCCACATTTTATTTTTTTTTAAAATCTTATTTTACATACCAATCCCTGTTTCCTCTCCCTCCTTCCATTCCCCCCATCTTCTCCCCCACTTCATCCCCCATCCTCTTCTCAAGGAGGAAGAGGCCACCCATAGGGAATCAACAAAGCCTATCACATCACTTGAGGCAGGACCAAAGCCCTCCCCTCGACGCCCTGTGTATCTAGGCTGAACAAGGTATCTTTCTATAGGGAATGAGCTCCAAAGAGTCAATTGATGCACAAGGGATAAATACTGGTTTCACTGCTAGTGGAACCACAAACTGTCCAAGCCACATAACTGTCACCCACATTCAGAAAACCTAGTTTGGTATTATGCAGGTTCCCTAAGTGCCAGTCCTACTAGCTTGGGTCAGTTGTTTCTGTGGGTTTTTCTATCATGGTTTTGGCCCTCTTGGTCGTAATGGCTCCTCCCTCTCCAATAGCTATGCTCTAGGAATTCAGGCCAGTGCTTAGCTGTAGATCTCTGCATTTGCTTCCATCAGATACTGGATGAAGGCTCTATGATGACAATTATGGTAGTCATCAATCTGATTACAGGGGAAGGGCATTTTAGGTACCCTCTCCACTATTGCTTAGATTCTAAGCTGGGGTCATCTTTGTTGATTCCTGGGAATTTCCCTAGTGCCAGGTTTCTTGCTAAACCCATAATGGCTCCTTCTTTCAGGGTATCTCTTTCCTTGCTCTTCCTCTCTGTCTTTCACCTAACTTGATCTTCCTAATCCCTCATGTCCTCCCCACCTCCCCTTCTCCCCTCCCCACTCCCTTACCACCCTCCCCTGTCCACCCATGCTGCCACATTACTGAAGAGATCTTGTCTACTGCCCCCTTCCCTGGGGGATCCATGTATGTCTCTCTTAGGATTCTTCTTGTTTCCTGTCTTCTCTGGGGTTGTAGACTGTGGGCTGGTTATCCTTTGCTTTATGTCTAATGTCCACTTATGAATGAATACATACCATGTTTGTCTTTCTGTGTCTGGGTTACCTCACTCAGGATGTTTTTTCCAGTTCCATCCACTTGCCTGCAAATTTCAAGATGCCATTGTTTTTTGTTTTTTACCACTGGTTAGTACTCCACTATGTAAATGCATCATATTTTCTTTGTCCATTCTTTGTTGAGGGGCAGATGGTTGTTTCAGGTTCTGGCTATTACTTATAATACTGCTATGAACATAGTTGACCAAATGTCCTTGTGATATGGGTCTGCATTTTTTGGGTATCTGCCCAAGAGTGGTATTGATGGGTCTTGAGGTAGATTAATTCCCAATTTTCTGAGAAACCGCCATACTGATTTCCAAAATGACTGTACAAGTTTGTGCTTTCGCCAGCAATGGAGGAATGTTCCCTTACTCTGCATCCTCTCCAGCATAAACTATCTTCAGTGTTTTTTATCTTAGCCATTCTGAGTGGTATAAGATGGTATCTCAGAGTCATTTTGATTTGCATTTCCCTGATGGCTAAAGTTCCTGAGCATTTTATTAAGTGCCTTCCAACCATTTGAGATTCCTTTGTTGAGAATTCTTTGCTTAGATCTGCACCCCATTTTTTAAAATCTGGATTATTTGTTATTTTGATATCTAGTTTCTTGAGTTGTTTGTATATTTTGGAGATCAGTTCTCTGTATAATATGGGGTCGGTGAAAATCTTTTCCCATTCTGTAGGCTGTCATTTTGTCTTGTTGACCATATCCTTTGCCTTACAGAAGCTTCTCGGTTTCAGGAGGTCCCATTTCTTAATTGTTGATCTTAGTGTCTGTTCTACTGGCATTATATTCAGGAAGCAGTTTCCTGTGCCAATGCATTCAAGGTTGCTTCCCACTTTCTCTTCTATGAGATTCAGTGTGATAAGCCACATCTTAAAATCTGGGCGTGATGGGTTACACTTAAAATTTCAACACTGGGAAGGTGGAGAAAGGAAAATTCCTGGGTAACACTAGTCACCTAACATAGCCTTGTCAGTAAGCCTCAGGAACAATTAAGAGACCCTGTCTCAGAAAATAAAGTGGTATCTAAGGAATAATTTCCAAAGTTGGCCTCTGGCTACATACAAGCACAGGGGCACAAATATATAATACACATATACCACACACACACGAGAGAGAGAGAGAGAGAGAGAGAGAGAGAGAGAGAGAGAGAGAGAGAGAGAGAGAGAGAAATATTAAAAAGATCCTTCCCAGGAGAGCTAGCCCGACTCTTGATGGCCTGAAAGAACTGCCCTCTTCCTTACCAGTGGCTTCAATGGGAAAGCTGGTCCTGTACACTTGCCCCAACCCCCACCATGTGTGCATGATACCTGGCCCTAACTCTCACCTGAGGCAGGAGATCTGGTGGAGGCCCAGACTGACCTATTCACCTACCACCCAGGCTCACATCGAGGGCCCTGAGTTGGTCTACTTCAGCATCTACCCAATTTATGACCTATGGGAGAACATGAAGAGAACAGACCCATAGAATCACAGCTCAGGATCTCCATGACTAGGGGCAACAGCAGGATATCTGAGAGAAGTTTCAGTGAGGGTTCATTATTGATGTTGTACCAGGAACCAGAGACCTTGAACCAAACCAACAACAACAATTTCAATGCACATTTGCAAGCACAACTGTCTGGGCATAAGAGTCTGCTGTATGACTCATCACAGCTCCCAGTGCCCCTAAGAGTAATGAGTAGACAGTGGAGAGGTAGGAAAGATGGAGGAGTGAAGTGGTTTTGTCTGTTAAAATTATATTTATTTTTTAGTCCTTCTTTTCAAGGGAGAGGCTACATGCGTGGAGCACAGACAGACATGAAAGGACTGGGAAATGAGTGGGCTTGGGATGCATCATGTGAAATTTCCAAAGAATGAATAAAAACTATGTTAATAAAAAAAGAATGTTGAAGAGAAAAAGGGTAGTTTATTTTCAATGCAGACTCCATAAAACCTGGATAGGACTACATTTGAGACACAAGTAAAACTCACGGGTACAGTGAACAAACTGTAATAATTTGTGCAGGGTCAAACAAAATCAAGTATGTTAAGTTCATGGTCAGAACTCACTAAATAGTAAAAACTAATTAATTAATTGATTAATTAAAAATTAGTGGTCATACTACTATTTTCAAGAGATTTATCTGAGGCCAGGAGAAATGGCTCATCTATCTCATCTATGAAAAGCAATGGCAACCCCAGCAGCACAGACATTAAGGGCCTCATTGAATAAATGGGACCTCCTGAGACTGAGAAGCTTCTGTAAAGCAAAGGACACTGTCACTAAG
>NC_022029.1:27431885-27460177 GCF_000317375.1 Microtus ochrogaster
GAATGGCAATGGGTTTTTGATCCTACTGCACATACTGGCTTTGTGGGAGCCTAGGCTGTTTGGATGTTCACCTTACTAGACCTGGAAGGAGGTGGGAGGTCCTTGGACTTCCCACAAGGCAGGGAACCTGGTCTGCTCTTCAGGCTGATGAGAGAGGGGAGTTGATTGGGGGAGGGGGAGGGGTATGGGAGGCGGTGGCGGGGAAGAGACAGAAATCGAAAGAAAGAAAGAAAGAAAGAAAGAAAGAAAGAAAGAAAGAAAGAAAGAAAGAAAGAAAGAAAGAAAGAAAGAAAAGCAATGGCTACTGCTGAACAGGAATTGGGTTTTGTTCCTAGAATCCATTTTGGGAGGCCTACAACTGACCATGACTCCAGTTCCAGGGAATCTGAAGTGTGTGCATATATGTATGTGTGTGTGTGTGTGTGTGTGTGTGTGTGTTATACCAAGTAGAACTTTCAACCCCACAATAGATGGAGAAAGCAAAACATTTTATGTTAAAACAAATTTTAAGCAATATTTATCTGTAAATCCAGTTTTACAGAAGGTACTAGAAGGAAAATACCAACATAAAGAGGATAACCACACCCAACAAAACATAGCAAATGAATAATCTCAGACCAGTAAGCAAATGAAGAGATGGTACACACACACACACACACACACACACACACACACACACACACACACTATACTCATGTATACACATACTTATTTTTAAAAGATTATTTAGCAATTTTACTTATGAGTCTATGTGTGTGCTCGGCTGTATGTATGTGTACCATGTGCATACAGGTGCCTATGGAGACCAGAAATAGGTATCAGATCCCCTGGAACTGGAGTAATGGGCAACTGTGGACCACCCAACATAGATGCTAGGAACAAAACATGATTCAGTAAGAGACTATCTCAAAGCAAAGGTGGAGAGTGATAGAGGATGCCTGATGTCCTTCTCTGGCTTTACAGACTTGTACACCTGCACACATGTGTACACATACACTACACACACACACACATCACACTCATAACATGCACACACACAAATAAGAGAGGAGAGAGGGAGAAAGTAGGAGGAAAATCCTAAGAACTAATCAAAGTGAAAAGTTGGAATTGAGACAGGAACACTGAAAGAATGTTAACAGAAAAAGTCACAGACTGTAAGTAAGACCTACCGCTTGTTTAAAAGTGTTTTTTATAGATGTTAGTGCTCTTGTAGATGCCTTAAGCTTATGTGTGGTACTCTCAAGAGAAGGTAGGTAATATTCAGAGGGCCAAACTTTAAATCCCAGCACCCACATTGGGCGGCTCACAATTCCCTCAAATTCAGCTCCAGGAAATCTGATGCCTCTGGCCTCTGCAGGCACCTGCAGTCATGTGCACATACCTGCCCATATACATAATTAAAAATAAAATAAATCTTTAAAAATATGATAAAATGAAGTTCTCTATTATGCTTGTGATTTTTTGGGTGGGTAATATCAAAGTGCTAAAATTAAAACAGTAAAAACAAGGTTTTTATTCAAAGTAACAGATAAAATATATAGGAATTAGTTTAATGGGAACCATAGAAGTTCTCCATGGAGATCAGTTAGACCATCTAGGAGCATGAAACATAATAGGTACTTTAAATACCTTGATGAAATTGAAAGACTGAAACAGTAAGGTATTAATTCTTCTTGAGGCGACCAAAAAACTGTGCTCTCAAAACGGCGGTTGGATCTTTTTCTGACAAAGTGAAAATTCAAAATAAAACAAAACTAGACAAAAACTTCCATAGTAGAGCAAAGGTTCATGAATAATTAATTAACTGAACCTTGAAAATGATTAAGAGAAGGAGCAGGCAGGAAAGCACCTTCCAGGTCACTGAGTCAGATGAGTAAGCTTTCCAAATAAAGCACTAGGGATTAGAGCAAGACCAAAGAGACTAACTTCAGAATGGAGGAACCAGCTACTGAGGATTACGAAGATTGCTTTCTTACAGGACAGATCCATACCCAAAGAAGGAATTGTTTAGGGGATGCTGTGGTAGAAAGTATCTTTCTACAGAGGTGAAAGCAAAGCTGGCCTCCCTGTGAGATCACAGTCACGGAGAGAATGGAGAACATTGAAAGAGCTGTCAAGATAGCTTGGTGGGTGAAGGCATTTGCTGCCAAGCCTGAAAATCTGAGTTCAGTCTCCAGGACCCACTTAGTAGAAGGCGGGAACCAACTCCCTCAAGTTTTCTTCTGACCCTCACATGCACACCCTGGAACATTTGAAGAAAACAGACGCGCATGCACACATGCGCGCACATACACACACATTCATACACACACACACATACACCTCTAAATATATATATGATTTCAAGTGCTAATATTAAGGATAAAATCATAGTTACTCAAAGAAATGTTGGGTGATCTTTATAGTTGACAAAAGACTTCTTTAAAACTAAGCATTGAAAAACAAAAGCCCAATCTGGGCAGGGTGCCACTAAGCCTTACAACCTGCATTTGGTCTCCCGTGGTAGGAGAGAACTGCTCCCTGCAAGTTGTTCCCCGACTTCCACATATGCACCATGGCAGACACCCCTGCACAATACATGCACACATACACATGCATACAAACACATGCACACATGCACACACACACGCAAAGAGAGGGGGCACACGTACAAATAACTAGAAAAGTTTTAAAATGTCATATGGTGAAATACAATGAACTCAAAAGTCTGCATTTTGACAAGAATTTGTGTGTAGATATTTTTCATGTATGCTTACATGTACCTCTGTCACTAATTAGGCTACTGTTTTCATAAAGAGTTTCAAATGCTAAATAACTATGCCACTAGACTCACTCCAATATCGCAAACTTGACTCTACCAGGCACAGAGGGTTCTTGCTTCTATGACTTCTGAACCAAGAATCCTAGAAAATGAATAGTTGAGCTTTACTCAAAGAAGGGTCATGCATGAAAGAAGCAATTATAGTCTACAGGGAACCCTTCCAGTTACGCTCATGCCTAGTGCCGCTTCTCTGTCCTTCCCGCCCATTAGCCAACATTTCTAGATTTCACGCCCTGTGTGTCCACTAGGTACCCCCAGCCTCAGCATTGGTTCTGTGTCTCATCTCTTGAAGCACTGTACCTTCAGAGTTCCTCTCCTTTTCTCCCCAGTCTTCTCTCACGGTAGAGATAATTTTCTGAGTCGATTACAGGTTGTGGAATCATGTAGACCTGTGGTTCCAGTCACAGGTTTTAGTTGAGTATTTTGGTAACCAAATTCCTGATCTTGTCGGATCACAGAGAGGATGCCATGCCAAATGCTCAGCAGAAAGCCCACCAGCTGGCATTGGTAGAATCAGCACCATCTGTTACCATTGCAGATGGATGTCTATACATTGATTGTCACTCACAAGTCAGGTTATCCACAGGGGCACCATGACATTCCAGGATCTCACCCTAACTTTGGCATAGTTTTTCCTCTATTCCTGCCTGCCTCCCAGACCTCAACACCCACAGGCTCCAGGAGTCCTGCTCTTAACTGAGTAAATGTTACTAAAATGACAGAAATGTTCCCTGGCTCTCCTTCTCTCTAATATATGCTCCATTCTATAATTTCTCAGGACAACTCCTTTGAAAGACTCTCCAAGAGGGCCCTTCAAGTCATCTACAGGAAACTGGATCTACAGAAAAACGAAAGGCCAGCATTTCCAGCACTGACAAAAAAAATCCAGGCAGAGGCCCCAGTGGGTGAACATGGAGATGTGTCCCCAATCTGGTCCCAGTGCCTACCTTTTTCAAGGGGAGCATACAAAACCTATGTCAGCTCTGTAGATCTGTGTCATTGACCTAGACTATGAACACAAGTACAAACGCAGATGGCCACACCGTGTTTCTCAACTGCACACTCTTAGTTATACTCAATAAACAAACAGAAAATTGCTCACTCTACATACACCTACTGAGAATTTACCGGGTACCTTGTATATATCTGAGAGCTCAAATACATACAAGGTACCTGGCAAATTCTCAGGAGGTGTGTGTAGAGTGAGCAATTTAAACTAAGGACAAATAGCAGCAATACACCCAAGAGTTTTGTTTTGGTTGAACAACATCTCCCAGAGACACTTGTCCATCTGTGACCCCACACTGTGACCTTATCTGGAATATAGTCTTTTCAGATTTTAACCAATAAGGACAAAGCTCTCGAGATAAGCTCATCCTAGATTCGAATGTGGTCTCTATGCAGAAACTGGCATCCTCATAAGAAAAGTAGAAGCTGGCAAGATAGGTAAAGGTGCTGTCTGCCAAACTTGATTACCCGAGTTTGACCTCCAAGATCCACATAGAAGGTAAAAGGATAGAACTAAATCTCATGAGCTGTCCTCTGACTTCTACCTGTGGTACATGCATGTCTAGACCCATACACATCATGCAAGCACACTCACAGTAAACTGTTGATTTTAAAAATTAAAAGGATAGTAGAAGCTACATAGTCATGAAGAGCCAATAAAGCTAAAGGCAAAAATTGGAATAATATTTTTACTAGAAGCTAGTAGACAAAGGAAAGAGTCTCCATTAGTTTCTCTAGGGTGTGTGGCTCTGTTGATACATGGGTATAGGACTGCTAGTCTTCAAAGTTACAAGAGTTAATTTCTCTTGTTCTAAGCCACAATCTGTATGATAATTTTCTATGACAGTGATGAGAATCTAATAGGGGTGCATGCCACACACACACGCACGCACGCACGCATGCATGCATGCACACACATGAAACTATGTGCATATCCATACAGTACAGGTGACATAAACACACAGGACAGACACTTGATCTTGCCCTGCCTCAGAAATGTTCTCCTTTCCATACATTATGAAAGCTCTTCACCCCAGAATGAACCCTGAAACCAATGACTTAACACTGAAAGGGGGTGTGGCAGGGAGTAAATAGATTCTGTGGGCCACTAGGAACCAGAACAGGACCTCAGATCTAGGAACCAGGACCCTGTGTCAGTAGACAATCCACTATACATTTTTCCACAGTCTTTTCCTGACCCAGAATTCAAAGCTGCTTTATGCTCTATTTTTCCTCTGTCTTTAGCTGTCCAGTACCCACAGCATTTGATCTACTTATCCTGGAAAGAAAGAGCTCTACTTACCTTCGTGGAGAAATTTGGGGACAGTCTATAGTGCAGCCTGCAGAGCCCTGTTTATAGACCACTAGAGCTGCAACGGGAGTTTTATCACCGCAGGTGCCTTCCCCAGTGACAGAGTCCCAGATGCCTTTCCAATGAATGTGACTAGAGATGAGAGATTCAGGGTCCTCTATATCCAGGGATGGTGACGAGAAACCCAAAAATAATGTACCACGCTCTTTCTTATCTATCATCTATCTATCTATCTATCTATCTATCTATCTATCTATCTATCTATCTATCTATCTATCTATGTATCATCTATGTATCATCTATCTATCATCTATTTATCTCTCTAATCTATCTATTTATCTATCATAGCTGTCTACTAATGACTATCATCTATTAATATCTATTAATTTCCTTTGTTATCTTTCTATATATACCTCCTTCCTTCCCTCCTTTTTCCTTCCTTTGTCCACCCTTTTCCTTCTCTTCTCTCTCTTCCTTTTACTTGGGACACCTCTTCTTTCTATGCTTCCTCTAATCTTTCTCTGTCTGTTTTTCCCTTTAGTTCTCAACTCCCCCACTCCAGAAAAATCTCTGCAGAAACCTAAGGATATGACTCAGTGGATAAGAGAGTTGCTGTGTAATTTCAAGGACCTGAGTTCAAATCCCTAGCACCCACACAAAAATTTGGACGTAATTGTGCATGCCTAGTCTCCCGAATTATAGGGACCAGAAACAAGAGGATTGATGGGCATATAGGTCACAGGCATAACACCATGTCGGTTAACCAATTCTTTTGAGCCAGGGACTTTACTGAACCTGGTTTATTCAGTAAAGGATTAGAAAAGATACTTAATGTCCTCCTCTAGTGCCTCCACGCAAACACATCTACATCATGCATGCACGTGTATGCACCCCCACATACATGTGTGAACACATTCATGCATTCATACATGAATTCATGCATGCACACAGAACAAAAGAAAAAGACAACTCTATCAGCATGTCATTAGCCACCACATTAATAGTGGGTATCCCAAATGGGCTGGGCGTCTCACTCTCTATCATGTTGAAAAAGCTGAATCAGGTGTCTAGATAATGTTTTCCGAGATGGTTCTTACTCTCAGTTAGGTATAAGCAAATGAATGAGTCTGGAGAAGTATAGAAAGCTTCAGAATAAGCCCTCTTTTGATTTGTTGGTCAGGTTCATCTAAGATATTCCCAAAACGTGCCCTTGGTTGTTTCACACAGGCAGAGATGAGCCTCTAGTGATGACGACACCATATGTTTGGACACAAGATCTGGAGGATCCAAGCTGGGTGTGATCGGTAAGTGTTCTCCCTGAAGACAAAAACAACTAGCCTTGCACAATATCCTTAAGAGTGAAATAATGGCACACATACCTTGCCAGCAGCCATCACCTCTCTAATTGGACTAAAGGCCCATCCACCAAGAGGGAAACCATACCTGATATATGAAATGATATATGAAAACCTGCTAGTGTAGAAGCTTCCATATACAATCTAGTGACAATATCTTTCCAGTCTCTGCCCTTATGGAACGCCTTTATTTTAAGATTTATTTTTATTTCTTATTCATGTGTTGTGTGTGTGTTTACTAATGAGTCTGTGAGATTATGCCATATGTGTGAGGGTGTCTGAGGAAGTCAGCCGAGGACATCGAGTACTTGGGAACTGAAATTAAAAGTAGTTATGAGACTAATGTGAGTGCCAAGATCCAACCTGGGTCCTCTGAAAGAGCAGCACACGCTCTTCACCACTGACTAAGCACTAAGCCATCTCTCCAGCCTTCTAGCAAGTACTTGACCTTGATAGTCAAGAACTATGGGTAGTTGTAGGAGAAGCTATCCAATAGATGCTTTATGGTATCTCTTTTATAATTGTTTCTATGAATATTGTTTGCTATATTGTATTTGGTCCATTTCTATAGAGGACAGTGTGATGTTTTATAATTTTTAGAATCTTCTTTTACATTTTTGTGTGTGAATGTATGTGTGTTTGTGTATGTGTGAGCAAGTGTCCCATGGGGATCAGGGAACAACTCTTTCTTTTCACAATGTGTTCCTTGGGATGAAACTCAGGTCACTGGGTTTTGTGGCAAGCATATTTACTACTGAGGTAGCTAGTAGCCCTAATGTGTTGTTTTAATGCATGGGCAGTGTTGAAATCAATAAATTTCTTTTTTTTCCAAAATGAAAATATCTCATTATATAATCCAGGCAATGGGTTCAAATAAACAGTCTCCTGCCTCAGCCTAGTAATGTGGTCATGACTGGTATGTCTGGGGAAAAAATATACTATTTTGCTCTTGTGACACATATATCCTCTCTAGGCTTCATATTTTACAAATATTATCTACAGAATATGACCAACGGGATGAGACAGGAACTGCAGCAACACTGGGCCTGCACAAGGTTGGCACACTGAACACTATTAATTGTCAAGGAGTTCATGGCACCCTATTCCTTCCTAATGAATTGTTGGTTACTGAACAAGTCCTAGAGAGGAGAAGTTAGTTTTTGTTTTTTTTTTTACAGTTGTACACTCAGTACTAACCTTAACAAGTTCTAGTGCATGTTTCCAAGCCTGTAGTCACAGAGATGGTCTTGGTTAAACCCAGGGGCTCAGAAAACAAAGGCACAAATGTGGGAAAGGACTTGTGGGGAGGAGGTGAAATTTATAGAGTCTGGAAGTATGAGTCATTAAAAGACAATTTATGCATATATGAAAAGTGAACGCTCAAGAACAAATTTAACTAATAATATTAATTAATTATTAAAAAATTAAGGGAGGTAGTCTGGCATGGTGACTCAGCATATAAAGGCGCTTGCTTATGTTCGCGGATACCGTGCCACAATGGAAGGAAAAATTGACTCTATACAGTTAGTATCTGACCTCTATGAGGGTGTTGTGACATCCCCACATCGTGGACACATACACACAAATGAATTTTAACAAAAAAAAAGAAATTAAAGTAAGACTATTTACCCATTTTTGTAAGTGAGGGCACACTAGAGGACACTGGGTATAAGCCAAGATGATTGCCTCCACTGAACATTTAATCTACTATTTCCTAACTTTCTCCATAATAAGAAGTTAATGGTGTTTATAACCCATCTGCTTAAATATATTTCTATTATGAGAGCTGCAAAGAACTAATACAGTAGCTTTAAATGCCTATATATTTTTTGCTATTGCTCTGTTAGCAGTGAGGTGGCCATTGGTTTTATATTCGCATTTGCTCCTTTAATCTGAATCATGTCCATGACCAAGTATGCAACTATCATATTTCCTTTCCCCATGAATTTATACATCACAGGCTTCAGTATCAGACACAAATCCCCTACAAGAACTGCTTTTAATCAGTCGCTGTCAATTTATCTGAAGGATTAAATAACGCTGTACTGGAAAAGTTAAGAACTCAGGCTCATGAGCAGGGCCAAAGGACAAAGAGGGGCAGATATAGTGCACTGTGAGAATATCAGCTAGAAATTACAGAACTGAATAGAAGTGTAAAATATATCCAAAAGTGAAAATTGGTAAGCGTTCATAAAATATAGAAAACACCTTGCATGCATGACTCTATCAGAGATAAAGATAGCAAGAGGGACATGGTCATGCCAGGTCACAAGAGACCACAGCTTCTTGAGACTAAAGAAGTGTGAGAAACAAATCACTAGTGTGAGGCAAACACAGACGTACATGGGTGAACCATTTCATCAAGAGCTCTAGGGAAACCTGCAACAGAATTGACCCTTAGGAAGTTCGTTGATGGAAATTCCTGTGGAAGCTTCTATTTATAGCATTCTTTAACTCCTTATTCCTGAGGCTGAAAATAATTGGACTAAGAAAGGGGGTGAAGACTGTATAGGTGGTAGACATGAGGGTGTCCGTGTAGAGTGAATGGGGTCCCCTGGACTTGAGGTAGATGATGGAGGCGAAGCCGTAGTGCACAATCACCACCGTGAGATGAGACACACATGTGGAGAAGGTCTTCTGCCGGCCCTCAGTAGAGGGGATTCGCAAGATGGCTGCCACGATGAAGATATAGGAGAGGACAATGAGGACCAGGCATCCTATGAGGGGTGTGACACACACCAGGATCACAAAAACCGTGACAAGCGCTGTCCTTTCCCCACAGGCCAACTTTAAGAGGGAAAACACATGACAGAGAAAGTGATGGATCACGTTAGAGTCGCAGAAAGTGAGGTGGAAAATTATTAACATCACTGTCATCCCAATGAGGGAACCACCAGCCCAAGACCAGGCCACAAGACGAGCACAGCCTTGAAGGCTCATGAGCACGTGGTAATGCAGGGGGTGGCATATGGCCACGTAGCGGTCATAACCCATGACCATGAGCAAGAAGGAGTGAGTGTAGCCAAACGTGAAGGAGAAAAACAGTTGGTTAGCACAAGCTATAAATGTGATGGACTGATGCGTAGACAGCAGGTCAGCCAGCATGCGCGGGGTGATAACCACAGTGAAGAGGATCTCAGAGATGGAGAGGGCGCACAAGAAGAGGTACATGGGCGTGTGGAGTCTGCGTTCTGACCAGACGGCAGCCATGATGACCAGGTTCCCCAGGAGTGTGAAGAGATACATCAGCAGGTACAACAGGAAGAGAGCCGGCAGCATCTGCCGCGGGAAGGCTGAGAAGCCAAAGAGGATAAACTCTGACACGGTGCTGTAGTTCCGATGAGGCATGACTTCTGTGGCTGGTGAGATCAGAAACACATTGATGAGAACTCTGTTCTGAAACAGAGCAACAGCAAATTAAAAGTTCTGTGTTTGAAAAAGTTACTGAGTCTTTCTGGGTCTCATTCTCCCTAAAATTGTGCCCCAGAGAGCTCACAAATGAGTCCTACTAATATCTGAAAAATGAGTCACTCAGTATTATTCAAAAATATAGATAAGGTGAGAAAACTTCTTAGATTACTTCAACATGTTAATTCACTGTTCATCTAAATCCACATGAGAATGTGCATGAGCTGCAGGGTGTAGTGGTGCATGCCTTTAATCACAGGGCTCTGGAGACAGAGGCAGGTGGATCTTTGAGTCTGAGACCAGTTTGGTCTACAGAGTGAGTTCCAGGATAGCCAATGGCTAAACAAATGAACCTTGTCTCCAAAAAACCATCCCAATCCAACCAACAAACAAAAAAGAATGTTCATGGGTTGAGCTGGAGATGGCTGTTGTAGAGAACAAAAGCTCAGTTCTTAACACCTCTTTGGGCAGCTCACATGCATGTAACTCCAGGGGGGGCGGACACCCCCTCTGGCCTATGTGGGTACCTGCACTTATATTTGTACACTATTCATCCACCCCACAAGTAGAGACACATACACATAATTAAAATAATGAAATAACTCTAAATAAAGTATGACTGTGGACAAAGAGAAGCATATGCTCACTTCCCCAGGCATGCCCATTTTAAAATCCACAGTCAAACATTCCTTAGGAAAGGGCATACTTGAGGTTTTGTGGTCAAGTGGTTTTGGGTTGTCTCTTGAATACCAAGGATGATTCAGTGTCAGAAATTGTGCCTTGGCACTCATCACGTCAACCAACTACATTGAAATATCATGTGGTTCTTTCAATCCTGATATAAACTCATTTTCTGAAATGTAATAGGGAATTTCTCCCTTGAAGCCCCTCCTACTTTCGGGAATCTTTTCTCACTCTGTACACTTAATAAAAACTGAAGCCCTTAAGAGGCTTCTAAGTTGCTTTAACAACAGCTCTTGATCATATTGGAAGTTAATACCATTTTGGGGTATATACCCAAAGGATGCTCAATCTTGCCACAAGGACATGTGCTCAGCTATGTTTATGACAGCATTGTTTGTCATAACCAGAACCTGAAAACAACCTAAATGCCCTTCAACTGAAGAATGGATAAGGAAAAAGTGGTACATTTACACAATGGAGTATTACACAGTAGAAAAAAAAATAAAGACATCTTGAAATTTGCAGGCAAATAGATGGATCTAGAACACATCACACTGAGTGAGGGAACCTAGACTCAGAAAGACAAATTTCATATGTACTCACTCATAAGTGCCTTTTAGACATAAAGCAAAGAAAACCAGCCTACAATTCACAATCCCAGAGAACCTAGACAACAATGAGGATTCTAAGAGAGACATACATAGATCTACTCTACATGGGAAGTAGAAAGAGATAAGCTCTCCTGAGTAAATTAGGAGCATGGGGACCATGGGAGAGGATTGAAGGGGAGGGGAGAGAGAGGGATGGGAGCAGAGAAAATAAAATCAATAAAATAAATAAAAAGGAAGTTAAAATGGAATGTTTTAAATTATTTAATGTTTTCATATATCTATATATATAAAGTATGAAACATCTTTATGCTTCTGTCTGTTTCTATTTAGTCTGTGGAAAGGCATTGATTAATTGGAAACTTCACCTCCTTTTGTGTCATTAGGAAAAACTCATGTAGACACAGGAATAGTTTCAATGATACCCTGTAGACATCCCATGATAATTTAAAGTATTTTCTATGCAATATACATAGATTTACATAAATGTATTTTCCAAAACTGACTTTTCCATGTTAATAAATATGTAAAGGTTATATAAATTCCCAGTTTCAACCCTGAGTCGATTTTATATGATAGCACCTCTGCAAATTACTTCTGCAGTGACATTTTATTTAAAACTCAGTGATTCAGCTGTAAATATGATTTTTAAAAACTCCTCAAATTCCTCAAGGGGAAAAAACTGCATTATAATACTAGTCTTCTGAAAAAAGGAAAAGGAGCAGAGCTGTCCTCTCTGTTTCAGGGACAATTAAACAATATTTTCCCCGTTTATTGGCAATTCATTTTTTTCTCATGCAATATGTCCTTATCACATATTAATTTTTAAAATATAATATTTGTATTCATCCTTTGGGAATTATATATATATATATATATGTATATATATATATATTCTATATATACATATTCTACTCTCACCTCTTCCCCTGATTCCTAGATCCACTCCTTACCTCTCTTCCTCCCAACTGCACATTCTCATTTCTTTAATTACCCACCAATTCTAGGTTGTGCTCCCCACGTACCCATGGGTTTGGGGCCATCCACTGAATGTCTTCCTCTCTAGCCACCATCAGCTCTCAGCAACTCTTCAGCTAGAGGTTAGGTCTCCGGAGATCTTCCCACAGCATAGTCATTTCTAAAAGAGCAATATTGAAGCAACTTAGAGACAGATTAAGCTTATTAGAAGATTTAAAGTACTGAATTATTCAAAATCAAGTGTAATATTTTAAAAACCCACAAAATCTGGGCAATACATATCAAGAGAAATAGGTAGACTCTGTATTCATTTGTGCTAAGACAATGAATCCAATGAAGATACAAAAAGCTATGAATAAAAATGATTTGCATCTAATTCCACATTAAGTTAGAATCTAGAGAGAGTGAAGATATGAAGAATAAATATCAAACCATAAAGAATAACAAAAAGGAGAATAAGTTTGCTTTCCTGGGCTATGATAGAATAAATATGTAAAATCCCAGCATCAGGCAACTATCAAATTATAGGCTCTTTTGTCAACAAGATAGTTCAGATAATGCTAGCAAGCAAATAGAAAATTGGTAGATCATTACATTGTCTAAAACTGGCAAGAGAAATATATCTAGAACAAAGGAGTAACAGGCTAAACCAATGAGTAATGATTTGATGTAAAAAAAATAGGGAATGGATATGAACAGAAAGAGGTTACTAAGACATTAGCAGAGTAAACAAAAGAAAGGGGATATAGGAAAGAAGTCAAAAAGGAAGGAAATGAAGCCAGTCATTGAACTTTCTGTTTATAGTAAAATTCCCTAAAGCAGAAATTTTCCTGTGTTTGCTGACCTAGGAGATATAAGAAACCCTCAGAAATGTTGCTAGGAGCATAGAAAGTAGAAATTAAAAATGTATAGGCTGAGCCTTATAAGATGGTTCAGGGATAAAGTCACTTTCGGCCAAACCTAATATTCCAAGTTTGATCTCTGGGACCCACATGGTAGAATGAGAGTCCTTTGACCAGAGACTCCCATGGCATGCACTGCCCAGACCCTACACACAGAAAATGAACAAGTTTTAGGTGGAAAGCTAAAATAAAAATTAAAAAAATGTACATAGTCTCATGATGTGTAGTCTAGAGAACTTCCTCCCTGATGTCTACAATCATTTTCAAACCTATTTGTGAGCAAGCATGCAAAAATGTTGCCTGTACATTGATTTTAGCAAGGGGGCTTGCTTTTGTGTCTCCTTGTCTGCAGAGAAGGCAGACAAGATGGAGAGGAAGGAGACAGTGAACCCACTGCTAAGAATCAGAAACATGCAAAAAAATGTAAGTGGTTCTTGTTGGTAATACTGAATAAATAAAGCAAAACCATGGTGAAGTCTGTAGCACTGTTGTTGTTTAGAAATACCGGAATCATTTGTATGACCCAGTGTTGATGAAGCAGGGCGCAGCTGTTGAAGTCAGATACCTGCAGCAGTGATCCTCAACCTCAGCAATAGTGTATCAGCAAAGGCTGATTCTTTCTTGGAGTGGATGATGCCTTGTGCACTGTATGAGTCCTAACAGCATCTCGGCTTTCACCCACAGTATGCCAGTACATCTCAGTCTGTCTCTGTGTCTCCCTCCCTCTCTCTGTTTTTGTCTGTCTCTGTCTCCCTCTCTCTCATTCCAGTCACATCCACAAAGAAAATGAAGGCCTTTAATACAGTACTTGAAGTGGACACCCAAGAGATTGAAAGACAAAGCACTCTGGGCAAACAGCCCAGGTATCTGTAATACTCTGGTTTCTAGTCCCACACCCCAGTACCAGGCTAGGCCAGACTACAGAAATCACTGCTGTTGTGCCGTTTAATCCTTGGCCTCCTGGCTCCTTGTTACCTGGCCTGGTGCTTCTGTGAGGTACCCAGACTGTGTTAGTAGAGGTGCTTCTCCTGCCTGGAACTTGAATGTGAAGCCCACAGGAAGGTTTAGCGGAAAGCACACAGAGTTTTGAAGTGATTCTCTGCTCCTTATCTATGCCATACCCTTACACAAACCACTCCCAAGGGCCTCTTCAGAAACCCAGCCCAGAAAAGTTTCACTCAGCATCTGGGAATATAAAAGGACCTCAGTGGGCCCACAAACACTCCCTGCCCCCTCTCCCTCCCCAGAGAATCTTCAGTCTGTGCCAAGGATGAAGCACTCTGAGTCTGTAGAGAGAGAGCTGTCCTGAGACCTTTCAGGTCAAGATAGTGTCACAGGGAAGACAGGAGCTGGGGAGACCAGAGCAGAAGGCCAGGACTGTATTGTGTGGTAAAGGCAGTTTGAAGGCTTCTATGGTTGGGAGCATTGTGTAGAAGCATGCCTTTTCTTGGGCACTGTATGCATTCATCATCCTCTGGTCACACTGGACAGCCTGGCCTGTCTTATTGGTCACTTTCGCTTCATTTTCCGGTAATGAAAGTCAGTCCAACACAAGTGATGTGCCCTATGATACAATAAAAAATTAAAAAGATCCCCTGAGCCAGTAATTATTTTTTTGCTTGAAATCGTATGTGATTATTAGATGGAAATAAAAATAAGCTTTGTCTCCTTATTGCTTAATATAATAAGACAAGAAATTATGCCAGATTCAATATACAAGATAATGAGTCATATTTTAATTCTTAATTATACAATCACTATAAAGCCAGTCACTGGATTTAGACTAAGAATAAACATAAATACCACCAATTTTTTAAATTAGACTTGCAAGAACTAAATTTATTTTCTGTTCCTGTTGTTTGTTAAATATGAATAAATAACATCAAGAATGTATTCTGAGAAGAAAAAAAATTTGATGATGAAACTTTGCTCACCTTAGATGTCCAATAGTGCAGTAAAGCATTAAATTTACTATCCAGCAGAGAAGTTCACTCTTCTGTTAAGTCAGTCATCAAAGGTGAAGATGTGCTGTGCTACAGATATCTTGGGTCATAATGAAAATAAAACATAATTATTAACTGGCAGATATCCTTAAAAATTAATGCAGACAATAATTATTACTTTACAAATACTTTAAAAAGCACAACATCTACCTTATTTTAAGTAATTTGGTTGCAGATAAAAACTCTTGGTGTACTATTAGGTAGAAATACTCTGCTCCCAGGTAAAGCTGGATAAACAGGTATGAAACAGTGTTCATCCTAATGTTGCCCCCCAATGTTCATACTGAATGATTACCTCTCTACAAATATTTTGAAACATAAATATGATAGGTCACCTCATGGCAGGACAAGCCTCTACTCCTCACATGCTGGAGGTAGAGACAGGAGAATCACAAGTTTAAGGTCTAATTTGGCTACATACAAAGATTGTGTATCATAGAAAGTAAAAATATCAACCAATCAAAAGTTTATTTGGGCTCTACCAGTTTTTGAAATTGATAAAAAAATTAAATGTATATTTTTATATTTGTTTATATTTAACATATTATAAACTAAAAGGTTTAAAAAATCAGCAATAAAAAGAACAAAACTTGAAAAGAAATGGAATGGTGCCCGCATTGGTTGAAGAGAATATTTTCTAAGATCCAGATCAAATGTTCAAAATGCCATGTGTACTATGTTCTGACAATTTTTAATTTCTAAATTTAGCACAGTAAGATTGACAATACTTAATTAGAAAAGAGAACAAGTTACCAATATATTATGATAACAACCCCCGGAGCTCAATATATCACAACACTCATCTTTCTTCTTATTTTAATGCTTTTAATTTATTTACTGTTTATTTTTTAATTTTTAAAATTAAATTATAATTACATGTCCCCCTCCATTCCTCCACTCACACACTCCCATATCCCCCTCTTGCTCTCTCTCAAACATATGGTCTCTAATTATTGTTGCACATATAATGCATAAATATATAAATAAAACTTGCTGAGTCCATTTAGTGTTGCTTGTATTATGTGATTTCAGGACTGACCACTTGAGTACTGGATAGCCAGTTATGGTGTTACTTGTTCCTAGGAAGACTAATTCTCCCTCTCTCAGAAGTCATTAGTTGCCTCTAATTCTTTGTATGTGGTGGGATCCTTTAAAATATTCCCCTTCCTTGCTAGCATGTCTGTTGGTGTTGCCACTGTTCAGATCTTATTTAGGTAGCCATATTATCGAGGTATCATAAGGGTAGCTTCTTTGTCATTTCTAATAGATGCAATCCCACAGCCACTTTCCCGATCATCTGTTGTATTACTTCTGTCCCTCTTCTGATGTGCTCCTTGGGCCTTAGGGATATAGCAGGTTTTGTAGATGTAGGAATAGGGGCAGAAATCCTGTGATCACTTGACCTTGTATGTTGACTCGCTGTGACTTTCTGCAGTTGTCTCCATCTGCTACAAAGAGAAGCTTCCTTGATGAGGGGTGAGAGCTATGCTTATCTGTGGGTATAGACTAATTATTCAGAATACAATTATAAATTATACTCCTTTATAAAGTACTCCTCTAAGATCCATGACTTCAGTGACCCTGGATAGTTGGCTAGCTTTCTATTACTAGGCATGATTTTTCTTCTGCTGAGCAGACAAGTCCACGCAGGGAGTTGTTGGTTACTATCAAAATACAAGAACTACTCTTTCATCTTTAGGGTATCTTGTGCTAGTCATTGTTGTGAGTCATAGGCCTCTCATCCGGGCGGGACTTTAGATTACTTCCCTTTGGGGCAGCTTGCACACTACCCCCAATGCTATGAAAGCCAGCCCTCAGTGAGGCTTTCAGATGGGATCTAGATTGAATCCCCCAAGTCCTGTGTCTGAAGTGTATGGTGTCCCCAGCAGTAGGGACTTACCTTCTACTTCTAGGAGACATCCAGGTGCAACAATAATAGCCTGTTTTGTTAGGGGAGGCTCTTACACTCCTCTGAAACCACTAGAGAGGGAGAGTCTATGCCTGGTGCTGGAGTTTCTTTCAGAGAGTCTATGGCTCTTATAGAGAGTATTGTTACCCCAATTGTCAACTGTTGGTCTTAATTGCTGGTGAAATTGAGTCTTATTTAGAAAATACTTCCCTAAATCTACATCCAGTAGAGTACTGTCTACATTTTCCTCTAGCACTTTTAACATTTCGAATTTCACTATTCGCCTGCAGTCTCTGTGGAACTCTGAAACATAGCTTGACTAATACTGAGAGGACTTAGGTCAGTGAACAGCCACACGGCCAGACACTCCACTCTCTAGGTCCTCCCCAGAAGGACAAAACCCCAGGCCCCTCCCCAAACTCCCTAGGCTTTTCTAGCCAGGTACCAGGGAGTTCCCTACTGCCAGGCTGCCCCAAAACACAAACCAGCCAAACTACTAGCTACACCCTGCCCCCAAACCCACTATTCACCTTCATTCTCCATGATACTCTGAAATGCAGCTGGCTCCAATACTGAAAAAACCTAAGAGGTGAGTGAACAGCCACATGGTGGGATGGCCCACTCTCTAGGAACAATATACAGCAAGCCAACAGCTAACATCAAATTAAATGGAGAAATACTCAAAGCTATTCCACTAAAGTCGGGAACAAGACAAGGCTGTCCACTCTCTCCATATCTTTTCAACATAGTTCTTGAAGTTTTAGCAACAGCAATAAGACAACGAAAAAAAATCAAGGGGATTCAAATTGGAAAGGAACAAGTCAAACTTTCGTTATTTGCAGATAATATGATAGTGTATATAAGTGACCACAAAAAAATGCTACCAGAGAACTCCTACAGTTGATAAACACCTTCAGTGATGTGGCAAAATACAAAATCAACTCAAAAAAATCAGTAGCCCTCCTATACACAAATGATAAAAAAAAAAACTGAGAGGAAAATCAGAGAAACATTACCTTTCACAATAGCCACAAATAACGTAAAATATCTTGGGGTAACACTAACCAAGGAAGTAAAAGACCTATTTGACAAGAACTTTAAGTCTTTGAAGAAAGAAATGAAGAATACTAGAAAATAGAAAGATCTCTTATAAGATCTCTTGGATAGAAAGGGTCAACATAGTAAAAATGGCAATCCTACCAAAAACAATCTATAGATTCAATGCAATCCCCATCAAAATCCCAATACAACTCTTCACAGACCTTGAAAGAACAATAATCAACTTCATATGGAAAAAAATCTAGGATAACCAAAACAATCCTATACAATAAAGGAACTTCTGGGGACATTACCATTTCTCATATCAAGCTCTATTACAGAGCTACAGTAATGAAAACAGCTTGGTATTGGCATAAAAGCAAAGACACTGACCAATGGAATTGAATTGAAGACCTGGATATCAATCCACACATCTATGAACACTGGATTTTTGACAAAGACGCTAAAATTATATAATAGAAAAAAAACAAAGCATCTTCGACAAATGGTGCTGGCATAACTAGATGTCGACATGGAGAAAAATGAAAATAAATCCATATCTATCACCATGCACCAAACTCAAGTCCAAATGGATTAAAGATCTCAATATAAATTTGATCACACTGAACCTGACAGAAGAGTAAATAGGAAGTAGCCTTCAATGCATAGACACAGGAGAACACTTCCCTAAATATACCTACAGTAGCACAAACACTAAGAGCAACAATAAAGAAATGGGACCTCTTGAAACTGAGAAGCTTCTGTAAAGCAAAGGACACAGTCAATAAGACAAAGAGGCAACCTACTGAATGGGAGAAGATCTTCCCCAACCCCACATAAAACAGAGGACTGATCTCCAAAATATATAAAGAACTCAAGAATTTAGACATTAAACTTCTAAATAACCCAATTTAAAAATGGGGTACTGAACTAAACAAAGAATTCCCAACAGAAGAATTTCAAATGGCCAAAAGATAAGTAAGAAAATGTTCAACATCTGTAGCTATCAGAAAAAAGCAAATCAAAACAACTCTGAGATACCATCTTACACCTGTCAGAATGGCTAAGATCAAAAACACTAATAATAGCTTATTCTGGAGAAGATGTGAAGTAAGGAGAACACTCATCAATTGCTGGTATAATTGCAAACTTGTGCAGCCACTCTGGAAATCAGTATGGCAATGTCTCAGAAAATTGGGAATCAACCTACCTTAGGATCCAGCAATATTACTCTTGGGGATATACCCAAAAGATTCTCAATCATACTACAAAAACATTTGTTCATCTATGTTCATAGCAGCATTATTTGTAATAGTCAGAACCTGGAAACAACCTAGATGCCCCTCAGCTGAAGGATGGATAAAGAAAGTATGGCACATATACACATTAGAGTACTACTAAATGGTGAAAAAAACCAATAACATCTTGAATTTTGGATGCAAATGGATGGAATTAGAAAACACTATCCTGAGTGAGGTAACCCAGACCCAAAAAATGAATATGGTATGTACTCACTCATAAGTGGATACTAGCCATAAACAAAAGACATTGAGCCTATAGTTCATGATCCTAGAGAAGCTAAGCAATAGGGTGAACCCAAAGAAAAACATGCATAGACCCACCTGGAAATTGGAAACAGTCAAGATCGCTTGAAAATATTGGGAGCATGGGGCAAGGGGTAGAAAGATGGGTAGAAGGAGAAGAGGAGGGGAGAAGAAGGTTGAGGAGAACTTGAGGGAATGGGATAGTCGAGATGGAGGAAGGACAGAGATGAGAGCAAGGAAATAGATAACTTGATTGAGGGAGCCATGATGAAGCCATTATGGCTCTAGAAAAATTCCCAGGAATCCACAGGATTAACCCAGATAAAATCCTAAGCAATAGAGAGGGTGCTTGCCTTGCCCTGTAGTCAGACTGATGATTAGTTTAAATATCATCATAGAACCTTCATCCAACAACAGATGGAAACAGAGCCAGAGACCCACAGTGGAGCACTGGACTGAGCTCCCCAAGGTCCAGTTGAAGAGTGGGTGGAATGAGAATATGAGCAAAGAGGTCAAGACCATGAAGGGTTCACCCACTGAAACAGTTTACCTGAGCTAATGGGAGTTCACCAACTCTAACTGGACTGGGAGGGAGCGAGCATAAGACTGTAATAGGAGGAGCGGGCTGCCTGTCGTCCCGGCTACCCAGCCATCTCACACCCGAAATAACCACACAGAAACTGTACTAATTAAAACACTACTTGGCCATTAACTCTAGTTTCTTATTGGCTAATTCTTACATCTTAATTTAACCCATTTCTATTAATCACCACATGACTGTGGCTTACCAGCAAGATTCTAACCAGTGTCCGTCTCAGGCAGAAGATCCTTGGCATCTGCTACTCTGCCCTTCTTCCCAGCATTCAGTTCTATCTACTCCACCTACCTAAGTTCTGTCCTATCAACTAGGCCAAGGTAGTTTCTTTATTCATTACCCAAATGAAAGCAACACACAAACAGAAGGAACTTTTACACCATAGGACCAAACTAGTCCCTCTGAATGTGGTTGACAGTGACAGACTGTGGGGTCACTGGCAGTGGCTGTGGGATTTACTGCATGTACTGGCTTTTTGGGAACCTATTCTCTTTGGATGGCTACCTTGCTCAGCCTGGATGTAGTGAGGAGGGCCTTGGACCTTCTCCAAAACAATGTGCCTTATCCTCTCTTAGAATTGGAGGGGAATCGGATGGGAGAGTGTGTGGAGGGAATGGGAGGAGGGGATAGAGTGGGAATTTGGATTGATTTTTTTTAAAAAAAATCTAATAAAAACATTTCAAATTTCATACTCAGGTTTCACAGTGACAGACATGTGTCTAATTTCATTTTTCTCCATGTAAACACCCAGTTTCTCCAGCACCATTTGTTGAAAAAGCTGTCTTTTCTTCAGTATGTTTTGTTTGTTTCCTTGTCAAATATAAGGTGGCTACCGTTATGTGGGTCTTCAATTTTGTTCCATTGGTCTACATGTCTCTTTTTGTGCCAGCCATTAACATCATATTTTCATTACTGTAGCTCTGTAATTTATCTTAAAATCTAAAATGTTAATTCCCATGGAATTATTTATTTTTTTTCCTCTCAGGATATCTTTGTCGATCTGGGATCTTGTATGGTCTCATATAAGTTTTAGGATTTTATTTCTATTTCTGTGAAAAATGATGTGGGTATTTTGATTGGGTTTTCATTGAATCTGTAAATAGCATTTGTTAGAATGATAATTTTTACAATATTAACTGTAACAATCTATTAGAATGGGAAGTCTTCCCACTTTCTATGTCTTTTTCATTCTCTTTCTTCAGATACCAAATGTTTGATTGTAGAGGTCTTTCACCTCCTTCATTAGATTTATTCCTAGGTATTTTGAGGCTATTATGAATGAGAGTATACCCATTATTTCTTTCTCAGCATGCTTGTTGTTGGTGTATATAAAGGTTTTTTGTAAGTTCACTTAATATCCGGCCACATTGTTGAATTTGTTCATCATTTCTAGAAGATTCCTCAAGGAATTTTTTCAGGATCTTTTATGTATAATATCATCATGTGCATATAGCGATAGTCTGACTTCTTCCTTTTCTGTTTGTGTTCCAATTTCCTTCTCTTTTCTTACTGCCTTATTGTTCCAGCAAATGCTTTAAGTACTATACTGAAAAATAATGGGGGACAGTAAATAATCCTTATATTGTTTCTGATTCTAATGAGATTGTTTCTAGGTTTTCTCTATTTTGGATGTTGTTGATTGTACGCTTGTTGTATATAGTCTTATTGTGTTATGTTTCCTCCTGTCTTACTCATTCTAGAAATTTTTCTTTCATTTATTTATTTATTTAAAGAAGAAAACAGACTATCTTTTTTAATTATACATACCAATCCGAGTTCCTACTCCCTCCCCTCCTCCCATTCCCTCCACATACCCACCAACCCCACCCCCATCCAGTCTTCAAAGAGGGTAAGGAACATTGCTTTGGGGAAGGTCCAAAGCCATCCCTACTACATCTTGCTGAGCAAGGTATCCATCCAAAGAAACTAGGTTCCCAAAACGCCAGTACAAGCAGTAGTGATAAATGCTGGTGCCACTGCCAGTGGCCCCACAGTCTGCCCCAGCCATGCAACTGTCAATCACATTCAGAGGAACTAGCTTGGTCCTATGCTTGTTTTTGCCCAGTCCAGCTGGAGTTGGTGAGCTCCCATTAGGTCAGGTAGACTGTTTCAGTGCGTGTCCTCATCACGGTCTTGACCTCTCTGCTCATATTCTAACTCCTCCCACTCTCCAACTGGAATTTGGGAGTTCAGCCCAGTGCTCTGATGTGGGTCTCTGCCTCTGTTTCTATCAGTTGCTGGATGAAGGTTCTACGATGATATTTAAGATATTCATCAGTCTGACTAAAGGTCAAGTCAAGACTGGGCATCCTCAAAATAACCTTATAAATGGTTGTAAGACATCATATGATTGCTGGGATTTGAACTCTTAACCTCTGAAATAGCAGTAGATATTCTTAACCACTGAGCCATCTCTCTATTCCCCTGTAGAACTTTTTAATAATAAGGCATGTTAGATTTTATTGAAGGTTTTTTTCTCTTGAGAGATGATCATAAATTATTTGGCTTTAGGTCCATTTACATGATTTTTACATTCATTAACTTGTTTATATTGAACCATTCCTGAATCTTGATCATTCCCTAACTTGATCATGGTGGATAACTTTTTGAGATATGCATACACTGAGTTAGCAAATAGCTTATTGAAGATATTTCACTGCTTAATGGGGAAATTTACCCATATTTTTCTTTTCTTTTGTTGTCATTATCTGGTCTTGATATTAGAACGGTACTATCTTCATAGCAGTCATTTGGAAGTGTTTCTTGTGCATATATATATATGCCTTAATTTGCTTTCTTTTTTAAATGGCTTTTACTAAGCTATATATTTTTCTCCACTCCCTTCCTCCACCCTCCCCTTCTACCCTCTTCCAAGGTCCCCATGCTCCCAATTTACTCAGGAGATCTTGTCTTTTCCTACTACCTGTGTAGATTAGATCTATATATGTCTCTGTAGGGGTCCTCATTGTTGTCTAGGTTGTCTGGGATTGTGAATTGTAGGCTGGTTTTTTTCTTTGCTTTATGTTTAAAAACCACTTATCAGTGAGTACATGTGATAATTGTCTTTCTGGACCTGGGTTACCTCACTCAAAATAATGTTTTCTAGCTCCATCCATTTGCCTGCAAAATTCAAGATGTCATTATTTTTTTCTGCTGTGTAGTACTCCATTATGTAAGAGTACCACATCTTCCGTATCCAAGGAAGTAGTCAAGGGGCATTTTAGGTTGTTTCCAGGTTCTGGCTATGACAATCAATGCTATTATGAACATAGTTGAGCCCATATCCTTGTGGCACAATTGAGCATCCTTTGGATATATACCCAACAGTGGTATTACTGGGTCTTGAGGAAGGTTGTTTCCTAATTTTCTGAGAAATTACTACAGTGACATCCAAAGGGTCTGCACTAGCTTACACTCCCACCAGCAATGCAGGAGTGTTCCCTTCAACCCACAACCTCTCCAGCTTAAGTTGTCATCCGTGTTTTTGATCTTGGCCATTCTTACAGGTGTAAGATGGAATCTCAGAGTTGTTTTGATTTGCATTTCTCTGGTGACTAAGGATGTTGAGCATTTCCTTACATGTTTTTCAGCCATTTTAGATTCCTCTGTTGAGAGTTCTTTTTTTAGGTCTATACTCCATTTTTTATTGGATTATTTGTTCTTTTGGTGACCAATTTCTTGAGTTCTTTGTATATTTTGGAGATCAGCCCTTTCTCTGATGTGTGATTGGTGAAGATCTTTTTCTATTGTGTAGGCTATGAATTTGCCTTTTTGACCATGTCTTTTGCTTTACAGAAGTTTCTCAATTTCAGGAGGTCCCATTTATTAATTGTTTTTCTCAGTGTCTGTGCTACTGGGGTTATATTTAGGAAGTGGTCTCCTGTGCCAGTGTGTTGAAGTGTACTTCCCACTTTCTCTTCTATGGGGTTCATAGTGGCTGGCTTTATGTTGAGGTCTTTGATCCATTTGGACTTGAGTTTTGTGCATGGTGATAGATATAAATCTATTTTCATTCTTTTACATGTTGGTATCCAGTTATGCCATCACAATATTTTAAATATGTTTTCTTTTTTCCATTTTATATTTTTTGCTTCTTTGTCAAAATCAGGTGTTAGAAAGTGTGTGAATTAATATCTGGGTCTTTGATTCACTTTTATTGGTCCTCCTGTCTGTTTTTATGCCAATAAAACCAGGCTGTTTTCAGTACTGTAGCTCTGTAGTAGTGTTTGAAGTCGGGCCTCCAGAAGTTCTTTTATTGTACAGGATTGTTTTGGCTATCCTAAGTTTTTTGTTTTTCCATATGAAGTTGAGCACCATTCTTCGAGGTCTGTGAAGAATTTTGTTGGGATTTTGATGGGCATTGCGTTGAATCTGTAGATTGCTTTTGGTAAGATTTGTGCTTCTATATTTTAAAAAATAATTAAAAAGTATTGGTTGGCAGTTCCAGAGAAGCTACGTAACAAGGAAGACCCTAAAAGGGGCACAAGGATCATCCTTAGAAGAAGAAATGGATGAGATCTCCTGGGTAAACTGGGAGCAGGACAGTTAGAGGAGAGGGGATGGGGGAAGGGAACCTGAGGGAATGGAAAGGTTGAGTTGGAGGAGGGATGTAGTAAGGAGGGCAATGAAAGAGATATCCTGATAGAAGAAATCTGGTGCTAGGGAAATTCCCAGGAATCGACAAGGATGACCCCAGGGAAGACTCCTAGCACTAGTGGAGAGGGTGCCTGAACTGACCTTCCCCTGTAATCAGATGGGTAGCTACCATAACTGTCATCATAGAACCTTCATCCAGTAACTGATAGAAGCAGATGCAGAGATCCACAGTTAAGCACCTGGCCAAGCTCTGGGAGTCCATTTGAAGAGAGGGAAGAGGGATTATATGAGCAAGGAGGGTTATGACCATCACAGGGAAACCTACAGAGACAACCAACTCAAGGTTGTGGGAACTCATGGACTCTAGACCATGCTGTGGAGACCACATGGGACATAATTAGGTCCTCTGCAAGTGAGAAATAGTTGTGTAGCTTGGTCTGTTTGAGTGGTTTTTGGCAGTGGGACCAGGATCTATCTCTGGTACATAAACTGACTTTTTGGAACCCACTTCCTATAGTGGAATGCCTTGCTTAGCCTTGATGCATGGTAAAGGGGCTTGATCCTGCTTCAACTTAATATGCCAGGCTTTGTTGACTCCTCATGGCAGGCCTTACCCTTTCAGAGGAGTGGGTGGGGTAGGTTTAGGGGAAGGTAGGGGGCAGTGGGAGGAGGGAAGTGAAGGGAAGGGGAATATTGTGGTTGGTATGTAAAATGAATAAAAAGTTAACATTAAAAAAACAAGTATTTGTTGTATATCTTCTTTGAATGTGTGGTAAAATTTTTCTGTGAATATTTCTGTACCTGTTTTTGTTTGCTTGTTTGTTTTCATTGAAAGACTGCTACAGGAACATAGCAACCAAATGATTCCTAATGACATACTGCTACAGGGTGTGCCTTCCTCCAGCTACATCAGAGAAGCTCCTTCTTGCAATTGATGAGAATTTACAGAGAGACCCACAACTAGACAAGGAGCATTCAGTTCTAAATGGGATATTTTCATCAAGGCCCAGGCATCTTTGCAGACCATGAGTCAGAAAGATGATAAGAGGCAGAGGATGATTCCAATAAAATGATGCTTTTCAGACACAGCAGGAATCATGCATGTATAAGCTCACAGAGACTATGGCAGCAGATACAAGACCTGCACAAGTTCATAGCAAATGGAGATCCAGCACTGAGAGGGCGATCTAGACACAGGTTCCCAACCCTAACCAACAATCTGTCTGCAATTGACACCCAATCCCAAAGGAGAAATCAGTTTTCGCTGGTGGAATCTCACTGATAACCTCAAGCAGTGTTCAGGGTAGGTGCTAGGCCCAGGAGTAGATAACAAACACAAAATGAACTCAGTGGAATTCTCCATGCTATTTTGTTCCATTTTGCTTTATTTTGCACTCTTTTATCTTATTGGTCTTTCTCTTGTTTCTTTTGATTTTCTTTTATTTTGTGTGTACGGGGGGTTGCTTCTTATTTTTGTTTCATTTTTTTTGAAAGAGAGAACATAAAGTTGAGTTGGGGAAGGTGAAGAGGGCCAGAAGGGAATTGAGGAGTGGGAAAAAGTAAAAGTTTATTGAATAAAAAGTATATTTTCAAAATAAATAAGGAACACACAGGGAAAGACACAAATCAGTCTAATGAGAAATAACACTAACCCCAGAACTTGCACCCTTTTGTAGATGTGGGAGTTATAATGGTTTTATTCATGCACACAGAATTGGCATGTGAAGAAAATCCATTAAAGAAAGACAGTAAACCCTCTGCAAATGTTTGTGTACTTGTTTTCATCTATGGAAAAGACTTAATAGCATGGTTGAAAGTTTGCAACCTTGAGGTATACATGCCTCTTTATATTACATTCTTTATAAACCATGTATTTGGAAAATGTGTTCTATGTGAGAAGCATTTTAATCTTTCATAGTATAACAAACTTTTCTACCTTATACATTTATTTACTTTCCTTTATAATTTTGCATCATTCTGACAGGTCACTATTCTCTTACAGGTAGCAGGCAAGCCAGAGAGTAAAATCTGTAACTGTAAATATGTTCTTTTCAGTTCTAGTGTTACTACAGCAAAAACTGTAAACACACATATGCCTGAGCTGGTATGACCAGAGCAGAAGAAAAGGAATTACAGAGAGCCTCATCTGTTGTGAAGTAAAAAAGTCTTCCTCCAGTACCCAAGATTCTTGAGACTGTTAGGTCATGTAAGACAACTGTGAATCTTACTTGGAGTGACAGATGATCTGTCTTAGTCACTGTTCTATTGCTATGAAGACACACCATGACCCTGAGAACTCTTACAAGAGATAGCACTTAATTGGAGTTGGTTTACAGTTTCAGAGGTTTAGTACATTGCCATCATGGTGGGGAACATGGTGGCCACTGGCAGTCATGGTGCTGGTAAATTAACTGAGAGTTCTACATCTGGACCCATAGGCAGCAGGGAAAGCCAGACACTAAGTCTGGCTTGAGCTTTTGAAACCTCTAAGCCCATTCCCCATGCCACACTTCCTCCAATAAAGCCACACCCATTCCAACAAGGCCATACCTCCTAATCTTTCCCAAATAGTGCCACTCCCCAATGACTAAGAATTCAAATAAATGAGGCCATGCAGGCCATTCTTATTCAAATCGTCACAACCTCCAAGGCAAATAGAGTGCCATATGAATAATTTCATCTAGTAGTCAACTTCTGGGTTTCTCTGACCATGTTCTCTATGACCTTCTCAAACAAGATCTGTCAAGATGTCCACTAAATGGCTTTTCACATCTGAGCACTTTCTTCCCAAACTCTTCTTGCCCTGTTAATTCAGTACCACACCAAGGTATTAGCAAAATCACAGTAATGCCACAATCAATGAATCCACTTCTTTTCTGTATTTTCTTCAGCATTTTTTTCATTCACTGACCCCAAGCCTAGATATTGTTGATATATTTCCATTTCCCCATGTTGCGTTCAGAATTGAGTACAATCTATGTTCCATTATACAACCTTATTACATGGATTCCCTATAATTATGTGAATGTCTGCAAGGAATAAACACGATTAGTTCATTTAACTTGATCAAGGAAATTGAAGCAGATTATATGTGATACTGTCTCTGAATCTTACAGATTTGAAAGTGACCAATTAACAACTCTCACCAGACACCATTGCAGCCAACACGTGTGTTAATGCCATAATAATTCAAAAGGAAACATGTTGGAAACACGGGGCAAACAGTTAAAAATGGTAAAAAAAATTATCTGAGAATCAAAACAGTAAGCAGACAAATATTTGTATGCAATTATCTGGAGAAAGTAAAGACTTTTCAATAACAGAAGACATGTAAAATCTAATTCTGTAATGACAGGGACACATACTTGCCACTTTGGAATCTGATGAGGATTTCTGATATCACTGCTTTCAATGGCATCCTGTCTTGTCACAGAAGCATAGGCTAGCATCAAGAATTCCCCGAAGTGTTTTGCCAACCTTATATTAATTTAACTTTCTTTTATTTTTTTTTTTTTGAGACAGGGTTTCTCC
>NC_022029.1:27460277-27465862 GCF_000317375.1 Microtus ochrogaster
CCGCCTGCCTCTGCCTCCCGAGTGCTGGGATTAAAGGCATGTGCCACCATTGCCCGGCTTTAATTTAACTTTCTACTATAGAGTTAACATGGTATGTATTCAGGTGTTTAGGAATATTAGACATCACAAAGAAAGGTGTATGAATGCAAATGTCAAATATAGAGACACTTTCTCTTTCCATTTGACAGAAAAAAATGAAACAGTCAGAGGATAAAATTAAAAAAAAGAAATCTGGGAAGGGAGGAAAAGGAATTCCTAATACAAAACAAAGGGGCCAAATATGTTTGAATCCATGTTTAACCTAGGCTATGTGGCTCCTGAATACTGAAAAGGAATAAATGGGAAAAGTCCCTTACTTTAGCTGAAGTTTTATATTAGAGGGATGCATTCTCAAATTCCCAGTGAGAAGTCACTGGGGAGAAATCTAGTAATCATTGCATTCTCATCACAGTGCAATGGTACTCTCTTCCAATTAAGCAGAAACATTTGTCAGAGGTGAAGACAAGAGTTAGAATCCACAGAAACCTGGAGATAAAAATCCAAAAGAAGGAGTCAGCGACCTCCTCTGGAGCAGGACCAAGCCAGAGATATCCGCAGGAGAAGGCCTGAGCCAGCAACCTCTGTGGAAGCAGGCCCAAGAAAGCAACCTCCATGGGAGCAGGCACAGATGACCTCCGGAATTGCAGAATGACGTGCAGGAGCGCTGCGTGACTTCTGGGAGCACCAAGTGACCTCGGGAATGCCAAGTGACCTACCTGGTGACTGGAAAATGGCCCCTACTCCACCATAAGAAGCAACCAATTGAGACATGGATACACTGGCACCTGGAAGAGTGATCGCCAGAGATACAGCCCCAGCTAACCAATCAGAGGAAAAGAAGGGTACACAAGTAAGAACACACTCAACACTACAAAGAGCAACAAAATACCTACAAAAACTAGTGGTTCTAAAACAGCAAGACTTGAACACACCAATCCAGATGAAGCAGAAGAAAATTACTTAAAAAATAATTTTAGTAGAATGTTTGAGGTCCTTAAAGAGAAAAGGAAAGAATCTCTTAAAGAAATGGAGGAAAAGACAAACAAAAATTGGAAGAAATCAATGAATCCCTTAGAGAAAACCAAGAAAAAGCAATCAAACAGGTGAAAGAAATGATTCAATATTTGAAAACCAAAATAGAGACAATAAAGAAAACACAAGCCAAGGGAATATGGGAAAATGATTAGAAACCACAAATGTCAGCATAAACAGCAGAATACAAGAGATGGAAGAGAGACTCTCAAGTGTTGAAGATATGATAGAGGAAATAGAATCATCAGTCAAAGTAAATATTAAACCTGACAAATGTTTAACACAAAATATCCAGTAAATATGGGAAACCATCAAAAGACCAAACAAAAAAAAATAATAGGGATAGAAGAAAGAGAAGTCCAACTCAAAACAATGGAAAATATACTCAACAAAATCATAGAAGAAAACTTTACCAACCTAAAGAAAGATATGCATATGAAGATATAAGAAGCTTACAGAACACCAAGCAGACTTTTAAAAAAAAGTCCCCTCACCACATAATAATCAAAACACTAATCATGCAGAATTTAAAAAAGAATATTAAGATGTGCAAAGGGAAGAAGTCAAGGAACATAAAGGAAGACCTATCAGAATTACACCTGACTTTACAATAGAAACAATGAAAGCCAGAAGGTCCTGGTCAATTATTATGCAGACATTAAGAGATCGTGGATGCAAGCCCAGACTACTATACCTAGCAAAACTTTCAGTCACCATAGATGGATAAAATAAGATATTTCATTACAGAACCAGATTTAACCAATACTTAGCCACAAATCTAGCCCTACACAAAGAACCAGAAAGAAAACTCCAACCCAAAGAAAGTTAACTACATCCACAAAAAACCAGACAATAGATGACCTCACAGCAGCAAATCCCAAAAAGGGGAAAACACACAAAATAACATCACCACCAACAAAAACCAAAAGAAAAGGAACTAATAATTTCTTTCCATAAATATCCCTTAATATAAAGGGATTTGACTCCATAAAAAGATACAGGCTAAGAGACTGGATATGAAAACAGAATCCATCCTTCTGCTGCATTCAAGAAACACACCTCAGACGCAGACGTGCGGCGAACATCCGGCGCGCGGCAGAGACGCAAAAGCCAAGCAGGAATCAGAGAAGCCCATACTGAGAGTAGAGCATCCCACTACAATTAAATCAAGTAGGTTCTTTGGTGGCTGGCCTGCAGAGTGGTAGGCCTTTTGTTGGCGAGGTCCCTCGTGAACGGGGAGCCTGGTCCTGTCCCTGAAGACCCTCCTGAGTGGTTAGAGTGTTCTTGGTCCGCGGCAGGACCCAGGAATCAAAGTGGGGGCATTCCCCGACCCCCTTGTCTCCCCGGTCATTCTCCGGGTGCTGCCCCCCTCTGCTGAGGCTGCTCCTCCTAGGCTGCAACCGTTCTCTCCCTGGCCCATCCCAGCTTACGCCCAGGGGCTTCCTTCCTTCTCCCTCCCTTCCAAGGGGCCACGGGATCACCCAGTTCAGCCTGTCTGGGCACTGGGTCGGGTGCTCTGGGCAGAGGGCAGTGGGAGTTTCTCTGTTTTGGTGGCTAGCCTGCAGAGTGGTAGGCCTATTGTTGGCGAGGTTCCTGGCGAACGGGGAGCCTGATCCTGTTCCTGAAGACCCTTTTGAGTGGTGAGAGGGATCTTGGCCTGTGGCGGGAGCCAGGAAACAGAGCGGGGGCATTTTGTAAGCAGGGCTCCTGGCCAGCAGGGAAATCTGATCCTGTTTTAGAAGACCCATTAGATAGCATCGGTAGGAAGAGATGGGCAGGCGCCAAGGCAAGAATTCACCCAACAATCTGAAAAACAACATGAAAACACCAGAACCCAATGATCTTACAACAGAAGGACTTGAATACCCTAACACAGAAGAAATGGAAAAAATTGACTTTATGAAAGCAATAGAGTCCCTTAAACATCAGGTAAAAAAATGCCCTTATAGAATTGGATGACAAGTATAACAAAAAGTTTGAAGAAGTGAATAAATACGTAAATGATATCCTGGGAAACCAAGAAAAAACCAATCAAACAGGTAATGGAAACAGTTCAAGGATTGAAAACTGAAATGGAAGGAAGGAAGAAAACACAAACTGAAGACCGGCAGGATATGGAAAATCTAGGTCAACAAGCAGAGTCTACAGAAACAAGCAGAATCAATAGAATACAAGAGATAGAAGAAAGAATCTAAGATTTTAAGGACACCATAGAGCAAATAAACGCACTGATCAAAAAAAAAAAAGCAAAGCCAACAAATTCTCATCACAAAACATTCAGGAAATATGGGACACAATAAAAAGACCAAAACTAAGATTAATAGGGATAGAAGAAGGAGAAGAGTTACAGCTCAGGCCCAGAAAATATTTTTAACAAAATTATGGAAGAAAAGTTTCCCAACATAAAGAAAGATATTCCTTTGAATATTCAAGAAGCATACAGAACACCAAATAGACTGGATCAAAGAAAAACATCCCCTTGCCATATAATAATCAAAACACAAAACATACAGATTAAAGAAAGAATATTAAGAGCTGCAAAGGAAAAAGATCAAGTAACTTATAAAGTTAAACCGATCAGACTTACACCTGACTTCTGTATGGAAACCATGAAAGCCAGAAGGTCCTGGATAGATGTACTGCAGAAACTAAGAGACCATGGATGCAAGCCCAAACTACTATACCCAGCCGAGTTATCGCTCACTATCAATGGAGAAAACAAGACATTCCAGGATAAGAACAAATTAAACAATACATAGCCACAAATCCAGCCTTGCAGAAAGTAATAGAAGGAAAATCACAACCCAAGGAATCCAACATTGCCAACACTGCCCACAATAACTCAGGCATCTAGCGACCCTTCACCAGCACATCTCAAAAAAGGGAGACACACAAACTCTACTACCAAAAACAATAAGAATAACCGGAATAAACAACTACTGGTCATTAATATCACTTAATATTAATGGACTCAATTCACCTATAAAAAGGCAAAGGCTGAAAGATTGGATACGAAAACAGGATCCAACATTCTACTACTTACAAGAAACACATCTCAACCACAAAGACAGGCATCTACTCAGAGCAAAGGGTTGGGAAAAGGTTTTTCAAGCAAATGGGCCTAAGAAACAAGCAGGCGTGGCCATAATAATTTCTAACAAAACTGACTTCAAACTAAACTCAATCAGAAGAGATCGAGATGGACATTTTATACTCATAACAGGAACAATGCATCAGGAGGAAGTCTCAATCCTGAATATCTATGCCCCTAATATAAAAGCACCCACTTATGTAAAAGAAATATTACTAAAACTCAAGGCAGACATGAAACCACACACACTAATAGTAGGAGACAACAACACACCTCTCTCACCAATAGACAGGTCAATGAGACAGAAACCTAATAGAGAAATAAGAGAATTATTGAAGGTAATGAAGCAAATGGACTTAACAGACATCTATAGAACACTCCATCCAAATAGGAAAGAACATACCTTCTTCTCTGCAGCTCATGGAACCTTCTCGAAAATTGAACACATACTCGGAAACAAAGGAAACCTCCACAGATACAAAAAAAATCGGTGTCCACCTGTGTCTTATCAGATCACCATGGATTAAAGTTAGAAGGCAACAACAAATCTACCCCCAGAAAGCTGGGAAACTGAACAGTCAACTACTGAACCACGCCTGGGTCAAGGAAGAAATTAAAAAAGAAATTAAAGTCTTCCTTGATATTAATGAAAATAAAAAGACAACATACTCAAACCTATGGGATACAATGAAAGCAGTGCTAAGAGGAAAGTTCATAGCACTAAGTGCCCATTTAAAGAATACAGAGAAAGCATACATTGGAGACTTAACAGCACACCTGAAAGCTCTAGAAAAAAAAAAAAAAAGAAGCAGACGTGCCCTGGAGGAGTAGAAAACTGGAAATAATCAAACTGAGGGCTAAAATCACAAAATAGAAACACAGAAAACAGTCCAAAGAATCAATGAAGCAAAAAGTTGGTTCTTGGAGAAAATCAACAAGATTGACAAAACCCTATCCAAACTAATTAAATGACAGAGAGAGAACACGCAAAAAAATAAGATCAGAAATGAAAAGGGGGACATAACCACAGACACAGAGGAAATTCAACACCCCTTTATGATAAAGGTCTTGGAGAGTAGGGATACAAGGGTCATACCGAAATATAATAAAAGCTATTTACAGCAAGCTGACAGTCAACATTAAATTAAACGGAGAAAAACTCAAAGCCATCCCACTAAAATCAGGAACACGACAAGGCTGTCCACTCTCTCCATACCTTTCCAATGTAGTGCTTAGAGTTCTAGCAATAGTAATAAGACAACATAAGGGGATCAGGGGGATTCATATTCGAAAGGAAAAAGTTAAACTTTCATTATTTGCAGATGATATGATAGTGTACGTAAGCGACCCCAAAACCTCCACCAAAGAACTCCTAAAGCTGATAAACACCTTTAGTAATGTGGCAGGATACAAGATCAACTCC
>NC_022029.1:27469477-27471243 GCF_000317375.1 Microtus ochrogaster
TGGGAAGAGACAGAAATCTTTAATAAATAAATAAATAAATAAATACATAAATAAATAAATAAATGAAACACACCTCAACCTTAAAAAGAGGTATCACCTCAGAGTAAATGGATAGGAAAAAAAATCCTAATATCTAACAAAATAGACTTTAAGCTAAATTCAATCAAAAGAGACAAAGAAGGATATTTCATATTTGTCACAGAAAAAAATCTCAATACTGAATGATGGTACCCCAAATATGAGGGCACATTCATGTGTAAAAGAAGCATTATTAAAGCTTAACTCACACATTAAATCACACACACAAATAGTGAGAGACTTCAACATCCCACTGTGACCTCTGCAAAGGTCTGCCAGACAGAAACTTAACAGTGAAATATGGGAGCTAACAGATGTTATGACACAAATGGACTTAACAGACATCTATAGAACATTCCATCCAAATATAAAAGAATATACTTTCTCAGAACCTCAGGGAAACTTCTCAGTTGACCACATACTAGGTAACAAAGCAAACCTCAAAGGATTTAAAAAAAAATGGAATAACCCCACGTACCTTAATGGACCTCCAATGGCTTAAAATTAGAATTCAACAGCAACACTAATTTCAGAAAGCCCACAAACACATGGAAATTAAACAATGCTCACCTGAATCACTAATGGGCCAAAGAAGAAATAAAGGAAGAAATTAAAGACTTCCTAAAATACAGTAAAAATGACCACACCACATGCCTAAATTTATGGGACAGGAAGAAAGCAATGCTGAAAGTAAATAGCAATAGATGCTTACATAAAGAAGCTGAAAAAAACCCACACTAGTAATTTAGTAGCACACCTGAAAGCTTCAGAACAAAAAGAAGCAAACTCACCCAGGAGGACTAGATGGAAGGAAATACTCAAATTGAGAGCTGAAATCAACAAAACAGAAATAAAGAAAACAATACAAAGGATCAATAAGCTAAAGTTGGTTCTTAGAGCAAATCAACAAAATAGAAAAACCATCATCCAAAGTAACGAAAGAGCAGAGAGAAAAATATCAAAATTAACAAAACCTGAAGCAAAAAAGGGAGATATAACAACAGACATAGAAGAAATCAACAACTCATAAACACTTTCAGTAATGTAGTAGAATACAATATTAACTTAAAAAACATCAGTAGCCCTACTTTACTCATATGATAAATGGGCTGAGAAAGAAATCAGAGAGAAACATCACCCTTCACAGTAGCCACAAATAGCATAAAATATCTTGGAGTAACTCTAACCAAACAAGTGAAAGACCTGTATGACAAGAAGTTCAAGTCTTTGAAGAAAGAAATTGAAGAAGACACTAGAAAATGGAAAGATCGTCCATGCTCTTGGCTAGTTAGAATTAACATAGTAAAAATGGCAATCTTACCAAAAGCAACCTAGAAATTCAATGCGATACCCATCAAAATACCAGCAAAATTTTTCACAGACCTTGAAAGAATAATACTCAGCTTTATATAGAAAAGCAAAAGACCCAGGATACTCAAAAAAAAAATCCTGTACAATAAAGGAACTTCTGGAGGCATCAAAATCCCTTATTTCAAACTCTACTAAAGGGCTACAGTACTGAAAATATCCTGGTAGTGGCATAAGAACAGACAGTAAAACCAATGGAACTGAATCAAAGACCAGATATCAATCTACACACCTAAGAACACCTAATTTTTTTTTAATTTTATTTATTTATTAAGGGTTTCTGCCTCCTCCCCATCACCGCCTCCCCTTTCCCTCCCCCT
>NC_022029.1:27472961-27510070 GCF_000317375.1 Microtus ochrogaster
CTCTGTAATAGAGTTTGAAGTCAGGGATGGTAATGCCTCCAGACAATCCTTTATTGTATAAGATTGTTTTGGCTATCCGGGGTTTTTTGTTTTTCCATATGAAGTTAATTATTGTCTTCTCCAGATCTGTGAAGAATTTTAATGGGATTTTGATGGGGATTGCATTGAATCTATAGATTGCTTTTGGTAGAATTGCCATTTTTACTTTGTTGATCCTCCCAATCCAAGAGCAAGGAAGGTCCTTCCATTTTCTGGTGTCCTCTTCAATTTCTTTCTTCAGAACACCTGATTTTTTACAAAGAAGCAAAAAGATACAAAATGGAATAAAGAAAGCATATTCAACAAATGATGCTGGCATAACTGAATATCAACATGTAGAAGAATGAAAATAGACCCATTTCTATCACCATGCACAAAACTCAAGTCCAAATAGATCAAAGACCTCAACATAAAACCAACCACACTGAACCTCATAGAAGAGAAAGTGGGATGCACTCTTGAACGCATTGGCACAGGAAACCACTTCCTAAATATAACCCCAGTAGCACAGATACTGAGAGAAACAATAAATGGGACCTCCTGAAACTGAGAAACTTCTGTAAAGCAAAGGACACAGTCAACAAGACAAAATGAAAGCCTACAAAATAGGGAGAGAGCTTCACCAATCCCACATCTAACAGAGGACTGATCTCCAAAATATTCAAAGAACTCAAAAAATTGGACCTCAAACAAACAAATAATGTAATAAAAATTGGATACAGACCTAAACAGAGAACTCTCAATAGATGAATCTAAAATGGCTGAAAGACACTTAAGGAAATGTTTAATATCCTCTACCATCAGAGAAATTCAATTCAAAACAATTCTGAGATTCTATCTTGTACCTGTAAGAATAGTCAACAAACACTGAAGACAACTTATGCTGGAGAGAATGTTGGGTAAAGGAAACACTTCTGCATTGCTGGTGGGAGTGTAGACTGTTGCAGCTGCTTTGAAAATCAGTATAGTTATTTCTCAGAAAATTAGGAAGCAACCTTCCTCAAGACCCAGCAATACCACTCTTGGGTATATACCCAAATGATGCTCTATCATATTACAAGAACATGTGCTCAACTATGTTCATAGCAGCATTATTTGTCATAGCCAGACCTGGAAACAACCTAAATGCCCCTCAACCAAAGAATGGACATAGAAGATGCAGTACAGATATAGTGGGAAAAAATAATGACATGTTGAAATTAGCAAGGCAAATGGATGTATCTAGAAGACAACATATTGAGTGAGATAACCCAGACCAAGAATGACAAATATAATATGTACTCATTGATTAGTGGCTTTTAGATATAAAACAAAGAAAAACCAGCCTACAATTCACAATCCCAGAGAACCTAGACAACAAAGAGGAAACAAATGGTTCTAATGTACATGGTAAGTAGAAAAAGACAAAATCTCCTGGATAAATTGGGAGCATGGGGATTGTAGTAGAGGGTAGAAGAGGAGGGGATGGGAACCAGGGGGAGCAGAGAAAAATATATAGCTCAATAAAAACAATTTAAAAATCCCAAGAGATTTTTTTTTACCATTCTGTAAGTCTTAGGAAGCTGGATCCCACAGTGTTATATGCCTGCCTGTGTGTAAATAATTCATGAGTCTGTGTGCATGTATGTTTATCATGTTAATGACCAAAGTGCTCATTCTAATCACCCTGAAAACTTTCTGACAAGTCTCTCCTCTCCCCCTGGAGAACTGTGGATCATTTTCTTTATTTAGGCTCCGTAGGGTAAATAAAAGGTTTGCGGTCACCTACTCGTTTGAAAAATGAACAACCTCCCCCAACTGTGGAATATTCCTTTACACTGTGTGAATATATACTGTGATTGGTTTAATACATAAGGTAACTGGTCAATAGCTGGATAGGTAGAGTTTAGGCGGGACTTGCAGACAAAAAGAGAACACAAAGAGGAAGAAGGGAGAAATCTCACAGTTGTAAGGAGATGTGGAGAGAAGGAAGAAGAACTTGTCATATTGAAAAATGTACCACCATGTGGCAAGGTTTAGATAAGAAATATGGGTTAACTGTGTAGACCAGGCTGGTCTCGAACTCACAGAGATCCGCCTGCCTCTGCCTCCCGAGTGCTCGTCTACAGAGCTAGTTCCAGGACAGGCTCCAAAGCATTGGGGGTGGGAGGAGAAGGGGAAAGGAAGGTAGAAGGGGAGGGAGGAGGAGAACTTGAGAGAACAGGAGAGTCAAGATGAAGGAAGGACAGATATGAGAGCAAGGAAAGAGATATTTTGATTGAGGGAGTCATTATGGAGCTAGCAGGAAACCTGGCTCTAGAGAAATTCCCAGGAATCCACAAA
This sequence comes from Microtus ochrogaster, assembly GCF_000317375.1. Lineage (NCBI taxonomy): Eukaryota > Metazoa > Chordata > Mammalia > Rodentia > Cricetidae > Microtus > Microtus ochrogaster. The sequence goes on from NC_022029.1 coordinate 27,475,323, forward strand.
GATGATCCCAGCTAAGACCCTAAGCAATAGAGGAGAGAGTGCCTGAACTGGCCTCACCCTATAATAAGACTGATAAATATCTTAATCATTACCATAGAACTTTCACCCAGCAACTGATGGAAACAGAGGCAGAGACCTGCAGCAGAGCACTAAGCTGAGCTCTCAAAGTCCAGTTGAAGAGTGGGAGGAGTGAGAATATGAGTAAAGAGGTCAGCTCCATGATGGGGACACCCACTGAAACAGTCTACCTGAGCTAGTGGGAGCTTACCAACTCCAGCCAGATAGGGAATGAACCAGCATAGGACCAAACTAGACCCTCTGATTGTAAGTGACAGTTGTATGGCTGGGACAGACTGTGGAGCCACTGACAGTGGAGCTAGGATTTATCCCTACTGCTTGTACTGGCTTTTTGGGAACCTGTTCTCTTTGGATGGATGCCTTGCTCAGCCTGGATGTAGTAGGGAGGGCCTTGGACCTTCCCCACAGCAATGTGTCTTACCCTCTCTGAGGAGTAGATGGGGAAAGTGGGGTAGGGGGTATGTGAAGGGAATGAGAGAAGGGGAGGGAGTGGGAATTGGGATTGGTATTTAAAATAAAAAAGATATTTTTTTAAAGAAAAGAAATAAAAAAGAAATTGGGTTAATTTAAAATATAAGAGATAGTAACAAGCCTGAGCTATCCACCGAGCATTTATAATTAATACAATTCTCTGCTTGGTTATTTGGGAATGGGCTGGAGGAGCAGAAAAGTCAACCTACAGCCAATCTCTGAGCTCCAAAATCCACCAATCTCTGATCTTGACAATCCACCAATCCTTAATGTCAAATTCCATTCATCGCTGGGCTTGGCCCAAGCTCACAACTTGAAAGCTCAATAAAACATATGCTGGAAATCTCTACCCTGTAAAACTCCTCCTCTAAGAAATTCTACATAAGTCTGTCTCCTCTTCAATTACCTGCTTCTTCTTGCTGGAGCAGAGGTAACCACCCTCTTGTGTCTCTCCGAATAAATCCCCTGTGTGAGGTTGTTGTGTGGTGTTACTTTGGGGTATTGCTTGGCTCCCAACTGCCAGGATACCTTTCCCTTCAAAGCCGCAACACTTCCATTGGGGAAACCTTTTCCCTCAGATCTATAACTAAAAGACTCAACAAAATAAACTCTACAGAATATATTTGTTCTCCAGACAGTCACAGCGATTTCATCCAAGAATGAAATCCAAGAATAAAATCCCAGGGGTAGACTTCTCTTGGGTAAATTTGGCCAGAAGCAAGAGTTCATGTGAAAGTCAATGAAGATAAGGCAAACATGTTTTATGAGAGGAATGCATTACTAGGGGATATGAAAAAAAAGACAGAAAGATAAAGACAGAAAGATACAGAATGAGTGAAAATGTTCCAACTTTTCTTATGTTTAAATCCTTCTCCACATCTTCTGACACCCATTTGATTTCCCTTCATGTTGACCTCTGGAAAAAATATCTGTGGGTGGATGTAGTATTAATAATAAAAACCCAGAGACAGATATTGGGGTTCAAGCTGAAGATCAGAAAAGCAAAGCAGTCAACCACTGGAGAGACGTTTTACCTCTACCAAATCTTCAGACCAAAGGAGCAAGATCCTGTCTCCATGAATCATCAGACTCCACACTCCACTGAGTTCTTGTCTCTTCCCATTTAAATTCTTCTCTTTGCTCAATCATATTACTCCTGTCTCCACCTCCCTAGTGCTGGGATTAAAAGTGTGTGACTTCAAAACACTGGGATTAAAGATGACAACCACCACTTCCTGGATCTGTTTCTGGATTGACCTAGTATAGCCCAGGGTAGCCTTGAATTTGAAGTCACTCTATCTGCCTCTGTCTCCCAAGTCCTGGACTTAAACCTGTGTGCCACCACTCCCTGGTCTATATGACCGACTACTCTGGTTGCTTTGCCTTCTGATCTTTTGGCAAACTGTATTTATTAAAACACATTTAATATACCACTATAGGTGAATGGCCAATGATGTCTCTGATATACAACCTGTATTCACATATTACTACTGCAGGAAGTATGTCTGCACTGGCCAGGTGTTCTAGAATCTCTTGCTGGGCTTCTGCACACTGACTGCCATGTTTACATTCATAATCTCTCTTATTTGTAAGTTCTGCAAAAGAATTGAGAAGAGCATTACAGCACTGTGATGATTATCCAAGAGAATTGTTGAAGGCCAGTGTAGTGATCTTGAATGTTATAGTATTCCAGAGACAGTGCCAGGAGGCTGTCATGTTTGAGGCCAACATGACTGCATAGAAAGACATGGACCCAAGGAAAAATACAGAGTGTCAACCTTTGTTCTTTAAGAATTTGTGATCAGCATGCAGAAAAAGAGTGACTATCATTAGAAGCTCTCAAGGACACCATACAATCACATGAGGTTCAGCAACACTGTTGTTTTTAGGCTTATGGAAAACATTGGCTATGCCACAGTGAATAAAATTGAATATCAGACATGTAGAATTTGAAACAGTTGAATATCCTTAATGCAATTTATTGAAAATTGATTTCAACTTAAGCAGAAAAGTAATATTTGCTTAAGATATACTTTATCTTAAAAGCCAAAAGATGATGTTATAAAATGATACAAATATATTGCATGAAAATATTTTCAATAAAAATGCTTTAAACAATTTTGAACATGATGAAAAGATTTTTTCAGAATAAATCATGGTAAAAAGCTTTACATAGCTAATTAATTTAGTAATATTAGTATATCACAGAGCTGAGATCCTCCAATTTGAAATGCCCAAGCTTCCCATCTTCCTTTCTCATCTCCCTAAAGACTGTTGTTATAACCATGCACAAGCATACTCAGTACTAATTATTTATTCTGATGGGATGTGTCAGCCAGTTTATTTTGAAATGTTAGTTGTCTTTTTCATTGTCGTGTACAAACCCTCCATAACAATGCAATCCAATTAGAGGTTTTCATACATCATATTACAGAGCATGATACTCAAGATTTTTATACCTTCTGTAAAGAGTATGCCAGTAACTACTTAGGTGCCAAACACTTTTCAATGTTTGTTCCCTTAATCATGCACAAGAAGTCTTTAGCACTAATTTAGAAATTAGTGATTGTAATTTCTTCTTTTTGTTGATTTTCTGGAGTAATTCAGAAAACGTGCTTTCAGGATTTGATATTCTGTCTTTTCCTTGGTGTAGTCTGAATGGCACATTTCCAATAGTTGTCATGTGTATGTGTGTGTACATGTGTGTTTATGTTTCTGTCTTGTGTGCGCACACTCACGCATACCACCTTGGGTGTGTGAATATTGGGAGAATTTGTTTCTGATGGGTTGTATACTCCAGGCTAGATAAGCGGCCACATACCTATAATCCAGTCCCTTAGGATTTGAGACAACAGGCTTTCCACAAGCTTGAAGACAGTCTGGTCCACATACCAGGTTCCAGTTCAGGTATATTTTTTATTTAATTTTAAAAAAATTAAAAATCTGCCGGGCGGTGGTGGCGCACGCCTTTAATCCCAGCACTCAGGAGGTGGGGGCAGGCGGATCTCTGTGAGTTCGAGACCAGCCTGGTCTACAAGAGCTAGTTCCAGGGCAGGCTCCAAAACCACAGAGAAACCCTGTCTCGAAAAACCAAAAAAAAAAAAAAAATAAAAAATCACTCAAAATCTAAATAACCAAATTATTCACCCATTTTTTCAAACATATTGATGGCTTTCCTTGTGGCATATCGCGAACTGATCATATGTGACCTCTCAACGACTGTTCTCCCCTCTCAACCCAGCCCCCTACATCCTTGTGTCTTTCTCTAATAGCCCCTCTACTACTTCGGTTTTGACTTTTTTCTTTTCACGTTGTGCTTTCCACTTCTGAGTAAAAGTCTGTGGTAGCTTTTTTTGGTTTAAACATTAATATGAATAGGGATTATCTTGTTCCTCTTAAGAACACTAAGGTGTTGAGAGACAGATTTCATAATGGAGGAAATGAGAGATGTCCTAGTAAGCTCCCAGAGTCAAACTGTGAGAACAATGTCTCTGACCCATCAGTAGTGAATGGCCAGTCTGGTATCTCTTTCAGCAGTCAATGTGATCCTGATGCTTGGGAATATTTGTGCTTGTGAAGGTAGGCTTTGTCTTGACTCTTCGACACAGAAACCTCTCGTTAACAAGAATTTAAGGGTTCCCTTTCACACCTCCAGAATCCTTTGCATGCTATTGCTGCACTTTCACCACACAGACGCGCACACCTCACCCTGAGGAATTGTGTGTGTTTCAATTTTCTTGCCTGCAGATGAGTCGATAGAAGCATAAGGTGTGAGAAAGCCTTGGGAGCCTGCCTGTCCAGACAAAAGCATTATCCACTTCACAGGGATATGTTTACCCCGAGCCTCAATAAAAGTGACCATAGCCTAGAGACACAGAATTTAGATTATCCCACTTTCTACGTTCCAACATGAATATGAAGTTTAATAGTAATAGAATAAAGAAATCATAAATCAAGACACTTTAAAAAAATCTATTGTTGGAAACATGAGGTAGAAAGGTTATAGAGCAAAGAGGGAAACCTCTGGGTTGGCCTCAAAGGCCATCTGGCCATATTCTTGTCTTTTTGGTTAGAAAACTTAGTGTTCTGTACATTCCGAAGGAAACTGCTGTCCCATTGTCCATTCCAAATGATTTCCATAATGCTCGTGAGTTGTTCGGTCAGGTACAGAAGATGCCCACAGAAGGCTATTCGGAGGGCTGAGAAGGGCCCGAGGTAACTGACTCTAATCAATCTTTCATAAGGCTCATCTTTAGTTCGCAGGCATCATCCTTGAGCGTGCATACCAGGCTGTTCTTCCTGAACCTGTGGACCTGTGTTCTTCCTGACCTAGGGACCTCTTCTACCCTGTCATCGTGCTTTTGGTTTCTAAGGTACTGAATTTGGCTGCTCCACCATCAAACTAGTGGCACTATTTGTAATTGGAAGCACCTATTGTGACCCACTAAGTACACCAGGGAAATTGCTCTAAAACCCCTGAATACATGTTTCCTTAAAGGTTTATTCTAGGCGGGAAACCCAGGGTTAAAAGGTTACTGCTGAAATCTGTTCTTATAGCTGTAACCCTGCAGGAAAGGGGTGTTTTCCAGGTTATAAGATGCTCCCTCCCCCCACAACACCCACTCCTCTCCCCCACCCCCGCCACACACACTACAACCCTCTTAAAGCTCCCAACCTCCCCAATGTCCCCATCACATCCTCTTCACCGCTTGTATCACCCGCCAATCAGGGAACGCAGTTATGACTTTGCATTAATTGTCCAATGAGAAGAACGGATATTCAGACGGTGCAGCCGTTAGCCGAGTCTGAGTCGCGAGAAGCCATTGGGACCATTTTGATTAAGCTTCCAGCTGATGGTAGGCCCCTTTGGGGCGACCCCTGGGTGCAGCAGAAGCAGGAAATGGTGAGTGCTCCCGGGCCCGGGTTGCGACTCTGCTGCAGCTCTGGTGTGATGTGGCGCCCGCCGCCCTGACGTTTCCCTGGCGCTGTGCAGCTGTGTGTGAGCTGAACGCCCCGGCGCCGGCGCCGTCTCCCCACCTGCTCTTGAAGTGTGTGCAGAGCAAGCAGCAGGGAATTTGAGGTGCTGTCCTGTCGCTGTGAAGCTGCTTCATTCTAGTCCCGGCCCTGTCGGGTGGCGTCCGCCGCAGACATTGCAGCTCTGGGGAGTTAGCGCTGCTCACACTCCAGGCTGTCTGAGCTTGGACAGTGAGCGCTGTTTTGCCGTCCTTGTACTCCCGTTAGACCTGCTTTAGATTACCCCCGTCATCCCTCTGGGTTCTTTTAAATTTTTTTCCGTATTAAAATTTTTATGCATATATACAATGAAATATGATCATATCCACCCCGTTCCTCCTTCCAGCAACTCATATATACTCCCAACATGCCTTTCTTCCAAATTTATTATTGTTGTTGTTGCTACTATTATTTAATAATCCAGCAGTCCGTGCATGGGTGTTTGGAAAGGGAATCCGTCCTGTCAGTGGACTATTTCCTCTAAACGTAATTCTCCAGAAAACTGTCAGTTGCCATTAACTGCTCAGTAAATGGAGAACCGGTACGGTATCTCCCCATCTATGCCCAATCTTGGACAGGTAACGACAGGTGCTGTGAGCTCATGGGTACCGGTGCTCTGGCATTTCCAGAAGACAGCGTTTCCCCGACCACTGGCTTTTACATTTCTTCTGCCTCCTCTTCTGAGGAAGGAATTTCATGATGTTTTATAATACCAGAATAAAAGTCATAAATCAAAGCTTTTTAAAAATACATACATAGATACATTTGAAAGGTGGTTATAGTAAAATAGGGAATCTCTCATAAAGGCCTCAAATGCCACCTGTTGATATGCTTAGTTTGGGGATTGGTAGAAACTAAGTTAATAAATTCCAAAAGAATTTTATCTGTTAGTCACAGGATGTTAGTTCTGACATAGAGATGGACAAGGAATGGCTATTTATGGGCGCTAAAGCTATCCCAAGAGATGGTACAGGTTCTGGTCTCCACATCATTTTGGTTCTGATCAATCAGTCCTTGTAGACAGAGCTTCTGATCAGGGGTTCTCAGTCACACCCTAAATGGTGCTTTACCCAACTGTTGTGTTTTAAGTGTCTTTGTGTTTGTCTCTCCATTTGCCTAGATTTGATATTCAGCTTCATTATGTCTTTACTACATATCTTATTTTGTCCAGTGGATTTCCAGAATTATTAATTTTTAATCTTCATCTAGATATGCTTTCTTCGGCTTAGTTCTATCTTTTAATGACCCTTTCTCCGGCTTTTGATTCATTTTTTTAAAATTTTCTAATATTCTACTCGCCCCCCTGTATGTTTTTTCCTCACAATCTGAGTATCCTTTGACTTTCTTTTTGATATCATTGACACGTTTATTCATGTTGGTGGGGTTTTTTGGTCCATTTTAGTCTCTGCTGTTTCAAGGTATGCTGGGTAATTTGGGTATCACCTTGTTGGTATACTCTTTGAAGTCATTGATCACTTCCACTAGTAACTCTGAAATCTTTTTGTTTGCTTGCTTGCATTTTACCTATTTCAGTATCTTAGAATTCAGTCTCTGCCGAGCCATTCTGATCATTTGTAGCAGCAGCTGAACAGACTGCAAACAAGGCAGGAAGAACGACCCAGGCTGCTGGACTCAAGGGGAGGGGCTGAAACTGAAGAGGCTAGAAGGCTTTCACAAACCACAGGAGAAAGAAATAACTTAAAGATGCCGTTAGTGGGAGAGGTTCAGGGAGGAAGCAAGTGTTTAGGTCCTTGAGTTGAGGAATTCCAGCTTCCAGAGCACACAGTAGAACTTGAAAAAATGCACAGGAACTTGATTCCTCGATACCAACCCACGAGGGATAGAAGGAGGCCAAAGACAAGTGGTTAAAGACCATCTTCATGCCTGTTTATTATTTCTATTCGGAGTAAAAAGACCCCACCCCATAGAACTGACTGGAAACACAGTGCTGTATTCTCTTGGTCTCTGTATCTGCAGGGTCTTTTATACTTCCACAAATATTTTAGTATGACTGTCTGTAGTTCTGTGAAGCATATCATTGAAACATTTGTTAGTATTACATTGACTGTACAGACTGCTTTCAGCAGAATTATTTACATCTACAGTGTTCTTTCTCTGACATCATAGGCATAATAATTCAACCTCTTTATTATTGGATAATTTTCCTTGTAGATGTCTTTTCCCAGCTTGGTTAGGCTTATCTCCAGGAAGTTTCTGAATATGGTACTTTTAATATACAACCTTAACTCCCCAATCTGAATTCTTTCTCAGTCAAGAACAGTTAGGAGCTTTAGTACTTTCCTTCCTTCTTTCCTTCCTTCTTTCCTTCCTTCCTTTATTTCTTCCTTCTTTTTTTAAAGACTTTTATGTGTATGGGTGTTTTGCACGCGTGTATGTTTGTACACTGCACTAAAGCATTGCTTGAAGAAGTCAGAAGAGGGCATCAGATTTCCTGGAATTGGAGTTATAGGTGATTGTGAGCCCCTATATAGCTGCTGGGAATCAAACCTTGGTTCTCTGAGGGGAGCAATAAGTGCTCTTAATTTTGAACCATCTCACCCACCCAAATACAAACTTTTGTGGGAGAAACATATTCTTTGGTAAGAATTATATTTCCATTTTGGCAGTTTTTTCATCGTTCTGTATTTTTGTGGGCTTCTTTACAGCTTTTGTTCATGCTGCCTTAAGTAGTGTCTTTAATATATGTATCGATTTTTCAGACAAATTATTTTTTCTTATTTTTCAAAAAAAGAAAACAAGCTGTCTTTTTTATTATACATGCCAATCCAAGTTCCCACTCCCTTCCCTCCTCCCATTCCCTCCACACACCACACACCCTCCCATCCACTCCTCAGAGAGGGTAAGGCACATTGCTTTGGGAAAGGTCCAAGGCCTTCCCTACTGTATCTAGGCTGAGCAAGGTATCCATCCAAAGAGAATAGGTTCCCAAAAAGCCACTACAAGCAGTATGTATAATTCCTGGTGCCACTGCCAGTGGCCCCACAGTCTGCCCCAGGCATACAACTGTCACCCACATTCATAGGGACTAGTTTGGTTCTATGCTGGTTCCTTCCTAGTCCGGCTGGAGTTGATGAGCTCCCATTAGCTCAGGTAAACTGTTTGAGTTGGTGTCCCCATCATGGTCTTGACCTCTTTGCTCATATTCTCATTCCTTCCACTCTTCATCTGGACTTTGGGAGCTCAGCCCAGTGCTCTGCTGCCGGTCTCTGCCTCAGTTTCCATCAGTTGCTGGGTGAAGGTTCTATGGTGATATTTAAGATATCCATCATTCAGGGCAAGGCCAATTCAGGCACCCTCTCCTCTATTGCTTAGGATCTTAGCTGGGGTCATCTTTGTAGATTCCTGGGAATTTCTCTACAGTCATGTTTATTGGTAATCCCATAATGGCTCCCTCAATTAAGATATCTCTTTCCTTGCTCTCATCTCTGTCCTTCCTCTATCTCAACTATCCCAGTCCCTCAAGATCTCCCCCTTACTTCTCCCATCCTTTTCCCCTCCCACCCTCTCTTTTCCCCCCATCCCCTTGCTCCCAATTTTGTTAGGTTAACTTGTCATTTCCCCTTTTCAGGTGGATCTATGTATGTTTTTCTTAGGGTTCACCTTGTTACTTAGCTTCTCTAGGATCATGAGCTATAGGCTCAATATCCTTTGCTTTATATTCAGTATCCACTTATGAGTGAATACATACCATAATTATCTTTTTGGGTCTGGATTACCTCACTCAGGAAGGTGATTTCTAGTTACATCCATTTACATGCAACTTTCAAGATGTCATTGTTTTTGACGACTAAGTAGTATTCTAATGTATAAATGTGTCACATTTTCTTTATCCATTCTTTAGTTGAGGGGTATCTAGGTTGTTTCCAGGTTCTGGCTATTACAAATAATGCTGCTATGAACATAGTTAAACAAATGTCTTTGTAGTATGATTGAGCATCTTTCGGGTATATGTCCAAGAATAGTATTGCTGGATCCTGAGGTAGGTTGATTCCTAATTTTCTGAGAAACCACTGTACTGATTTCCAAAATGGTTGTAAAAGTTTGTTCCCACCAGCAATGTATGAGTGTTCCCCTTACTCCATATCCTCTGCAGCATAAGATATCATTGGTGGTTTTGATTTTAGCCTTTCTGACTGGTGTAAGATGGTTTCTCAGAGTTGTTTGGATTTGTATTTCCCTGATGACTAAGGATGCTGAATATTTCCTTAAGTATCTTTTGGTCATTTGAAATTCTTCTGTTGAGAATTCTTTGTTTAGTTCTGTACCTCATTTTTAATTGGGTTATTTAGAACTTTGATGTCCAATTTCTTGAGTTCTTTATAAATTTTGGAGTTCAATCCTCTATCTGATGTAGGATTGGTGAAGATCTTCTCCCATACAGTAGGCTACCTGTTTGTCTTATTGACTGTGTCCTTTGCTTTACAGAAGCTTCTCAATTTCAGGAGGTCCTTTTTCTTTATTGTTAATCTCAGTGTCTGTACTACTGGTGTCATATTTAGGAGGTGGTCTCCTATGCCCATGCATTAAAACTTACTTCCCACTTACTCTTTTATCAGGTTCAGTGTGGTCAGATTTATATTGAGCTCTTTAATTTATTTGGACCTGAGTTTTTACATGGGGATAGATATGAATCTATTTTCATTCTTCTATATATTGACATTCAGTTATGCCAGCACCATTTGTTGAAGATGTTTTCTTTTCTCTATTGTATAATTTTAGCTTCTTTGTCAAAAAGGTGTTCATAAGTGTGTGGTTTAATATCCGGATCATTCCATTGGTCAACCTCTCCATTTTTATACCAATACCAAGCTGTTTTCTTTACTGTAGCTCTGTAATAGAGTTTGATGTCAGGGATGCCAATGTCTCCAGAAGTTCCTTTATTGTTCAGGATTGTTTTGTTTGTATTTTGTATTTTGTTGATTTTAGCCCTCAGTTTGATTATTTTTTTGTCTTCTACTCCTCCTGGGTGAGTCTGCTTTTTTTGTTCCAGAGCTTTCAGGTGTGCTGTTAAGTCAGTAGTGTGAGCTTTCTCCACTTTCTTTATGTAGGCACCTAGTGCTATGAACTTTCCTCTTAGCACTGCTTTCCTTAGTGTCCTATAGGTTTGAGTACGTTGTGCCTTCATTTTTGTTGAATTCTAGGAAGTCTTTACTTCCTTTCTTTATTTCTTTTTGACCCAGGAGTGGTTCAATAATTCACTGTTCAATTTCCATGAGTTTGTAGACTTTCTGAGAGGTCTACCTTTATATGTTAATTGATCTCTTTTCATTGAAGCTCTTAACAGTCTTTATCCTGTATGTTTTGTGTTTTGATTATTATATGGCGAGGGAACTTTTTTTTGATCCAGTCTATTTGGTGTTCTGTAAGCTTCTTGTACCTTTATAGGGATATCATTCTTTAGGTTGGGAAAGTTTTCTTCTATGATTTTGTTGAATATATTTTCTGTGCCTTTGAGCTGGAGTTCTTTTTCTTCTATCCCTATTATTATTAGGTTTGGTCTTTTCATGGTGTCCCGGAGTTCCTGGATGATTCGTGTTAAGAATTTGTTGGATTTTGTTTTCTTTGACCAGTGAATCAATTTCCTTTATAGTACCTTCAACATCTAAGATTCTCTCTTTCATCTCTTATATTCTGTTGGCTGTGGTTGCATCTGTAGTTCCTTTATTTACCCAGATTTTCCATATCCAGAATTCCCTTGGTTTGTGTTTTCTTTATTGCCTCTATTTCAGTCTTCAAGTTTTGAACTGTTTGCTTCACCTGTTTGATTGTTTTTTCTTGGGTTTCTTTGAGGGATTCATTAATTTCTTCCAATTTTTTGTCTTTTCTTTCATTTTTTAAATTTATTTATTTATTAAAGATTTCTGCCTCCTCCCCGCCACCGCCTCCCATTTGCCTCCCCTCTCCCCCGATCAAGTCCGCCTCCTGCTTCTTTTCAGTCAGGATAATCAAGTCTTCTTGTTATATGATCACTGGGTTCTGGTGTTGCTTTTTAGGTTGTTGGATGAATTCTCACATTGGTGCCTACCCATCTCTTCCTTCAGTTGATGCTGGCAGTGTCTTTGCATCTTGGTTCAAGACTTGCAGTGGCTGTCTGCATCTTTGGAAACTGTTTTTGGTCTGCTCTGTACTGTAGGTGTCTGTGTCTCAGGGAGCCACTGAGATCTCTCTTGGCCTGCTCTCTTGGCCCTCTTTACATAGTTGCAGCTTGTTTTTCAGGGTTTCTCTGAGGCTGCGGGGGGGGGGCAGGGGGGTTGGAGAGTTTGGGGGTGGAGCTGGACTTTTAGCTTTCAGAGTGTTGGAGCAACCTACTTGCAGGAAACTCACCTGCTGTCTGGCTATAGCGGGTGGGGGAGGGGCCAGGGATTTTTGCTCCACTAAGGAGGGAGGGCCCAGAGCATGGGGTGTCTTGCTGGGTGGCTGATCACTCGCCTCTTGGTCTTCTCTGTTTAGTGGCAGGCTGTGTTTCAGAGTTCCACTGAGGTTGCTGGAGTATATGCGAGTTTGGGTTGGGTGGAACTTGTAGCTTTCAGGGTCTGGTGGATGGGATGGGAGTACTGGGGTAGCCTACCTGCAGGAAACTCTCCTGCTGGCTGGTGAGAGAAGCTGAGGCAGGGGGGGAAGGGCCCGGGGTTTTGCCCCTGTGTGGAGGGCTTAGAGAGTGGGGTGTCCAGCCGAGTGGTTGGTCATTCACCTCTTGGTCCCCTTGTATTGTAGCAGGCTGTGTTTCAGCGGTCCACCGAGCTTGCAGGAGGATACAGAGTGTTTTAATAGAACACTCAACTGTATTTAAATTCTTTTATACGTTTATGAGGTGTGTGTGGTGTGCCCATCTCTGGATGTCAGGGGACAACTTACAGCAGTCAGGTGTTTAACTTGCACTAATTGAATTCAGGTTTGGGCGCAAATGCCCTTACACACTGAGCCATTTTTTTTCTCCCTTAAAATAGTTTTATGCAATACTTCAGAACAATCCCAAACTTAAGTGGTTATTACCATAGAATGTTACACTTATTATTTTTAGTGTCTCTCTCTCTCTGTATGCACATGTGAATACACCCACGCATGTACACCGTGTGAGAAATTCAAAATACAACATCTGGGAATGAGTTGTATCCTTCCACTATGTGGGTTCAGGGGATTAACCTTATTTTCTCATGCATGGTAACAAATGCTGTTACCCAATAAACCACTTCTCTGGCCCTTCAGGAATTACAGAAATTTTGAAAATGAAACACACAATGTATCAACTAGAAGGGCAGTCAATAATGTCACCCATAGGCTACACCATGGGAAATATGAATTTCAAATCCTGTTAAACAAGGTTGGTGTCCAGAAAAGTAAAGGAAATGAAGATGAAGAAATTGAAACTATGCCTTTCAAGATATCTGTTATGCGCAACCAAACTTACAAGGTTTGTCAACAAAGATGATGTGAAGGTACTTACTCTAAGGACTTTTAAAAGTGTATATAGTGACAGAAAAATCAAACTAAGTTCCCCGACAGGTTCGTTGCTGATCAAGATCTCCTCTCCTGTCAATGAGTTTTCTGTTTGTATCTCATGTCGCTGAAGTCTGCTGTTCTTTCCTCTGTCCTGTTCATCTTGTCTTTATGGCTGAGTTCCCTGAGTAGTGTATTTCCAAAGTCTATCATACTCTTTTTCAATTTCTTGTTCTTGGTATTCAGCCCAGGCAGGCTTTGAATTCAAGGTCCCTCTATCTCCTCCTTGTGAGTCTGGTAATACTCATATGTGACTTCATGTCTGGATCAAACTATCATTTTCTTATTCCTAATGTATTTATGGTACCAAACATTTATTATTGCATACAGATTTCAATAAGCAATTCTTTTTAACAATCTAAAAGTTTTGTGAGATTTACAGAATTTGATGCAGCTGTGATAGCATATGTTTTGTGACATTGATCTCTTTCTCAGAACAGTGCCATTGTTCCTGTGATGTCACTAGCCACTGACATTATTATAGTATGTAGTGCTCATATTGGAGCATAGAGAATTACCCTTTGTTGTATTTAGTATTAAGTCAAGGTTGATTGATGAGAAACTACTTGTTTTGAATTAATACTCTTTTATAAGAAACTTTTATAAAAGCAGTCTTCCTAACAATGTTACTCATAATGAGCACATCAGAAAAAGATGTGCTCAGTGATCTAAGTAGCAAAATTTGTCAGCCGTGTTTCCTATTATCTTTGAGATCAATGATAAGAGATTTTTCATGTAAACTTTCTTTCAGGTTTTGATATTATAAAAACCGTGTTTCACTATTTAAGAAGTATGCTGAGAATGACAGTGATAATAGTCTGTGAAATACTATTTTATGTTGTCATAAACTACTGCATAGCAGTGAGCACCTCTTTTTTTAAAAAAAAAAAAATTATCATGAATACAGTTTTCTGCCTGTATGTATGCCTACATGCCAGAGGAGGGCGCCAGATCTCATTACAGATGGTTCTGAGCTACCATGTGGTTGCTGGGAATTGAACTCAGGACCTCTGGAAGAGCAGGCAGGGCTCTAAACCTCTGAGCCATATCTCAAGCACCTCTCTATAGTTAAGCTGTTTACACCCATTTATGTGAAATCCCCAGTCTCTAGAGGTAGATGAAGTTTGCTAACAGACACTTATAGCTGTGCATACTCAGCAGAGCTGCTGTTCACTGTGGGTTCTCAGTTGGAGGAACTTGTAGTCTAAGGTACAAAGAATCGTTGAAACCAGAGCAGAGCAATCCGTATTTCCTTCATTAGATAGGCATATACAACTCTTAGAATTGTGTGAGAAGAAGAAAGGATAATTAATAAGTTTGTGCTAGCCCTGATATAAGGTGAATGTATTAAGAACGCATGGAGGGAACTTATCAGGTGACTAATGTATCTCCTGTGTTTTTAATCTCTCTTCTAGTAACTGCATTTTAATAATGCTGTGAATTATTTTAGGAGCCAGTGAGCTTTGACGATGTGGCTGTGAAGTTCACCCTAGGAGAGTGGGTTCTGTTGGATTCTAGTCAAAGGGAGCTCTACAGAGATGTGATGGTGGAAACATGTATGAACCTGATCTCCATAGGTAACAACAAATCAGTGTCATTTCTTTTCGTGATCATTTGGAGAAAAACTCTTTCTTAGTCATCTGTGTAATTATATGGCTTGAAACATTGAAAGGGTTGTGGTGGTAAATGTAGCCTGCATGGTCACTTTATACTAGAGAAGAAGCTGGAAAGAAATAGCTTGTGTATAAGGTTGAATAACGTAATGATTTCTTGCTTTTAATTTCTGCGGAAAACAGAGGAAGAAAATATTGATGTGGACTGCCAAGAACTCCAAAGAAACCTGAGGTAATTCACACCTACAGCAAAGGGAATCTGCATCAGATATTTGAGAGGGAGAGCCAATCTGAGAAATAAGGAAACCATCCCAGTAGATCAAAATGCAAGCCGGGCAGTGGTGGCGCACGCCTTTAATCCTAGCACTTGGGAGGCAGAGGCAGGTGGATCTCTGTGAGTTCGAGGCCAGCCTGGTCTACAAGAGCTAATGCCAGGACAGCTAGGACTGTTACACAAAGAAACCCTGTCTTGAAAAAGAAGCAAAAAATGTAAATTGACCTAATCTCAAATTTTCTGTAAAACTTCACTGAGCTTGAGAACTCATAAATGGATAATCCTAAATCTAATGTAGTACTTGCATGGAATTTTTGGACTGCACCTCTTACTGCACTGTTTTGAGAGAGCAGTAACAAAATGCAGTGCACCCTTTAGCTGAAACATTTACCGGCGGGTCCTTATATAAAACTGCCTGTTGTCTACAAATTTATTTGATGTATTTTTAGCAAGTTACCTTTGGACCTTATAAGGTTTATGTGGGAAGAAAAGGCATTTCGATTGAGACCCATCTTCAATGAATTGCCTGAAGGATATTCAGCTATTTAAAATTTGAGAATGTCTGACTCATAGTGCATAAGGAATAAGCTTTGTTAACTATGTCATAGACAGTGTTTATCAAACTATTACTCCAGAACCTTTTATGGTTGTATACTGTCCTCAGCCCTTGCTGAATGTTCAGTACTTCGTGTTTATTAGTTCTAATGGAAACAAACTCAGTACATTTCTTTTCCTTCTGAGGACAGGGTCTTTCACTGTGGTCTAGTTTGCTCTCAGTTTGTTCACTTCCTGCCAGTGCCTTCTGAATACTACACAGGCGGAGACCACAAAATCCGTCATCTACTATTAGTGATAAAAGAGGAATAATTCCCCCCCCCATTTTTGTTTTTGCAGAATTCAGGTCATTGAGCGATTCTGTGACTATGAACACAGTAGTGAATGTGCAAAGACCCACCAACAGATACCCAAGAATGTTGTTAATGCACACGAGCATCCTGCAATCATAGTTTATGAAAGCAGCATCTATGCAAAAGACATCAGTGATCACTCATCCTCCCATATGATCATTCAAAGTCAAACTGAAGAGAAACCATATGTGTGTCAGGAACATGTGGAGAAGGCTATTAAACAGGAGTCGAGTCAGGAAGATTTTCTTTATTCTGAGTCCTTTCAAACACTGGAGAGTGCTCCTGCTAGAGAGAACATATGTGAAAGTAAGCCATCTAATGAATCTTTTAGTAATCCCAGTTCTCATCAAGATTATGGGGGAACTTGCACTGGAGATGAGCAACGTGAATGTAAGCAATTTGAGAAGACCTTGAAGGAAAAAAGTTGTGTTCAAACATTGGAAAGGATCCATACTGGAGAAAGACCATTGGCGTGTAAGAAATGTGGTGAAACCTTCATTCACTCCAGTCACTTGACAAGACATCAGAGAATTCACTCAAGAGAGAAAACTTACTCTTGTAGACATTGTGGTGAAACCTTCATGTATTCCCTGGCCCGTCAAAATCATGAAAAAACTCACAAAAAAGAGCAACATTATATATGTAAACATTGTGGGAAAGCATGTATTCATGCTTACCATCTTCTCCAGCATGAAAGACGCCACACTCGCGAGAAACGGTATGCATGTAATCAATGTGGCAAAGCATTCAGACGGTCCTCAAACCTTCACAAACATGAAAGAATTCACAGCAGAGAGAAACTCTATGCATGTAAACAATGTGGAAAATCCTTCATCAGTGCGGGCCACTGTTACAACCATGAAAGAATTCACACTGCAGAGAAAACCTATGTTTGCCAAGAGTGTGGGAAAGCATTTATGTTTTCCTCATACCTTCGAAAACATGAAAGAATTCACACTGGAGAGAAACCCTATACATGTAAATATTGTGGAAAAACCTTCACCCATTCCAGTGCTAATTACAGGCATGAGAAAACACACACTAAAGAGAAGCCATATGTATGTGTGGAGTGTGGGCAAGCATTCCCTTTTTCCACATCCCTCCAAATACATGAAAGAACTCACACTACTAGAGAGAAATTCTACAAGTGTAATCCATGTGGGAAAGAGTTTGTGTATTTCTCATACCTTCAAAGACATGAAAGATCTCACAGTGAAAAGAAACCCAGTGGGTAGAGCTTATACTTGTGTAAACCATGTGTAACAGTAATCAACCTGCTTTTTAAAATATTTATCATTTACTTATTTGTTTGTTTATTTGCATGAAGTGTTGGATAAGAATACAGTAATGCTCTGGTGTAAATTTTATTTATTTGTTTACTTATTTATTTATTTGCATGAAGTGTTGGACAAGAATACACCAATGCTCTGGTGTAAATTTTATTTATTTGTTTGCTTATTTATCTATTTGCATGAAGTGTTGGACAAGGATTCACCAATGCTCTGGTGTAAATCTGGAGCTCAGCAGACAACTTGCTGGAATCAGTTCTCTTTCCATTGTGTGAATCCCAGGGATGGAGCTCAGGTCCTCAAGCTTGGCAACAAGTTCCTTTCCCTTCTAAGCTACCCCACAAGCCTCTGTCTTGCTTTTCTTGTGAGTGAGGTTTCTTATGTAAGTTTCACAGTTTGTACTTTTCTGTGTATACTTTCTCCAAAAACAAATGGAGAGAATGTGTTGTGTTGTTCTGT
Source organism: Microtus ochrogaster (assembly GCF_000317375.1). Lineage (NCBI taxonomy): Eukaryota > Metazoa > Chordata > Mammalia > Rodentia > Cricetidae > Microtus > Microtus ochrogaster. Next base: position 27,492,946 of record NC_022029.1, read on the forward strand.
CCCGCCCGGGCCGGCAGCCGTTAGGTCCAAGAGAATCACACAGAGGTCTACATTAATTACAAACTGATTGGCCTATTAGCCCAGGCTTCTTATTAACTCTTATAACTTATATTAGCCAATAATTCTTGTCTGTGTTAGCCACGTGGCTTGGTACCTTTTTCGGCGAGGCAGTCACACATCTTGCTTGCTCTGCGTCTGGTTTCCTCTGTGTCTGGGTGAGGACTGCAGACTGAACCTTTCCTCTTCCCCAAATTCTCCTGTTCTCACCCCGCCTATACTTCCTGTCTGGTTGCCCTGCCTATACTTCCTGCCTGGCTACTGGCCATTCAGCATTTATTTAAAACACAAGTGACAGGGTACAGACCATTGTCCCACAACAAGATTGGGCTTGAGAGATAGCTCAGTGGTTGGGTACTTGCTGTGCTTGTAGATGACCTGGGTATTTACAACAACCACATGGTGGATCACAGTTATCTAACTCCAGCTGCAGTTGGTCCAATGCCTTCTGAATGTTGCACACACATACATACAGGAAAAATATACACATACATCCTTAAATAAAAACATGAAAATATACTGGCGATAATATAAAATCAGCATAAGTATAATTTTCCCAATCCATGCAAGTGAACATAGGATGAACACCTACTCTTGCACCAGACATCATAATGTATGCCTTTTATTCCAACACTCGGTATAGGGGATAGATTATAGAAAATCGCAACACTGAATACAGAGGGCATGGATACAATTCATGAAACTTAAGAAAACCAGTTCCAAACAAATTAAATTGTCATAGGAGAGACCCATGTGTGGTGGCACACATCTTTAATCCCATTAATTGGGAGGCAGATGCAGGCAGATCTCTCTGCAGTCCAGGTCAGCCAGGGATACTCAGAACCCAACTCAAAAAAAAGAGAAAGTGAGACTCTTTCACAGAACTATTTCAAGGTCAGCTTGAGCTACATGAGTCTCAGAAAAAGAAAGAATGTTGTGATTTTCTTATGTAATTGAATCTTATGGAAGTAAGAAATGTGGATATCTTGAGCAAATTAGTTTATGTAAATAAATATCCCTAAATAAAACCTGAAAGAAATTAAGTAAAAGTTATGCGTGTTTACAACATTTGCCTATTCTTACTCAAGACTTTTTTGACTTTACTTTCTTTTTCATTGAAAGTATAAGTTAGTGAATAATTTTAGTATGATTGCACATGCCTGTTGGCCCTGCTGCTCAAAGAGCTGAGTAAAACTGAGCTCACATTTGAAGGCCATGAAGATACCACCTTAAGGAGCAAGAACATAAACTGAATTGTGGAGATGGACTTTGGTGAGTCAATTGCATTTCCGTCAATTTAATGAGTATTTTTTATGGTTGTTGTTTTTTAAATCATGAGGTAATGCTTTACTTTTTACTGTAGAGCTATATTGGATTTGTTGAATTGAAATGTGTTTATTATCTGGTAGACTCTACTAGTAAATGCTTCTTAAAATTGGAGTTATGTGTTGGCACGTATGTGTTTGGGCATAAGTGTTTCAGGAACACATTTGCATGTCAGAGGACAACTCTCTTTACCATGCGAGTCCTGAAGATGGATTTAGGTCTTCAGGCTTATGGGCTTGCTGCTGAACCATCTCACTAGCCCGCTGGGTAGTTTTTAAATAGTTGTATTCGATATGAAATTGAAAATGTATCAGTGTTAGTATTTTTCTTGGTGTCATTACATAGTAGATTCTTTTTTAAAAAAAAACTTCTCATTGTTAATTCCTTGGCAATTTCCACGTATTTGAATGGGCACTCCAGTTTTCTCAAACTTAGATACTATGGTTGTATTTTGTGATATCTGTTTTCTCCAAGTAAGTTTTTTTTTTTGCATTTTGGTGTGTGTGTGTGTGTGTGTGTGTGTGTGTGTGAGAGAGAGAGAGAGAGAGAGAGAGAGAGAGAGAGAAGAGAGAGAGAGAAGAGAGATATGTTTGTGTTTATTGCAGATGTACAAGAAGTCAGAAGACAACCTTCAAGAGTTTGTATATTGGCAGGCTGAGGATCAAGAGATTTACTCCCTGAACCCTGCACCAATTCCAAATAAGATTTTTTAGTGCTTTTTACATGCCATAACTCATTATAAGTATACTTAAGCGCTTTAACTATTACTAGTATTAAGGAATGTTGTGCACTATAATGGCTCAGCTGTTAAAGGATCCTGTGTTGATACTGCATTGGAGTCAACATTAATCCTAGAACCTATGTCCAACAGCTCACAGTCATATCCAACACATCTGACCTCCCAGGACACCTGCACTCATAGGCATGCATCCATACAAGCAGACACATGCACATAAATAAACTGATTTACAATTCAGTATCATTTGGTTTTCTTATTGTCGAACAGTATTGTATTGTTTATTCAAGTAAGAGGCTGAATAAAATTCCAATCTTTTAAATAATTTTCTCACCTGTCTGTAGTAATGTAGCAAGAGGAAGTAATTAATATGTACAAGTTAATCCCATTTTAAAGATGCCAGTTTCGGGACACAATGACACACACCTTTAATCCCAACACTCGAAGGATCTCTGAATTCAAGTCCTGCTTAGTCTACATAAGAAGTTCCAGAAGATTGGCTTTTATAGGAGTGCAGTCCTAGTTGTGTGGACTTGTTTTTTCGCCTTCATCTAGTGTTTCAGAAAGTATACTGGACTCTGTTTCCCATCACTATCAATACCTCTTAGCATTACAAGATTTACAAGGTAGCTTTCAAATAAATTATGGTAAAGGAAAAAATGTCAATGAGGTGTGTTTAATACACACAAACTGATGATCACTAACCCCTGGCCTACACTGTTAATAATGTTTCTATCACTTGGTGTAAAGTTAGTTTAAAAAAATGTTGGTTTTTTTTTAAAATAAACTATTCATGGTGCATAATCTGTATAGTACCAGTTTTGTGCATTTGAACACATGAGAGCCACACTACAGATCACGAATGCTATCCATACTCATCAGAAAGTCAGTTCAGTCTATCATTGCTGTCAAAAAAAAATCCAGCTTTCCTCTCCTTTTTATACTTTTTACCCCCTTTTATTAAAAATAAATTCTTTTCTCATACACTGTATCCTGATTGCAGTTTCCCTTCTCTCTCCTCCCATTTCCTTCCCACCTCCCCTCTCAAGATCCACATTCTCATTAGAAAAGAATGTTTTTCTAAGAGATATAAATCAAACAACCACATCGAGGCTGGACATGGCAATCCAACAGAATGGAAAGAGCCCCAAGAGCAAGCACATAAATCAAAGGCTCACTTGTTTACACACTCGGGAGTCTCATAAAAATACTGATCTGGAAGCTATAATATATATGCAAAGGACCTGCTATTTCAGTCTCTGAGTTCATATGAGCTTTGGTCAGTTGATTTAGAGGGTCTTGTTCTGGTGGCCCAAATTCCTTCTGGCTCTTACACTCTTTGTGTCTCTTCTTCAGGGTTCTCTTCTGAGCTTTGAGGAGAGGGATTTGATGGAGACATCCTATTCAGAGCTGTGTATTCCAAGGTCTCTTTGTTTAATATCTGGCCATGGGTTTCTGGTTTGTTTGTTTGCTTTAAGACAGTTTTTCACTATGTAGTCTTGGCTGGCCTAGACCTTTTTGTCTAAACCAGACTGTCTTTGAGTTCACAAATTTGCCTGCCCCTGCATCCCTAGTGCTGGTACTAAAGGTATGGGCGACCACACCCATCCTTTCTTTATACTTTTGCTTTTCAACTATCATCAAAACATACAAACATGCAAAGTCAGACCTGGGCAAGTTAATTTTTTTTTAAGTCAGTAGAAATACATGAATCTGTTTACATAAATAGTATACAATCTTGGTCTCATCTATGACTAAATTAAAAAGTTTGAGTTTTCTTGTGGAAGCTGAGTGATGGACAGAGAAAACAAGCTCCATATGAGGTGTCTTTGGTGCCCATCATTCTCTCACAAATCAGTGCTATCAGAAGCCCTAACTAAGTCTAACATTAACAGAATTCTAAATTATTGAAACATTAAATGCCATATTCTGTAGGTCTTTGAGATGTTTGAAGATTCCCTGTCTATATGAAGTACATCTCTGTGCCTCTAGAGAACCTAACTAATGTAGCTATAAGTAGGATTAATATGGGCAACTATCAGCCTGTAATTATTATTAACTTATATAGCTTCAAGACTAAAGCTTCATATTATAAAAGTAAACAGTCTTTAAACATATATGCAACGTGAAGACAATGACCTTGAAATTGTAACAATATATAGAAATATCTTGATCAGAGGTAGAAATGTACAGTGCAGTATGTCAAAAGTATCTTTAATTTGTATCAATATATAAAATATCTTAAGCAGAAGTAGAAACATACATACAGTATGACAAAAATTATTTTTTATTTCTGTACAAAAACATTGTAAACAGAAATAGGAATATACACAATATGACCAATATAATTTTAAATTTGTATTAATATACAAATTATATTAGACAGGAATGCAAAAATACTTTTACATATGTATTAATATATAAAAATCTATGTCAATATAAATTGTCTAAAACTAATAATTGCTAAAATAGTTTACAAGTATATATACTAATCTACCTTATAATCCTATACTATCTATTTCCCCTTTTTCTATTCCAAAAGAGATTCCTGAGTCTAAACTTCATTGTTCCACCCCAGCCCTATTGTAACTTATAACCAATCCCCAACAGACGGCATTAATCCATAACCCTGAGAAAACAAAATCTGTTGGGAGGGACCCATAGATCAGATTTTTTTTGTTTGATAATTTTATTTATTTATTTATTTATTTATTTATTATGTATGCAATATTCTGTCCGTATGCCTGAAAGCCAGAAGAGGGCGCCATACCTCTTTACAGATGGTTGTGAGCCACCATGTGGTTGCTGGGAATTGAACTCAGGACCTTTGGAAGAGCAGGCAATGCTCTTAACCACTGAGCCATCCCTTCAGCCCTGTTTGATAATTTTTTATGGATGGCTTTTTCCCTGGGATGGGCATGGTGGCACTAGCATGAGCCTGGAAGCTGGAAATGCCTGTAGTCACAGAGAGTCTGGCAGAGTGGGAATTTCAAAAAATGGTGTTTGGGAGTGTATACCTGTACACAAACCAGCTGGCAGGTCACACGAGCTGACTGCGAGCTGGATTCAAGTGGCTGTTTGATGTGGGAGTGTCATATATCAATCTGTTGATTTCATTGGTTAAGCAATAAAGAAACTACTTGGCCCTCATAGGTTAAAACATAGGTGGGCGGAGAAAACAGAACAGAAGGTTGGGAGAAAGAAGCTGAGTCAAGAGAGTTGCCATGATTCTCCCATTCCAGGCAGACGCGAGTTAAGATCATTCCTGGTAAGCCAGCTCGTGGACTACAGCAGATTATTAGAAATGGGCTAGTCCAGGTGCGAGAGCTAGCCTAGAAGAGGCTAGATAGAAATGGGCCAAGCAGTGTTTAAAAGAATACAGTTTCCGTGTAATTATTTCAGGTAAAGCCAGCCGTGGGGGCGGCCGGGTACCGGGGAAGCAACCCCGCTGCTCTTATTACAACAGCTGTTGGTTTAGCCCCACACAGGGTGCAAAATGTTGGTAAATCCATGAGAGCCCATTTAGATAGGTAACAAGAATTTATTAGGATACACTTACAGATACATGACAAGGTAAATAGCCACCGTAGTCTCCCATTCTGCCCATAGGTGAATAGAACCAGCAGTCTGATGTCTGAACATCAAACAAATGAGCAAGCTACCACCTCCTTTTTCTTTTAAAGGGGTCATATCAGCAGATAAGAAGCTCTGCCTTTATCCGGTCAGCTAGTCAAAGGTCATGGGCAGAGGAAATACCCACGACAAAACAGTCCTATAATTTTTTTCTTAAGTTTTTATCCAGTTCCAAATCAAAGCAATGCTGGGTTTATAAATAGGATTTGTAGCATCCTACCATTTTTATTTTATGGAATCATTTGTGTAGCATTTAGTTAATACTTCTTTAAAGATCTGAATTCAGAATGAGAGAGAGTCTGTACTAACCCCACTTTTGGAAGTTTTTATGTCACAGTCTCAGTGTGTGATGTAGGATTTCTCTCTGTATGCTCTAAATACTATTGGTTAATAAAGAAGCTGTCTTGGGCCTGGCAGAGCAGAATGGAGGTAGGCAGGGAAAACTAAACCGAATGCTGGGGGGGAAAGGCAGAGTCGCAAATCGCCATGTAGTCCCACCACAGACAGACCCTGGGAACAAACTTTACCCAGTATGCCACAGTCACATGGCGATACACAGATTAATGCAGATGGGCTAGTTTAGTATGTAAGAGCTAGCCAATAAGAAGGTAGAGCTAATAGGGCAAACAGTGATTTAATTAATACAGTTTCTGTGTGGGTATTTCGGGTCTGGGTATCTGAAAACAAACAGGCAGCCTCTGCACTACAATGTTTATGTGTGTGTGTGTGTGTGTGTGTGTGTGTGTGTGTGTGTGTGTGTGCATGTGTACAAGTTGTTTATCTCTCTGTTGAATTTGGTGGATCATATGTATCTAGAAATTAACATATTCTTTTAAGAGTTTCCAATTCAGTAGGCATATGCTTTCAAGGTATTTCATAATGATTTTCTGAATTTTGTTGGTGTCTATTCTTTTTTCTTTTTACCTCTATAGAACTTTCTATGTTGATTAGTTAGACTAAGAGTTTGTTGAACTGGTTTAAGGCCTTGGCAACATCAACTCTGTTGAATGAGTTCTTGGTGTCTAGATTATTTGTTACCTCTTTTTTCTTTGATTTACTTGCAAAAAAATATTATTTTATCTCTTTCCCTAACCCTCTCTCCTCCACTGTGTGTGTGTGTGTGAGTGTGTGTGTGTGTGTGTGTGTGTGAGAGAGAGATAGAGAGAGAGAGAGAGAGAGAGAGAGAGAGAGAGAGAGAGAGAAAGAAAGAGAGAATGTGCTTGTGTGTGTGAATACCCACATACCACAGGGCTGAAAGTCTATTGTTTGAACTATAGCATGCAGTATATAGGTTTTTATGGCATTTCCTGCATTCTTGGATTTTTTTTTTGATATTCGAGACAGGGTTTCTCCATAGCTTTTTGGTTCCTGTCCTGGAACTAGCTCTTCTAGACCAGGCTGGCCTCGAACTCACAGAGATCCACCTGCCTCCTGAGTGCTGGGATTAAAGGCGTGCGCCACCACCGCCCGGCAGTCTTGGATTATTTTTTTAAAGATTTTATCTAATTCATTCTGTTAATTTCACTGAGTGAGTGTAAAGACCATTACCAAATTTAAAGTCAGTTAAGTCAGCTTTATTTTACTGTACACAGGACTGGCTTTCCAAAGCAGGATTTGGGAGAACAGTGTGTATGAACTTTTCAGGCCTCCCGATGGAGGAGAATTGCACAGACTGGGTGTTTTCAGAGGAATTTGGTAATGTATGGACTTGGCACGTGAATCACAGAGCAAACAGCAGTTAAGATTATTTGACAGATCATCTTGGCAGAACATCTCAAGATCCTTGGCAGAATACCTTACCTTATCAGGGCAGAGTTAACTGTAGAGTGTGGAACCTGTCAAATTCCAGGAATAGGTTCAAGCCCCCATCAACTTGAGTTTTGCAGTAAATAAAAATGAACTTACATTGACCTTGTAACAAGATAGCTTCTAATCTTAGGATATGGAGGCTGCTCTATCAACTCTCATTGAAATCATTTACTTTGGACTTGATACTTCACATAGTAGTGATTCTGCCTCAGATTTTCATGTTTCTTTTATTTACTCATCGGAGTGTCCATATCTCAAGTTATTTTCTTGGTTGGATTTTTCTTCCAATACCTGTTGTATTCTTTTTTTTTTTGATTTTAATATTTCTTTACAGGCTTAGGCTTGAAGATGCATCTTTTATATTATAGTACATTAAGATTAAACTGGCAAATTTTGCTTTAAATTTAATTCTAGAAGTCTAAATATTTTATTCATAAACATTATTATTCACTTTTGTTCTTACTGCTACTGTTTTGTTTCATTCTTTCCTTTTTATGGCTTAAAGGAAGGCTAGGATGATATTTCATACTAAAAACTGCTTCTTTCATGATTCAGCCTCATTAATGCTTTCTTAGTTCTACCTGATATCAAGTGTCTTCTTCACTAATCTTTTTTTCCATTTATTTATTTATTTATTTTAATTAAAAATTTCCACCTCCTCCCCTCCTCTCATTTCCTTCCCTCTACCCCCAGCCCCTCCCCTTCCCTCTTCAGTCCAAAGAGCAGTCAGGGTTCCCTGCCCTGTGGGAAGTCCAAACCCTGCCCCCTCCATCCAGGTCTAGGAAGGCCAGTGAGCATCCAAACAGACTAGGCTCCCACAAAGCTAGCATCCAAACAGACTAGGCTTCCACAAATCCAGTACATGCAGTAGGATCAAAACCCAGTGCCATTGTCCTTGGCTTTCAATGAGCCCTCCTTGTCAGCCACATTCAGAGAGTCCGGTTTGATCACATGCTCCATCAGTCCCAGTCCAGCAGGCCTGTTGAGCTCCATTAGATCAGCCCCACCGTCTCAGTAGATGGGCCCACCCCTCGCTGTCCTGACTTCCTTGTTCATGTTCTCCCTCCTTCTGCTCCTCATTTGGACCTTGGGAGCTCAGTCCAGTGCTCCAATGTGGGTCTCTGTCTCTAGCTTCATCCATCGCCAGATGAAGGTTCTAAGGTAATATGCAAGATATGCATCAGTATGGCTATAGGATAGCGCCATTTCAGGCTCCCTCTCCTCAGCTGCCCAAGGATCTAGCTGGGGACATCTCCAAGGACACCTGGGAACACCTCTAGAGTCAAGTCTCTTGCCAACCCTAAAATGGCTCCCTAAATTAAGATATATACTTCCCTGTTCCCATATCCACCCTTCCTCCATCCCAACCGTCCCATTCCCCCAAGCTCTCCCCATCCTCCCTTTTTCACTTTTTTCTCCCCATCTCCCCTTACTCCCACCCCACCCTCACCCCCAAGTTTCCAATTTTTGCCTGGCAATCTTATCTACTTCCAATATCCAGGAGGATAACTATATGTTTTTCTTTGGGTTCACCTTTTTATTTAGCTTCTCTAGGATCACGAATTATAGGCTCAATGTCCTTTATTTATGGATAGAATCCACTTATGAGTGAGTACATACCATATTAATCTTTTTGGGTCTGGCTTACCTCACTCAGGATAGTGTTTTCTATTTCCATCCATTTGTATGCAAAAGTCAAGATGTCATTGTTTTTTACCACTGAGTAGTACTCTAATGCATACATATTCCACACTTTCTTTATCCATTTTTTCATTGAGGGGCATCTAGGTTGTTTCCAGGTTCTGGCTATTACAAATAAAGCTGCTATGAACATAATTGAACAAATGCTTTTGTAATATGATTGGGCATCTCTTGGGTATATTCCCAAGAGTGGTATTGCTGGATCCTGAGGTAGGTTGACTCCCAGTTTCCTGTGAAAACACTACACTGATTTCCAATGTGGTTGCACAAGTTTGCACTCCTATCAACAGTGGATGAGTGTTCCCCTTAATCCACATCCTCTCCAGCATAGGCTATCGTTGTTGTTTTTGATTTTAGCTATTCTGACAGGTGTAAGATGGCATCTCAAAGTTGTTTTGATTTGCATTTCCCTGATCGCTAAGGAAGTTGAGCATGACCTTAAGTGTCTTTTGGCCATTTGAACTTCTTCTGTTGAGAATTCTCTGTTCAGTTCAGTGCCCCATTTTGTAATTGGGTTAATATGCATTTTAAAGTGTAGTTTCTTGAGTTCTTTATATATTTTGGAAATCAGACCTTTGTCTGTTGCGGGGTTGGTGAAGATCTTCTCCCAGTCAGTAGGTTGCCTTTCTTTCAGTTAAGATATTTGCAGTATTCAAAGGGAGCTAGTCTGTAGAAAGTTTTAGGTTGTGTTCTTCCTCAGTGGACAGAGAAAATATTCATTGCAGAAATAATACAAAGGCTAAGTATAATAGTTAAAAACAAGGTGTTCTTCAACTTTTAATATCTTTTAATATTGGGGTATCAGCTAAGTAGCATGTGATGTGTATGAGATAAGAGTTTCTAAGTTGCTATATGGTGGTGGCACACACCTTTAATTTGAGCACCCAGCAGGCAGAAAAAGGTGGATCCCTGAGTTCCAGTCCAGTCTGGTCTATACAGAAAGTCCCAGTATAGCTGTGGCTACAAAGAGAAACCTTGTCTTGAAAAAAAAGAGATAGATTAAAAGCACACAAGGGAAGAGAAAATTAGAGGGAAAGTATTTGGTTTTTGCACTGAAAGAATAGAGTACACCTGGGCATGGTTGTAAAAATATACATAACATTTTTTTTTAAAAAAAACCTAGTATAGCAACAAAAACTACTGCAAGACTGATGAGAGATATTTATTCAAGGTTAAATATTTCAGTTTTACATTCAGTATGTCTTCTTTGCTGGGGTAGATTTTCAATCCTTTTCCTCCTGGTGCCATCATAGAAACTATGATGAAACTACATTTCAACTACTGTTGGAAGAGAAGTGAACAGTGCAGTTGCAAGCCACAAAATCCGATCTGTGAGTATGCAGTGTCCCAGTGCAGATTTGTCTCTTGCACAACTGTGCCAAAATCAGCTTTCTCCATTTTCACACTGTGGCTTTCTTGCCAAATTTAAATGTCTTTGTCCATAACCCTTGCAGATCTTATATTCCTGTCCACGGTATATCCAAGACTTGGTTTAATCTATAGGCCAGTCTTTTATTTTCTAGTTAGCTGTTCCTGAGGTATCCATGTCACTTAGGAGGAAAATACTGTTTTTGGGGGTTTTTTTTGTTTTTTTGTTTTGTTTTTGTTTTATTTTACCGACTGTAGCAAAAGTCCCACAGTGGTAGACATTACTTGCTTTAGGATCATACTCACACATCAGTCTTCATCTTTGCTGTCTGTGCTATTCCTGTCTTAGATGCCCAAGGTGTGTCAGGCTCCCAGTCATATCTTCATTGGCTGGTGGATCTTCTGCTAGATATTTCTGTAGCTCTAAGGAATTTTTCCTAACTGGTGTGAGTTATCGAATACATTGACATTGTTCCCACTTGTTAGCAAATGCTGTATCCATCTGCTACCACCTTATCAATCCAGGGCTTCTGATCACTGTGAACTTTATAGTATTTGGAATCTTTTTTTGTAAAATGAATCTGTGCATTTTAGTTCCTCATTTGCTAATCAGTAGCTTATGCTATCATATCTAAAATGCAGTGTTGTTTGTAACAAACTTTTCTACTTCCTGTTTGAAGATGTCCTCCCTGCCCCACCTAAGCTAGCTTGCATCCACCTTAAAATGTTTAAATTGAAAAAGGGTTATTGAGATGGTCAGTAAGTGAAGGCATCTTCCTTTAAAAGTTATCCATTTTTTTATAGATAGTAGACAAATCTTTGAAAGGGAGTCCAGAGTGATACTGAGTTGGTAAAGGTTCTTACTTTCAAGCCTGAAACCTGAATTTAAATTTGATATCTAGAACCAACCATAGTAGAAGGAGGAAATCTATTCCATTGACTTCTACAAGCATGTCATTGATATGGATATATGAGCAGACACAGACATATGTAGCTAACAGATGAAATGATCACCTAATTTGTTCTAGTATAATAAAAACATGGAGTCAGAAATTGAGGTAAATTTTCTAAGCAGAATTATAGTTATGAAGTAGCAACAAAATAATTTTATGGTTGGGTTACCACAACATGAAGAACTGTATTAAACAGTTGAAGCATTAGAAAAGTTGAGAACCACTGATTTGAACTTTGGGAACTTCTGTTTCACAATATCTAGGAAAACATGTCAAATCTTCAAAAAGTTAAAGAATAGTTTTAAATAGAGATTAGAGTTTTGTTTCTCATGGTAAAATAATGGGAATTAATGTAGAAATGATATATAATTTCCCTTAAAGCTGGAATTTAATTCAATCTTTGAAAATCTCTTTAGTGAAATAGCTTATGTAGAAATGTATAATTATTAATCCCTTAAACTTAGGTTCTCGTAAGGAGAGTGTCTGCTAATAAAACTTACACTAAAAGTAGCCACATGGTCACGTCATTACAGAAGCAGGTTTGTACAAGATCTGATATGCTCAAGAAGAACCCAGGCATCTGAAACAAGATAATCCCACAGAACATTAATTCCATCTTTTCTCTCTGATCAAGAATAAAGTACCATTGCTCTTTCAGAGAATATCAGATTCCTGTTATACTATCTCAGAAGTATTGAATTTTTTTTGTGTTAAAAACTGTTACATCCTTCAGGCTCTGGATGGTGGGAAGACAAACACCCCCCACCTGATGCTCAACTGCACAGATGGGGGTTAGCTGGGTACCTGGCTGGCAGGAAGATAGTCACCGGTGTCTTCCTTGCCCCGGATGTTGGGAAGACAGCTGGGGCACACATGGCGCCACAAGGAAATATTTAGTGGAGATTTGGAAGTAATAAAGAAATGGAATAGTTCATGGGAATAGATATGGGAAGATGCAGAAGGGAAGACATGATTACAGTAAGGAGTTGAGTGAGGAGTTGGAGGCCTGTTTGCTACCTGGATTCGTGGTGACGGTGGGGAGAAGTAAGTAGGCTGAGGAGCAGACCTGCTTGCCACCTGGTGCCAGGATGATGATATCAGCTGGGCTGATGCCAAGGCCCATATGGGCTTCCTGGTTCCTACAGTAGCCATGGTCTGTGTTGATATCCATTGCTCCTGGTACTGTAGAGTGTTTGCTGATTCCAGTGACCTGGGCCTCAGTCTGTGTTTTGGACCAAACTCCATGCTGCTGCTGGGACCAGACTGATCGGGGTAGCCTTTGCTGCTACCTGGGACTATAGAGCTAAGCAGGCCTGGGCTGCTGCCAAAGACCATATCTGGGTCCATGGTCCTACCACAGCTGAGGTCAATGTTGACTCCCATGTCACAGGGAGCCTGTGGTTCGGACCACAACCTGTAACCTGTGACCTGTGACCTGTATGACGGAGCCATACTTCTACCAGATTCATCCTGATCCAAGTTCCCGGGGCTACCACATGGAGTTAGGATGTCAACCAGGCTGAACTGCTGTCTGAAGGCACGTCTGGGTCTGTGGCCTAGCTGCAGTCAGGGTCTGTAGAGCAGGATTAATAAAAAAAAGCCAGAGATAGAAACTGAGCTTGTTCAACCTGAAGGTCAGAAAAAGCAAAGCATCCAGCCCCTGGCTCTTACCTCTACCTTAGTCTGAAATGACGATCCTGCCTGCAGGAATCTCAGAATGAGACTGTGTGTGAGAGCTGTCTCCTCCCCTTTTATATTCTCCTCTAGTTCTGGAATTAAAGGCATGCACTATCACCCAGTTTCTATGACAAATTAGCATGTCTACTGGGATTAAAGGTGTGTCACCACTGCCTAGCTGATCAGTGTGGCTATTTTTCACTCTAAACTTCAGGCCAGCTTTATTTGCTAAAATACAAATAAAATACCTCTACAGGTCTGTGATGAAGTCTGTGGCCCAGGTTGCTACTAGGGCCAATACAGAGGTCTGGACAAAAGACTGCAACTTGGTTTGAGTCTGAGGGCCACGTCACAGCAGGGGACATTCAGATATGAGTGGACTGTGCTGCTACATGGGGTCATGGTGTCATCTGGGCCCGGGCTGCTGCTGAAGGCCATGTCAGGGTTTGTGGCCCCTTTAGCAACTGGGGGCTGGACTGACGCATGGGGCCCCTGTTCCCACCATGAGCTATGAGGGTGTCCAAGGTCAGATCAGTCACCTGAGTCCAGGTTGGTGTCTAAGGGCCGGGAAGCTTCCGGATCTGAGTATACTGCACTGATACACACAAAGTCCTGGTGATGTCTGGGCCAGAGCAACAGCTGAGGGCCATGTCAGAGTCCATGGCCCTATTGACAACAGGGTCTGTGATGATGTCCAGTGCACCTGCTACCATGGACGGTTGTGTAAACAGCACAGCTTGAGGCCATGTTGGTGTCTCGGGGCCATACTGCTGCTGGGGCAGTGGTGACATCCAGACCCAGGCACTGTCGAGCATCATGGTTCTACCGTGACTGAGGTCTGTGCTGAAGTCCAGGTCCTGCACTGCCACCAAAAGTCACATAGAGGCTCCAGGTTAGAGCCACAACCATTCCTACCTGAGTGGCCAATCCTTCCACCCAGAGCCAGGTGATGTGGGAAGTCCTTTTGTATATGCGTTTGCTTTCTTTGGTTAATGAATAAAGAAGCTGCTTTGGCCTGTGATAGGGCAGAATAGAGCTAGGCGGGAAAAACTAAATGAGTGCTGGGAGAGAGTAGGCGGAGTCAGTAAGAAGCCCTGTAGTCCCGCTGGAGACAGGTGCCGGACAGAACTTCACCCAATAAGCCACAGCCACGTGGCAATATACAGATTAATAGAAATGGGTTAACTTAAGATGTAAGCGCTAGCTCAAAATATGCTCAAGTTATTGGGCAAACGGTATTACAAATACCAGGATATCTACTAGGCCCAAGCTGCTGCCAACGGCCATGTCTAAGTCTGTGGTCCGGCTATAGCTGGGGCATATGTGGATGTCTATGGCCTGTGTCACCTCATGGCCCTGGGAACCATGCAAGATGAAATCAGAGGGCTATGCTGAGCTGGCCACACCCTTTGCTGGCTCTGTGAGAGCTGGCCTTGCCTCTCGCTGGACACCACAGCGAGAGCTGGACCCTGCATGCTGGAGAAGATGGCCCCCATCACATCACAGGCCAGGGTGAACCATCCCCGAAGGCATGCTTGTAGGAAAGCAGACTCTGTTCACTTGCCCAAGGTGGGTGACCCCAGGGCCTGAACTGACCAGCTTGGCTACTATCCAGGCCTACAGCTTGGCCGTGGGTTAATCTAGCCTAGCACCTACCCCATCTAGGACAGACTGGATTTGGTGAAGGGACTGGTCCTGTAGAATGACACCCGCAAAATCTCCAAAACCAGTGGCAGCCACAGGATGTCCCAGAGGAGTTCTGGTGAGGATCTAGTGATGCTGCACCAGAAACCAGAGGCCTTGGACCAGACCAGTGACTCGCTGCAATGAACATGTGACAGTAAAGCTGATGAACGAAGAGGTATACTGTATGCACGCTGAAACCTCCATTGCCACCAGGATGGATGAAAAGGTGTTGGAGAAGCAGGAACAAAGGAGAAATGAAGAGATTTTTCTGTTGTGGCTCTTGTTTTGTTTTTGTTGTGGGTCTTTTGTTTGTTTCGTTTTTGTTTGGGGGTTGTTTTGCTTCTACTTTTGTTCTCTTGATTGCTTACTTTGAATCGTTTCCTTATGTGGGGTGTGTGTGGCAGGGATGAGGGGGGCATAGGGAGGACAAGGAAGTGAATAGAATTGGGGTGCATGATGTGAAACTTGCAAAGAGTCAATAAAGAAGTTATATTTTTAAAAAAAGTTTTGTGGAGGCTGAGATGGCTCAGAGGTTAAGAGCAGAGGTCATGAGTTCAACTTCCAGAAAACACATGGTGGCTCCTGACCATCTATAATGGCATTTGAGGCCTTCTTTTGGCATGCAGATGTATATGCAAATGGTACCCATGTATACATAAAATACATAAATAAAAATATCACACTGAAGAAACTGTAAGAAGGTTAGTAAATACTTTTTAAAAAATTTGTAAGAAATTTTTCTGCTTCTTTACATGGACAGTGGGTAAAGATTTCAAAGAACCCCTAAAACAAAAGAGGTTCTGATAAAATGAATAGAATTCTAAGCAAAGAGCTCCAACTAATCAGTAATGTATGAAAGTTGCTTCCTCATTCCAACTCTCAAAAACTAAAGTTACTTTTTAATGTGAAATTCAACATTTATAGACACAGTTTTCTGTAATTCTTTTACCCAGTTTATTACACATAAAGAGGTTTCGAAAAGCCTAGAAAATTTAAAGAACAGAAATGAAATGAGAGAATGTATCCCATTACCTTGTGTTGTTGTAAATGAAAAAGTTATATGATGAAATGAAGTAAGTCTGCTCTGAGTAAATCATATTTACAAAGATTAATTTCATTAACAACCTTTATTTTCTCTTCTTGTTTGGCAGTGGTGGGGACCAAAACTAAGGTAAAAAAGTTGCATAAGTGTCTGAAACTGGATTCTAACCCTAGCTTTCTTTCCACCTCATACGTATTTAATATCTGCATACCCCTTCACTCTTTTTAAATTATCCACACCAGGCATTGCAACAGTGTTCCCATAACAACAGTACAGAGAACAAAGGGTATCTCCATATTGCATTCTTAATTCTTAAAGTTCCTAATCAATCATGCTGACATGTGAGATAGCTATATTTGAAAAGTACAGCCTAATACATATTTTCTGAGAACCACAAACTCGTTTGAAACGATGGTGCTTTCTCTGTCCATTACTAGGCATCTATTGGGAAAACTCATACATACATGCTCCTGGCGTACAGTGAGCAAGGAAATTAGGAGATTTTTTAAGACATCGGACTGAATGGACTTAAGTATTTCCGTTGACATAAGAAAGATAACTGGCATGAGCTTTTATATTTTAAATAACATGACAAGGGGAAAGCAAACGAGCGAAGATAAAAGGCATATGCTCTTAAAGCCTAACCTCACACTGGCAGCAGTATGCTGAATGATATTTTCTGGAATCATAATTAGGGGCAGCAGTAGTGATGCACTGTGATGATCATGTATACAAATATACAAAACTAGCAAGCACGCCACAGCCCATCACACCCAAAAGAAATACACATGGTTTGATGACTTTAACAAACTTTACACTAAGTAACTATGGCAAAGTAACATTACAGGCTAGGGTTAATGTTCATCAGTTTGGATGTATTTAACATAAATCACCTTCACCTTTCCCACTTGCCATGATTTAAAAGGATGCAATCTTATGGAATCTAAGAAGCACTGGTATGAGTAGAAAATAGAGTTCAATATATTTTAATGAAATACTTAGTAGATAACAAGTAAAATAGGAAAAAGCAAGGCCTTAAAAAGTAATACTTGCGCTTCCCTGCTCCCCTATCCTACCTTCCTGTATCCCAATCATCCCGTTGCCCCAAGTTCTCCCCATCCAACCCTTCTCACTTTT
>NC_022029.1:27510743-27512348 GCF_000317375.1 Microtus ochrogaster
AGTGGGAGGAGTGGGAGGCTGGGAGGAGGCGGAAATTTTTTTTTCTTTCTTAATAAAAAAAAAAAAAAGTAATACTTGCAAAGTAGGAAATTCTTCTCAGTAACTAGGATGAAACAGAAACAAGGAAAAACAGTAACATCCTGGACATCTACCTGAACATTCAAAAATAATCTGAATCACGAAAACGAACAAAATTGCCACCCTTTAAAAGTGAGATTAACTCGTACTCATAAATGACTACTTTCTCTCACTATATCACAACCTTCCAGGTGAGACCATTATTACAACACAAAAGACAGAACTATATTCAACCACAAAGTACTTTTAATAAATAGGAACCGCAAACTACATTAAAGTGTATTCAAGTCATTTAAAACAATTATTAAGCAGGTTAGAAATTACACCTAATGAGGACTAACACTATCATTAATCACAATTGAAAAGATTAACTAAAATTCATTACATTTTATTGAGATACATGGTATGGTCGTGTTCATTTTTTGTCCAGAGAAACACATCAGCCTAATATATTTTATGTTTCGATGAGCAAAGAAACACTTATAATAAAAGTTGAACAATATAAGCATAAAAGAAATTTTACATCTTAAAAACCAGTTTCAAACTGATGAACACGGCAATAGGTTTTAACTTTTAAAGATACACAGTTTCAAGCATGGTGTGGCACATCTGTCTGAGTTTGAGGTCAGCCTGGTCTCCATAGTGAGTTCCTAGAGAGACAGACCTAGGTAGAGAGATAATGTCTCAGTAAATAAAAGAAAGAACAGTTCAAAAATGGCAATTAGGGCTGGTGATGAGACCCAATGAGTAAAACTGCTTGCTGAGCAAGCCTGGCAGGGAATAAAATCTTGAATATCGTCCACTGAGCTCCACATCTCTACTATGGCACACACACAAACACACACACATAAATAAATAATAAAACATCAAAAACATTAAAAGAAAATATACACTAAAATTACAAAATATAAAATCTATGTAAAAATGTTACTCTGAGAAAAAATCTAAGTACGCACCTAAATTTAGGAAACTTGCAAAAAATAATAGCTTAAAAAAAGTACATGCCAGAAAATGACAGCCAGAAAATACTAACAATGGACAAATACATTTTTTCAACTTCACATGAAACACAACAACTCAAAATATGCCTAAAAATTAAGCATACTCGGATGGTTACAAATGCCATCTGAATTTGACAAATCCAATACAGCTTTCTACCAAAGGAAACTGTATTATTACTTGATTGAAAAACTGCTATTAAATTGAAATTCAATTGATTTACCAAATAGATTTTATCACCAAAACTCAAATAGTTTCTTTATTCAGGTGTTAGTGTTATTCCTTCATAGAGGTTATTGTTATTCCTTGTAGCGTCCCGGTGGCTTTCCACTGTGGGTTAAAGTTCCTGCTGTGCCCCAGCTTTGCAACCACGAGGAAAACAGGCAGGTAGAATAATGCCAAAAGTATTTTACTTGCCAAACCATACTTTAAAAGTTTTTTTTTTTTAAATTAAGTCAAGCAGTCTTGTATGTACATAAGAAAGGAACAAGCCGGGCGATGGTGGCGCACGCCTTTAATCCCAGCACT
>NC_022029.1:27512448-27562152 GCF_000317375.1 Microtus ochrogaster
AAAAAAAAAAAAAAAAAAAAAAAGAAAGAAAGAAAGAAAGAAAGAAAGAAAGAAAGGAACAAAAATTACAGTATTTAATTTTTTAGTGTATTTCAGGTTTTCAGTAATATTCTACCAAATATTGCTTCCAGCCCTTCACGTTTCTTGCCTATACAATGATCATCTACAGGAGAAAATTTAATGACTCTTATCTGAAACAAACCTTACTCAATGTTGCCATCCTCTAAACCTCCACTGCCCTACTGTTGGAATAAAAGGCATGTATCAACAAGCCTGGTACAACAACAGACTGGATCCTATGTGCGCTTGCTATGTAAGAAAACAATTATACAGCTCCTGGTCTCAATTCCTCTCGCTTTCTCTCCATACCTCCTCTATTCCTTGCAAGCTGGCTGTGAATGCGCTCACATGATTTACACTGGTATAAATTCTATCCACTGGATTTCTTCTCATTGTGAATTCTTTCGTGTTGGTGAAGGTATGTCGAACATGTGAAGGCTTTCCCGCATTGTTCACACACATATGGCTTCTCTCCAGTGTGGTTTCTTTCGTGGATTTGAAGGGATTTTGAAAAAGTGAACGCATGCCCACACTGCACACATACATACGGTTTCTCTCCGGTGTGAATTCTTTCGTGATTGTAACAAGCCCTGTGCTGGATGAAGGCTTTCCCACACTGCTTACATGAGTAAGGTTTCTCTCCAGTGTGAATTCTTTCGTGTTTGTGAAGGTATGTGGAACACGTAAAGGCTTTCCCACACTGCTTACAAACATAGGGTTTCTCTCCAGTGTGAATCCTTTCATGGATGTAACAGGCGCTGGAATAGGTGAAGGCTTTCCCACAATGTTTACACGAGTACGGTTTCTCTCCGGTGTGAGTTCTTTCGTGGATCAGAAGCTGAGAAGAACGGATGAAGGCTTTCCCACACTGCTTGCAAACGTAGTGTTTCTCTCCAGTGTGAGTCCTTTCATGGTTGTTACGGGTTGTGGGATCACTGAAGGCTTTTCCACAATGCTTACATAAATAAGGCTTCTCTCCAGTGTGAATTCTCTCATGTTTACGAAGGTATGAAGAACGTCCAAACACTTTCCCACACTGCTTACATGCATAAAGTTTTTCCCGGGTGTGACTCCTTTCATGTTGGAGAAGGTGGTAAGAATGAATACATGCTTTCCCACACTGTTTACACACGTAAGGTCTGTCTCCAGTGTGAGTTCGTTCATGATTGTAACAGGCCCTGGGATGGATGAAAGCTTTTTTACAGTACTTACATGCAAAAGTCTTCTCTCTAGTATGAGTTTTATGATGTTTGCTAAGGTGACTAGAATTAATGAAGGCTTCGCCACACTGCTTACACACAAATGTCTTCTCTCCAGTTTGGAGTTTTTCATAAGACTGAACATAACTACACGCCATGAGAGCGGCTTCAAACTGCTTATATTCAAGGACGTTATCTCCACTACGCGCTGCTTGAGAATCCTGAGCAGAAGCAGGACTCCTCCAGTGCTCATTAGAGAGTTTATTTTCACAGGGTTTCTCTCTGGAAGGATTCTCAAGGGTAAGAGAGGACTCGGAATATGTAAATTCTTTCCAATATTTCTTATGTTTAAAAGACTTGTCCATATCTTCCTGATACTCATATGGTTTCTCTCCAGTTGGATCGCTGCGATGCACATCCGATTGTGAAAGACCAATGGCATCATTTGCACATACACTGTTGTCACAGACTGCTATTCCAGGAGGCCTGTCCGCATTACCAACAGGCTCTCGAATCTGCCGGTGGGTTTCTCCATACTGAATACCACATTCAGATTCATATAATCCTTTAACCACATGAGTGCTGCAAAAAAAAAAAAAATGAAAAGAATATTACTATAGTTTTATGGCTAGCCAAGAGAGATAATGGAGGTTGGGTATTGAGGTGCACACTTGTTACCGCAGTATTTAGTTAGAAGGCAAGGGCAAAGGGACCACGAGTTCGAAGCTAACATAAACCACATAGAAAGAGCTCATTCTAGGTGAAAAAGAGTTGTGACTATTGCCACAAGAATTTATGCCTAAAAAAAAAAATTGAACATTGAGCCACAGGCCCTGGGGAAACACACACAATTTTCTTAGTTTCTCTAATAACCTTTTGTCTCCTAAAACAATCCACATGGTTACAAAAAGAATGGTGTAAAAACACTGCAGATGCAGAGTAATTTGTTCAGCCCATGTTACATTTTATTCTTAACTATTCCTATTTCATGGTTGGCTCGTATGTGACAAACAGGGTCTTTGCCAAAGTTACCAACGTTGAATAGTCCTGATGCAAAATGGTGTGGGTCAGGCTTTATGGAATTGGGATAGCTGAGTATTTTTTTTTAAGATTTATTTATTTATTGTGTATACAGTATACTGCCTGCATGCATGTCTGCAGGCCAGAAGAGAGCACCAGATCTCATTGCAGATGGTTGTGAGCCACCATGTGGTTGCTTGGAATAGAACTCAGGACCTTTAGCAGAGCAGGCAATGCTCTTAACCACTAAGCCTTCTCTCCAGACCAATAGCTGAGTATTTTTAACATAGTTATAGAAGCTACATTACAATTTATCCCAAACACACTTTTATTCACATATGTTTTACATTCAAAGTCTAAAGTTAACTCGAAAAACTATATTAAATAATTTTGTGCACACAGTAAAGTTTTCGTATAATGAAAGAATTGGGAAAAAGTCTCATATTGCTTAGGTTGGGTGGTATTGTGCAATATTACATCACAAAGTTGGGATCCTTCAATTCTGAATGCTCAAATTCAATGAAGTTTCAGATTAAATCAATTTACATTTAGCTGTACTTGGATTATTTACTTGGGTATCAGATTTTCTACTCCTTTCAAGTATTTACTGTAAATTCTTTTTTGTTGTTGGTGTTGAGTGTAAATTACCTCAGATTTCTCCTAATACTTGGGTAGTCCTCTCCAATATTTTCTTCCTCTGTTTTCCCTGAAAGGCAAACCCAAGGAAAGTTTGGTTACATATTACATTAAAAATCATCACATTCTTGTCTCCCGCCCCGTGGTAAAATGCAAAAAAGCATACAAATAGTCAATAATATCTTGCCTTTTAATATTTCAAATTAGGCAACTATACAGAAGAGCAAGAAACACTTTTGTGAATGAGTAAGAAAAATAATTATACTGTATTTTTTTACCTATGGAGATCAGGTTGCTAAAGGTTTCCTTCATCACATCTCTGTAGAGCTCCTTTTGATAAGAATCCAACAAAGCCCACTCTCCTAGAGTGAAGTTCACAGCCACGTCCTCAAAGGTCACTGGCTCCTGCAAGAATCCACAGACACTTATAAGACTAATGGTGAGAAAACACGGGAGATCTAGAGTGCCTTGATCCCTTCACTTCATGCCTGTTCTTCATCTGTTTCTTATTTATCATGATTAGCACTACTTTTCACTAGTTACAAATAGTGAATACACACTTAGTATTCATTCTAACTTGTGCACTGTCACAAGTCCTCAAGCCAGTAAGGAACTGCATGATAAATGAACAACACAACACCAGCACCTCTTGTGATGTTTGCCTTGATACTCTTAGTACAGTGCATCTTTAGTAATTTGGAACCCACCAGATTTAGAAACGTCTACTTGTCAACAGAAGCTAATTATGAAGCCTGAGGACACCCACTGGAACAGAAACAATTAGCTTCATGGTAAAGGGGGAATCACCGCCAGGCAATGCTTTATAGTATTCTATATACTCTTAGTATCTTTCCAACTTTTTACCTATTTCTGACATACTAAGAATCTGAAACCCCAATGAAACTTGGATGAATTCTCTCTTATCAAGATGACGAATGTGCCCAGGTATGGCGGTGCACATATTAATTCCAACACAGAGGAGCAGGGGCAGATGGATCTCTGTGAATTCAAGGCCAGTGTAGCCTGTGTGGCAAATTCAAGGACAAACAGAGCTACACATATAGTGAGACCCTGACTCAAACAAAGAAAAAGACTGTGGATGTCAGCCCTATACAGAACATTTTAATCAGTTCCCCCATGCCCAAGGCTAAGGGAACATCATAGAAGAGGTAGAAAGAATTTAAGAGCCAGAAGTGGAGAGGGGTGCCACAAAATGCTGACTTCTGGGCATCACGTGACTACTGTGCCTGTGAAGTCATGGTATCTATGTTAGCCTACAGGAGATCAAGTCAGACAAATTGCTGGCATAAACAGAGAGATACTCTCCATGTCTCAATCCTTACTAAGGAGCTAGTGGCAGATGGTTGCTGCTGGGGAGGGAGAATCGCTCTTCTTTTACTGTGTAGCCACTGGGAGTTTCCTATGCTCCAGTGAATGGTACCATACCATGCACATATTGGCAGTACTGATTAAACTTAATGGTTGATAAGGAAAAAAAAGACATGAAGTTGGGCAATAGTCATATTAGGGAGGATATACAGGAAGCTTCAGGTGGAAATAGATATAATCATATTTTATTATGCACACATATAAAATTCTCATAGAATAAAAATGTAAAAAAATCTCATCATTGGTCTGATAAATAACATAAAAGATCTTCTGTCAAAATGTGTCACACCAAGGCCAGATAAGGAAGATTGCTGCCAAACTTGGGTTAGCATGGGTTGCATCACTGGCCTATATGATAAAAGAAGAGAACCAACTTCTGAAAGCTGTCCCTGACCCCCACTCTCTGTTGTGGTCCAAGCACATCACAGCCAGCCCTACAAATAAATACAATGAAAACAAATCAAAGCAAGGCATAACTTTCTGAAAGAGACATAACAAGCTCAGGCTCTTTCTGATGTGCTTTCTGGGACATTTAGTGAAATATGTGACAACAATGGCAATCTCTCCCAGAAGATAAGAGCAGAGGGGATTGGAGAGTTAGCTCAGTGGGTAGGAGTGCTTGTTGCTCTTACAAAGGAGTCCCCCTGGCACTCACAAAAGGCAGCTCAAAATCACCTGTAATTTCAGCTCCAGGGGATCTGACCCACTCTTCTGGCCTCTGCAGGTATCCCCACACACACCCACTACACTGGTTAGTTTGCAGATTTTTTTGTTTTGTTTTTGTAAACTTGATACAAGCCAGAGTCATCTGAGAATAAGAAATCACAACTGAAAAATGTCTTCATAATACTGGACTGTAGGCAAATATATGAGACATTTTCTTGATTAATGTTTGATATCAGAGGGCCCCAATCCACGGTAGGCAGTATCACTTGGTGGGCAATAAAAAGCAAGTTGGAGAATAGTCTGTTATGACTTTAAAAATGGGTGGGAGACGACACCATCATGCAACAGGGCTCAGGTGGAGAGTTTTTTTAATTGGGGGAAGGGAACGGGAAAGAGGGGAGGGGAGAGGAGGCCTGTCTGAAAAAAGGAGCAGTGGAGGACAGGAAGAGAGAGGAGAGACTGTAGTCTTTTACATTACTTTTACTGTCCCTTTAAAGACTGTTTTATCTGTACTTTCTTCCTTCTGTCTCCCAAGCCTACATATATTTTTTAAACACATTGTGTCTTATTTAAGAGGTCTTTTATGGCCAGGCGGTGGTGGCGCATGCCTTTAATCCCAGCACTCGGCAGGCAGAGGCAGGCAGGCAGGCGGATCTTTGTGAGTTCGAGACCAGCCGGGTCTACAGAGCTAATTCCAGGACAGGCTCCAAAACCATAGAGAAACCCTGTCTCGAAAAACCAAAAAAAAAAAAAAAAAAAAAAAAAGAAAAGAAAAAAGAAAAAAAAAGAGGTCTTTTATGTCTGAATCTGTCCTATTGTGTATCTGAAACCCTTTTCTGACAAGTAGTATTTTAAAATGGTTAGCAGTGTGGTCGCAGCAGCCCAGGATGCTGGCTCTGCTTCTCTTGGCCTTTTAATATGGTGGAGGTACGTTCACCGCTTCTGAGAGCCATGCTCACTGCCCTAGCTCCAGGGATACAAGCAGGTCTATGTTGCCATTAGCTTGGTCCATTTGAGGCACCCCTGGCAATGGGATCAGGATCTATCCTGGTGTATGAGCTGGCTTTGGGGGACCCATACCCTATGGTGGGATGTCTTGCACAACCTTGATGCTGGGAGGAGGGGCTTGGTCCTGCCTCAACTTAATGTGACAGACTTTGCTGATTCCCAGTGGGAGGCCTTACCCTTTCCGAGGAGTGGATGGGGGAAGTGGGGCTGTCATGTAAAAGAAAGAAAAAATAATGATAAAGGTAGTTTACACCAAGCCCAAGGCCAACCTCAACTTAAATAGTATGGAACTCAAAGGAATTCCACTAAAATCAGAAACAAGATGAAGTTGTCCACTATCTCCTGACCTATTCAATACAGTACTTGAAGGCTCAGCTAGAGCAATAACTACAGGCGTCCAAGCGGATACACTGGACACTAGGAGAAGAAGAAATCCAAGTATCTATTTGCAGAGAGTATGATAGTATATATAAGTAACTTTAAAGTTCCACCAGGGAACTCCTACAGCTGAAAAACACTTTCAGTAAAGTAGTTGGATACAAAATCAACTCACAAAAATCAGTAGCCCTCCTATATACAAATGAAAAATTGACTAAGAAAGAAATCAAGGAAAAAACACCCTTCATAAAAGCCTCAAATAATATAAAGTATCTCTGGGTAACTCTAACCAAATATGTGAAAGACTTATATGATAAAAAAAAAACTGTAATTGAAGAAGATAATAGACATTGGAATGGTCTCCCATGCTCATGGATCAGTAGAATTCAAGATGGTAATCATACTAAAAGAAATCTACAGATTCAATGGAATCCCCATCACAAGTTCAACACAATTATTTACAGACCTTCAAAGGACAATTCTCAACTTCATATGGAAACACAACAAATCCCAGGGTAGCTAAAATAATCCTGAACAATAAAAAAAAAAAACCTGCAGGAGGTATCACTACTCCCAATTTCAAGTTGTACTACAAAAGCTGCAGTAATAAAAACAACAAGATAACATGACAAACTTGCTGATCAATGAAATTACATTGATGGCCCCATCATAAACCCACACTAATGGACATGTTATGTTTTTTGTTTGGTTTTTTGGATTTTTTTTTTTTTTATAAATAAGCCAGAAATACACATTGGAAAAAAAGATAGCATCTTCAACAAATAATGCTGGTCAAGATGGAAGGCTACATGCAGAAGAATCCAAATATACTCTTAGTTATCACACTGCAGAAAATTCAATTCCCAATGAACCAAAGATCTCAACTTAAAATCAGATACACTGGAGGCTTGAGAGATGGCTCAGAGGTTAAGAGCACTGACTGCTCTTCCTGAGGTCCTGAGTTCAATTTCCAGCAACCACATGGTGGCTCACAGCTATCTATAATGAGGTCTGGTGCCCTCTTCTGGCATGCAAGCATACATGGAAGGAATGTTGTATACATAATAAATAAATCTTTTTTAAAAAACAATCAGATACACTGAACCTGATAGAAGAAAAAGTGAGAAATAACTTTGAAGTCATTGACATAGGAAAAAAAAACTTTCTGGACACCATTAGCACAGGCACAATTAATATATGGAATTTCATGAAACTGAGCTTTTAATACCATCATTCCGACAAATCTCTATCTCTGGGTATCAGAAAAGATTTTTAGCAACTCCACATCTGATAGGGAACTAATATCCAAAATACATAAAGTACTCAAAAAACTAGATATCAAGAAAACAAACCAACTAAAAACTGGGTACAGGTCAAAACAGAGAAAACCCAAAAAGCAGAGAAACATTTAAAGAAATGTTCAACATCTATAGCCATTGCATAACTGTAAATCAAAACTAATTTGATATTCTATCTTACACTTCTCAAAAAGACTAAAATCAATAGAAGTGACAGCTCATGTTGGAGAAGATGTGGAGTAAAGGGAACACTCACCCATTGCTGGTGGGAGGGCAAACTTGTACAGTCACTATGGAAACAGTATGGCAGTTCCTCTTGTGGGCATATACTCAATGGATGCTGTACACAAGTACAAAGGATACTTGCTCAACCATGTTTATTGCTGCTCCATTCATAACAGTCAGAAATTCTAAACAACTTAAACATCCATCAACAAAAGAATGGATAAAATGAATTGTGGTACTTTGACAAAATGGAGTATTATTCAATGGTTAAGAAAAAAAAAAGAAACAATGAAATTCATAGGCAAACGGATGGAACTAGAAAAACAAAAAAACAAAAACTATTCTGAGTGAGTTACCCCAGACCTAGAAAGAGATATCTGATCAGTGCCTTGCTTAGCCATCACTGGAATAGTTTCCTCCTGCAGCACGTGGGAACAAATAAACCCACAGCCACATATTACTCGAGAGAATGTCACCTTGGAACACTCAGCCCTAAATGGAATGTTTGCATAAAATCCCTCCCCCGGAATTGAGAGAACTCCTTTGAAGAGGAGGCAGAAAGAGTATAGAACCCAGTGGGAATAGAGAATCCCAAGGAAACAAGAGCCTCTAAATCAGCAGGACCTGTGCACACAATGAGCTCAGAGACTGAAGCAGCAGGTACAGGGGCCTAAACAGGTCTGCACTAGGTCATCTGTGCATATATTATGGCTTCAGTGCAGTCCCCTCCACCCCAAGATAGGGTTTATTTCGTTGCCTTAGTTGTCTTAGAACTAGCTCTGTAGACCACGCTGGTCTCAAACACACAGAAATCCATCCGCCTCAGCTTCCTGAGTATTGGGATTAAAGGCGTGCACCAAAACCACCCAGGTTTTTTCTTAAAATGCTACTCCTGAGTGTGTGAATGAGTGGGACTGTGATTCTTGTGCTTTCTCTTGGGCTCTTTTTCTTCTGTTTTGTCCAATTCAGATGCAGTAATTTTTGTTTTATCTTACTTTATTGTTATCCCTTAGACACCTGTTTGTTTTCTAATGAGAGACAAAAAGGGAGCAGATGCGGATGGAAGGGAGACGGGGGAGGATCTGGAAGAGGGTGGAGGGAGGGAAAACCATAATCAGGATATATTGTGCCTGGGGGGAATCTATTTTTAATGCAATTGGGGAAAAAGACAGTAGCAAAAGGTATGTTTTTAGCTACAAACGTTTATGTGCAAAATAGGGGCTGAAAAAAAAGCTATGTGAAGATTATTATATGGAAGAGTCGGTCTGCAAAGTGTTAGGAGCCAATTTTCTCCTAAAATCATTGCAGGAACCATCACCCTAGGGGAGTCTGCAGAGAACCTCACACCCCTAATTATGTTAGGAATCGTTCTATTGACAGAGCCTACCCCACACCCAAATTGGCTGTTAATGGAGAGCTATCTGTTAGCGGAACCCACTTCACATTCCAAACTATCTAGGGAACTAGGTGTGGCAACTTGTGACTTCTTGGCCTACAGTGACCTGACCGAAGGTAACCTCCTGGCTACGTGACCAACGTGAACCACATGGCAAGAGCTCAGACCCCTGTGCCCATCCCCCAACTCCTTACCATATATAAAGCTGTACCCCATCTCTAATAAACGGAGGCTCTGACAAATATAGCATGGCCTTCTTCTTCTCTCCTAGCCCATTTATCTTACAGATAGTGCCTCTCCGGGACCCTGGAATAACTGAATGGCCAGACGGTTACCAACCCTAGACTGGTGACCCATCGAGGCAATTACAGCAAAGGACGATCAGAAGCCCTTTGATACTGGGACTTTCACTAAGGAACAGAGCACACACAAGGAAAGCACCTGGTATACACATTAGGGAGAGCTTGTCATTCTGCAAATATTTCACAGAGTGTCATGGACTGCACTGTCTCAGCCTTGGAACTCCCTCTTCGGCTCACCAGTTAACTCTCACTTTGGGGGATGGCTTTCCTTTCTCAGTAAGCTGTCTAGATTCTGTTTCTAACCATGTGTTTCTAGTGCAGTCCTCCGCTCTAGGAAACAAGATCCTGGAATTGGGTCTCTTCTGAACTCGGATTCAAACCTCAGCATTTAACAAGTATGCTTTCCTTGACACCCTGGGCTTCCTCAATGTTTCTCTGATCTCCATGTCAAATTAAAAGGCATGATTTTTTTTTTTTTTTTTGTCCTTTTTACTAGGTCACGACAAATGCCTTAGTAATGGAAGCTTGCCTGACCTGTTGGGTTTTCTTTGCCCCTCAAACTCTATTAAATTGTCCTCTGCCTCTGGTTTCCTTCTAAGTCCATTTTTTTTTTTTTTTTTTTTTTGGTTTTTCGAGACAGGGTTTCTCTGTGGCTTTGGAGCCTGTCCTGGCACTAGCTCTGTAGACCAGGCTGGTCTCGAACTCACAGAGATCCACGTGCCTCTGCCTCCCAAGTGCTGGGATTAAAGGCGTGCGCCACCATCTTTATTTTTTAAATTAAAGAGACCAAAGAGCCAAAAAGAAGTAACCTCAGCTTCCAGGGAGACACATTGAGAACCCAGAGACATGTGAAATAAAAAAATTCAACTTAATGATACAAATATAAGGTCTTAGGAAAAGAACAAGTCAGATCCAAAAGCAAAGACAGCAAGACATGGAAACGATACGGTGAGAAATTAATGAAAGAGAAACTCAGGGACAATACAGTCAAACTCTATGTCACAAGTGGCTCTTATAAGAAAAAAAAAAAGTAAAGACAGGCAAGCTACAAAACTAAGTCATATATTAGAGAAGGTTCAAGGCAGTCCAGTGGAGTGCAGAGGACCAACGGATAATATTTGAACACAACTAAAACAGAGAAAGAAAAGAAAAAGCATTATATGTGAAACTAAGTGGTTAAACTCTGAGTCACATACAACATGCTAAAATTAAATCAAGAGGATATAAACAAGCATATTAATAATGAACAATGAGGCTGGAAAATACATAGCAAAACCTCCCAACTCACAATTCCTTCTGCTTATTCAAAACTAGAGAAAACAAACGACATTTTTTCTGGTACATTTAAGTTATTTCCTTCCATCTCATGCTTTTTTTTTCCTCCACAGTCAGTAATGCTGGAAACATTTTCCAAAAATTTTACTTTTGCTTAGACAATTAACAATTTCGCCAAATTAACGGGTGAAAACAAACAATTGTGAAACAAACTGAAATTTTCCTCTTCCTTGAAAGCCTGGGCATTTTCTCCCACTCTCAGCCAGAGAGAGCAAACAAATCCTTCTGCAAAAACCAGGATGCGGGACAGGGTTAAAGTTTAGAAAGGTAAAAGATTTGCCTAGAATGAGCAAGAACTGAGGTTCAATGCCCAATACTTTTAAAAGGGTTAACAGCGCTGTCACTAAAGTCCCTTCCCAGCAGTCTGAATTCCAGAGAGCATTAGCACCAACTCGCCAGTGAGGCAGTGTTTGGAGAGGCGCGGTCTCACCAGGGAGCACTGAAGACTGGAAGACGCAGCTTCAGTAGGGCAGGCAGGGCAGGGGAGGGCCGGACAGAGGGACCTCATCCCAGGCTCCCCGCTGCCCGCTGCATACTCATTAAAATGCACCTGGGTTTGAGGGCGGTGGTGACAGACTCCCACCTCGGACTCTGCAGCACAGCGCCAGGGGAACGTCAGGGCGGCAGCGCTACATTGTGACAAAGCCTCTGCAGTGTCACAAAACCGTCAAGCACGACTCCAGGAGTCCAGGGTACACTCACCATTTCCTGCTTTGGGGCGTGAGCAGGTGTCCTTTCTAAAGGGCCTAAAGAGTAGCAGAAGGCGCCACCGCCCAAGACAATCCACCACTGGCCTCCCTGCAGCTACACAGGACTCAAACAGGGCGGCAATGGCGACACCCTCTGACTGTCCGTGCTCTTCATTGGACGGATCGTGCAAGAGAGTAACAGCGTCTGTGATTCGTGAATGATAGCGACCCGCCTCCTTAAATCGGACAGCACATCGGGTTTTTTTCCTGTTCAAAAGGAGCTCAACTGACCAATCAACCTAACTCTGACTTCTTTTCCCTGGAGTAAACCCGGAGTATACATTCTATTTAAAGAGACTGTGTTCCGAGAATTCATTTTTGCACGTGCACTTTCTTGCTCGTGTACTCAGAGAATTCCTTTTGCCTTTTACACACATACACACACACACACACACACACACACACACACACACACACACACACACACACTACTTTGTTCTGAATATTCAGGGCTCGATGGCACAAGGACAAAGACAATGACCCCCTACCGGCAGCTTTAGAGATAGAGGCTTGCCCAACCTTTTAGGTGGGTTTCTGGAGTTACAAACGCAGGTCCTCATGAAGGATGGACATTTTTTTTTTTTTATCAGCCCAGCTCTTCTTTAAGCTTGCAATATTTGTTTTCAGTGTTTGGGTTTTAACACACAGGGAATGCTGAATTCAAGGTTTACATTGAAGTGAAGAATTTCTGTGGTGGTCAAGATTAGAGATGCATTTTATCCAACCCCTGGAATAAGTATTTGTGAATTTGGTGCTTTATCTTGGCTGTGGATGATGTTGACCCCCTTCTGAATATTAAGATGTTGAGAGTTTTTATGGTAGAGGAAGCAATACAGAGCATGGTGATCTCCTAGAGTTAAAATGTTAGGCGTCTTTGTCTCATCTCTAGAATATGAGCCACTGCTGGAGGAGGTAGAGGGGGGAATTTTTGTGAGCAATTGATGTAAGCTTATTATGACTATTTTAAAAATATTTATTTAACGTTATTTTATGTGCATTTGGTATAAAGGTGTCAGATTGCCTGGAACTGGAGTTATAGACAGTTGTGAGCTGCGAGGTGGGTGCTGGGAATTGAACCCCGGGTCCTCTGGGAGAGCAGTCAGTACTCTTAAACTCTGAGTCATCTCTTCAGCCCAGCTTTTTATATCTCTTGAAAACTCTGTGGAATATTACCCCCATGTTGCTATTTGCTCTGTCCATTGAATGATTGTGTTTTGTTTTGTTTTGTTTTTTTTTTGTGATCCTTGTTGTTGTGTTTTAATTTTTTGGCAGAAAATGGATATATTAAAACAAACGATGTGAGAAAACCTGGTTATTTGCCTCGTCCCAAACTCTTAAGTTTGCATATCTAGGCTTACAACATATCTCTGTGCCTGGGTTGACTGAAAAGTTTTCGTACCCCAGTATTAAGCCTTTCCACCAACACAGTAATCCAAATCAAACCGGATTAAGAAAAAGTCTAGGTTTAAGGAGTACAATGTTCCTGGATGACTTTCCTGCCCCAGAGAGGAGATAGAGGGAAGAACTAATGGGCTAAGCAGTGATTTAATCAATATGGTTTCTGTGTGATTATTTCAGTTCTGAGTATCTGGGCCTCCTTACAGCAGAACACAAGATTAGAAAAGATTTTATGTTAGCCTCAATTGAGTACAGTTGAATTAATATAAAGCTCATGCATGCATACAGAATGGTTGAGATGCATACATACTTTTTCCACATATAAAGTGCTAAAAGTAATGCAAGAAATTAAGTTCCAAATATCAGCACACATACGTCCTGTATGGAAAGAGAATTTTGGACAAGGATAGACTCCCTGAGAGTCTGTGCTGTCAAGCTTCTTGATGCAGAGGATGAGGAAGTAGCATTAATGTGAATATCTCCATTACTAAATATATTTGCAAGACTGAAGCAATGACTTAGATGGTGTAGGAGGGTCTTCTTTCTATGTGTGGCTTTCATTGGTTAAATAAAGAGACTGCCTCGGCCTTTTGATAGGACAACAGCCTAGATATGTGAAGTAGACAGAACAGAATGCTGGGAGAAAGGAGGCAGAGGCAGAGAGAGCTGCCATGAAGCTGGCAGGTCAGACATGCTGAATCTCTCCTGGTAAGCCACGGCCTTGTGGTGACACACAGATTATTAGAAAAGGGTTGAATCAAGATGTGAGAGTTAGCCAATAAGAGGCTAGAACTAATGGGCCAAGCAGTGTTTAAATGAATACAATTTTCATGTAATTATTTCAGATGTAAACTAGCCCGGAGCCTGGAGCAGGATGGGATGAAGCAAAGGACCCGCTCCTCCTTACTACACTTAGAAATTTAGAACACTGGCATTGACTCCACGCATCTGCATGATGGTTCACAACCACCTTAGCTCCAGGATTTCCATCACCTTAATATCATGGGCACCAGATACTCACATGGTTGCACATATATACATGTGGGGAAAATGTTCATACACATATAACAAAATAATCTAAGTACATTTGAAGCCAGGTATGGTTACATGCACCTGCACTTATCGGCTTAAGAAACTGAGTCAGGGAGACTGAGTGGACCCCAAGTTTGAAACCAACCTGAACAACATGTTGAAACTATGTCTCAATAAAATAACAGAAAGTACATTTGATAAATTTCTATATGTCCTTTTATAACTAATGCCTTCACTTATAATAACTGTGGACTACTGCCTGTCCAGTTTACTTCTTAAAACCAATATAACAAAATTATTTATGTATGAAAGGAGTGTTAGTTGCATGGCTCAATGTGTGAAATTGCCACCAATACTCACAGGTTGAGTCTAATCACCTATACTTATGTGGTGGAAAGAAAGAACTGACTTCTAATTGTCTTCCAACATCTATATGTGTACTAGAGCACTTGAATGTATGCTTATTCACACACACTCAATAAACAAATTTTTTTAATTATAGATACTTAATGTTGGAAATATGTTGGAAAAAATAGTCAACATTATTTACAAAAAGGAAATTCAAGCCAAAGCTATATTGAGATTCCATTTTATCCTTGTTACAATGGCTATTATTTTAAAATGTAATAATGAGAAATGCTAACTAAGATATAGGGGAAAAGAGCAATTATATGTAGTTAGTGAAAATGTAAAGTAATACAGGCATTTTGCAAATAAAGTAGGGCAGTTGCTCAATAAAAAATACTCAAAATTAAACCATCCTTCAAACCAGAAATAGTCCTCTTTGTTATGTAAGGGAGAGAATTTAAACATACATAAGAAATGTATGCATTCGTGTTTATTGTAACACTGTTCAAAAATAGCTAAGGTGAGGAATCATCCTTGATCTCATCAACATATAAGCAAATAAAGAGAATATGGTGCATTACTATACTATATGTATATAAAGAGATATAGACATGTATGCATGCATGCATACATACATACAATTTTATATATGTAATACAATTGTACTGACTATTATTTGCACATAAAGAAGGGCAAATTCTTTTAAAAATGGGTGATACTATGATGTCTCTAAGTGAAATCATCCACACAAAGGCAACTATGATGTTCTTTTATTCATATGTGGAAAATACAATGCAGAAACAAAACAACAACAAAATTCCACAACAGTGTTAGAGAGACTGTTAGAGAACATGGGATGTCTCGTGGAAGTAAGAAAAGATGATTGAATAAAACAGTAGCTGGAAGGGTATATGATGACAGCACAATATATCATAATGAAAACCATTAATATGTACAAAAAATATTGTTAATTTTACTAAATATATTTTGAATGTTTTCTTGTTAGTTTCTTATTTTTGTTCTGTCTGGCCTAGAAGTTGCTAGGGAGATTAAACTGACCTCAGATTTGTTAGAATTCTCCTGCTTCAAATCCTCAGGGTTGGAATTATAAGCATGTGCCACAATGTGTGGGTAATTTTATTAAATGTTTTAAAGTAGAACTGAAATCCAAACAAAAAAAATCTCAGTAGTCTAAGCTTTAAAATCACAAGGCAAAGAAACAAGAACAAGATAATTCTAAGTCAAACATAAGAAAATAATAATTATAAAAGATACCAACAAAAATACATACAGTGTCATCAGAAGAAAATATCAAAAAATCAAGACCTTTTTGGTTGAAAAGATACTAAATTGGTGATTTTTAGATGACAAACTAACAAAAAGGAAAGAAAGCATGTAAACTCCAAATTTTTGTTTAATAAAATAAAAAAGAAGGAAGGAGAGAAAGAAAGAAGAAAGATAGTAACCCTATTCAACCCACAGAGATTTAAAAATGATTAGAGAATGTTCTAGTTGCAAAAATTGCATGATCATGAATGTAACTTTTAAGCACAGACACAGAGAATATAAATAAAGGAATATGTATTAAAGATATTAAAATTAAACAATGAAGAAAGTATTTAGGTAAATATTTCTTGCAAGTATAGATTTTTAAATGTTCACAAATAATAACAAATGATGTATACGATACATAAACAATGTGAAGTTCATCTAATCACTCTATTTCCTGTTTGCTCATAAGCTGATATGACTCAAAGGACTTGAAAAAACTTTGCTTATATCATAGTTTATAACAAATGGTACAAATAACAAAAATCAAAATGTAAGAGGCACAGGTTTAGGTATAAAGAGAGGGAACCATGGCTTCTCAATGAGCTGTCCAGAACACACAAACTCCTAGCATGTGTATGTGTTCAGCAAACCAAAATTTTTCTACACTCCATCAATAGTCATGTTCATGTATGCTTCTGTTGTGTTCCCATGATTAATTAGCTAATAGGCTCTTGATGATTAGATTAGCTCAGTCTCCAACCCTTACAGTGGCGCAGGATATGTTTTCATATTGTAATTGCAAATAAAAAAACATCTTAAAACTTTACAGCTTTGGATTGGGTAGGATGCTTCTTCCACTAAAGGTAATTGCTACCAAACCATCCAAAGTGGAACCTACATGGTAAGAAGAATGAACTGACCAATGGAACACATACGTGCACGTGTGCACATGTGCTTTCTCCCTCCCTCCCTCCCTCCCTCCCTCCCTCCCTCCTTCTCTCTCTCTCACACACACACTCACACACACACACACACACACACGCACACACAAAGAGAGAAAGACACAGAGAGAAAATATCAAAAGCAAAATCTTTGCAATTATGGAGGCTAGATGATGGTGTCAGATTCCCTGGAGCTGGAGTTACAGTTGTTTCTGAGGTATTGGAACTAGTGAGGTTGCTCAGTGGTAAAGAGCTTGCCACAGAAGCACGAGGCTGCTTTTTTGTCTTGATGACAGTATTTTTTGCCTTACCTCCCTGTTCTGTTTCAGGTGGTCCCCTTTATTGTCGATCTCAGTGTCTGCTACTGGTGTTATAGTTAGGAAGTGGTCAATGTGCCAATGCATTCCAGGCTACTTCCCACTTTTCCTTCTATCAATTTCACTGTAACTGGATTTATGTTGAGGTCTTTGATCCACTTGGATTTCAGTCTTCTGCAGGGTGATAGATATGGGTCTATTTCAATTCTACATGTCACCATCCAGTTATGACAACACCGTTTGTTGAAGATGCTTTCTTTTTCCCATTGTACAGTTTTGCCTTCTTTGTCAAAAATCAGGTGGTCATAAGTGTGTGAGTTTATGTCAGGGTCTTCAAAGCGAGTCCATCGACCCATGTGTCTGTTTTTTATGCCAACACCAAATTGTTTTTATTACATGAAATATCTTGTTTTCCCTATCTATGTTGGTTGAAAGTTTTGCTGGTGTAGTAGTCTGGGCTGGCATCCATGATCCCTTAGTGTCTATAAAACATCTGGCCAGGACCTTCTGGTTCTCAGAATTTCCATTTAGAAGTTGGGTGTAATTTTGATGGGTCAGTTTTTATATGTTACTTTGCCTTTTTCCTTTACAGCTCTTAAGTTTGTTTCTTTTTTATTTGTTTAGTGTTTTGATTATTATGTGGGGACAAGAGTTTTTCTTATTTTGTCTAGACTATTGGAGTTCTGTAAGCTTCTTGTGCCTTTATAGGTATGTCCTTCTTTATGTTGTGAAGATGGACACTATAATGTAGTCCCACACTAGCTCAGAATTGAATATAATAAAAAGTTCTTCATTTAAAGGTAGAATCACAGATCACAGTTCTTTCTCTGCATGGGTGGAGAACAGGAAACTAATCCAGTAGCCAAGAGAGCTCCCAAGCTTTACAGCTCCAGTTATAATATGAGACCACGCCCAAGTGGGCTGGTATCTTAAAGGCTATTGGCTAAAGGAGTTCCCACAGCAATGCTGGGAAATTTTCTTCCATGATTTTGTTGCAAATGTTTTCTGTGCCTTTGAGCTGGCATTCTTCTCCTTCTTATCTCCCTATTATTCTTAGGTTTGCTCTTTTCATAGTGTCCCAGGTTTCCTGGATGTTTTGTGTTAAAAATTTATTGAATTTAACATTTTCTTTGACTGATGAATCGTCTGTTATATCTTCCACACCTGAAATTCTCTCCTCTAGCTCTTGTATTCTGTTGGTGATGCTTTCATCTGTAGTTCTTGTTCATTTCCCCAGCTTTTCCATTTTCAGAAATCCATGTTTGATTTTTTTTTATTGTTTTTATTTCAATTTTCAAGTCTTTAACCATTTCCTTCACCTATTTGTTTGCTTTTTTGTTGGTATTCTTTGCTTTCTTTCCTTTTTTTTCCCTTTGAGACAGGTAACTTTGGAGCTGTCCTAGAACTAGCTCTTGTAGACCAGACTGGCTTTGAACTCACAGAAATCTGCCTGCCTCTGCCTCCTGAGTGCTGGAATAAAAGGAGTGTGCCACCACCACCTGGTTTCTTTTTCCCATTGTACAGTTTTGCCTTCTTTGTCAAAAATCAGGTGGTCATAAGTGTGTGAGTTTATGTCAGGGTCTTCAAAGCGAGTCCATCGACCCATGTCGATGATTGATTGATTGATTTCTTCCAATTTTTGTTTGTCTTTTCCTCAACATTGCCTCTTTAAGAGCTTTTATTATCTTCAGAGAATAATTATTGAGTTTGTTTTCTTGTGTTTCAACTTCATTGTAATCTACAGGTTTTGCTGTTGTAGGATCACTGGGTTTGGGTGGTGCCATATTACTCTTTCAGTTTTTAAATGCCTTCTTATACCAGAGTTTTCTCATCTTCTTTTCCAACCAGAGTGGCTTGTGCCTGGGACCTCTTTTTCCAACTGTTGTGGTTTGCACCTGTGTCTATGTATGCTGCTGCTTTTCCAAATGGTGTGGTTTTACACCTGTTCATATACAGTCTGATGCATTTTCCAGGACAGGCTGACCATAGGGATGATGTTTAGGTGTATGGGCTGTGGAGTGTGTCTTTTGGGGACAGCGTCCAGTGGGGCGGGGGTTTGTGCAATATTAAACATTAAATTTCAAAACTTCTAAATGATAAAGTGGGGAATACATGTTCATCTACATTTATATAATTTCTATGTATCTATTATCTAATGTTTATCTAGCTTATCTATCAATCTATCTATCCACCTACCAATCTAACATCTATTTTCTAAATAGGATTAGTTATTCAGGAAATAAGATCAATAATTTATAAGCCACATCTGATAAAGAAGTGAAAGTTTTGTTCTGCAAAGGAAGCTAGTAGTAGAGTGATGATGAGACAACTTACGAAATGGGGAAAACCTTTGTTTTATGGGAGTCCTGAGTATGTGAACAATTCGGTCTCTGATTCTTGTGTCTTCTCTTGAGGCTCTTTTCCTTGTGTTAATTTTTCTTGATCAACTTCAATGTGATAGCTTTTGTTTTCTATTTTATATTTTATACTGTTAGGTTTATTTGTTGTATCTTAGAAGTCTTTTTTTGTCTAATGAGAGACAGAAAGGGAGTGGTTCTGGAAGGGAGTGGAAGTGAGGAGGAACTGGGAGGAATAGAAGAAAAGGAGACTCTAATGAGGATATATTTATGAGAAAAGAATCAATTTCAATAAAGGGGAATAAATAAATAAAATCTAAATAAGAAAATGTGTAATAGGAGAAATTTAAAAAGTTAGAGAAGTTGAGGCTGGAAAAATGGTTCATCAGTTAAAGGCATCTACAGCCAAACCCAATGACCAAGTTGGGCTTAGAAAGAGCAAACAGACTTCAGCCCTCACTTGAAGTTGACCAAGTAGTTAAAGGATTCAGCTGAATATTCCACTCAGAGCTAGTCTAGGCAATTTTACCTTTCCATGGAAACTTCTTATTTTTATGGTCAATGTAGCAGGCCACACTGGTACTTCACTTTGCCCATACATTTCCTTTTTATCCATGTCCCGTTATCTTGATTTGTTTAAAATCTTGTGAGAGATGACACTGTTCTGTTTCATTGAGTGGCTCCTTATGCAATTCTTTTCACTCTAACCTAAGTTCCCACATCTTTCCTTAACCTATTTTCTTCACTCTTACAATTCCTCCTTGTATTCTTCTCTTTTATTTTGTATATAGCAACTAATATTGACCACTACTCACACTGTGAGTTTCTTTATTCTTTTTATTTTCTCCACAATAACTAAATCACTAATACACAAACACTACTGGGTGGCCCTTTACTATCCTCAAAAACTGGTACTTAAGTAATGACTGTTTTGTGGCCATCTGACACTTCACTTTCACAGTGAAATTACTGTTTTGTACAGACTGTAGTTGCAGCCAGGATTCAATTACAATGAAATAACAAACTATTGTTTGATGAATAGATTTACTGAAGATATAAATAAATTATTCAACTGAAATAAAATTAGCATTCAACATATGAAAATCTATAAATTTCAATAAAGGCAGACCTAACGGGAAAATTTATAGCCCTAAGAGACAACATTAAACATCCAAACATTGGCAGGAGAGGGCTTAGTGGTTAAGAACTGAGGGAATCTGAGTTTAATTCCCAGCACCCATGTAACTCCAGATCAAAGGGTTCCATTGCCACTTCTTGCCTCCTTAGCCACTCACACATACGCTCCTAAGTTCACAAAACACAAACATACATATACAAAGAAACAATGTAACAGTACACTTTGAGGTATAGAAAAAGAAGATCTCAAAATGCCAATCTCTAAATGGAAATAAATTATGAAAACAAGGCAGAATGAAACCAAACAAGAAATGAAAAAAATGAATCAGGAAAACAGAGTTAGTTGTTTAAAAGATAAACAAGTTGAACAAACCATTAGCTAAATTAATGAAAAAAAGCAGACATAAATAAATACAGTTAAAGGAAATGAAGACATTGCAATAAACAGCAGGAAATTCTGAGAATCAGGACAATAGATATCAAAAGTTCATATTGTACTAAACAGGAAAAATGATAAGAAATAGACAAATTTGTTGGCATATAGGACCTACAAGAGTTAAATCAATAAAAAGTAAAATAACTTGAGGAATCTAGTACATATACAAGTAAAAACTAATAAAATTCTTCTTAAATTATTCTAGAAAGAATGTAAAATATAAAAGGAAGGGTTCCAAACATATTTTCCTCCAGAAAGCCAGTATTGTCCTGATTCTAAAACCTAGCAAAGACACTGTAAAAAAGAAAATTAAAGTATAATCTAATCTCTTTGTTAAACATACATGCCAAAGTTCTTAAACCAAAACAAAGCAAAAAAAAAAAAACAACAAAAGCAAAAACAAAACAAAACTCCTACTTCTAAAGAGAATTATAAACAAATTATAACAATCCACCTTGTTTAAGCTGGTTTTATTTCAGGCATGTAAAGATGGTGCTATATACATTGATGAATAAAAGAAATCCTGCAAATTGTGTCAGGGACAGAGACTACATAATCATAACAATAACTGCACACACAAAAATAAAACTTGTAAAAATTTCAATTTCCTTTCATGACCAAATGTTTGGAAAGACAAAGGATAGAAAATTTGATAAAGGCTATATGAAAAATTGTGGCTGATTCTTAGTAAGAGAAAAAACTCAAAGCATTCCAATTAAGGTCAGGAATTTTTAAATTGTATTCTCGGTACAATTTAAAAATAGTACATAATGTCTTACCTTCAGCAGTAAGCCACCACTGTTGGCCTGCTTCTTTATGAATGATATGTCTCACTCTAGCCATGAATAGATTCAAACTCTGTTTTTCGAGACAGGGTTTCTCTGTGGTTTTGGAGCCTGTCCTGGAACTAGCTCTTGTAGACCAGGCTGGTCTCGAACTCACAGAGATCCACCTGCCTCTGCCTCCCAAGTGCTGGGATTAAAGGTATGTGCCACCGCCGCCTGGCGAATAGACTCAAACTTGAGGTAGTCATCTTGCTTCAACTTCCTACATACTGGGATTATAAATGAGTCACCATGTTAAATGGCTTCTCAATGTTGAAACACAACAAAAAGAATGGAACACAAGAACAGAACAATGGTTACAGGCTACACAAAGACTAAAATTGGTGCTAACAAAGGTGAACTAGATATTGGATAATAGCAAAAGGAGTAAAGATTCTGCGGTCTGGGTGATGTAGAAGACTAATAACACTAAAAAGTTTCCTAAAAATATAGAGAATCAAAATTTAAATCTACCCAACTACACCAATTAGATTTTTTTTTTTAAAAAAAAAAGCCAAATGTAAACACTGGAGAAAAGATATCCTCTTCAACATATTGTTAGAGAAGAAGTGGCTATCTTTTGGTAGAAGGAACAAGACATTTATCTCCTACACTGGGAAAATGTAAGTTCCAACAGAATCAACTCTATATGTTATACTCAAAATTCTGCAACTACTAGACGATAATAGGGAAGATATTTAATGATATAAGCATAGATAAGGCATTTCTGAAGGGGATTCCAGTTCCATGGAACTGAACAGAGTATTTAGAAATAAAAAGATAAATGGCTAATAAAGTACTCAGAACTTGTTCAAAAATTTACCCAACAGGGAGATGCAAATTAGATATTCTATGTGATTTCATCTTACTCTATTCAGGTGGATATTTTTTGGATAGAAATGATGACATTGATGTGTAAAGAGGAAAATTCCTACATGTTACACTTCTACTTATATTGGTGGTAGGGTAGGCTGGAACATGCACTATGTGAGAAAGTTCATCAAAATATTAAAAATAGAACTTGTGTTCTTTTATGTAGATTTTAGCATGGCATTTCCAGCGTCTATCCATTATCACAACAGACATAAGTGAAAGTATCACAGGAAGTCTGGATAAAGTCTTGTCCTTTGCTATGGCATCTTAAACATGACAAGAGAATAATGAAGATTTTATGAAATGTAAAATGAGCTTTCCTTTATTAAATGGGATATGCAGAATACAATTTAACATTGATAACTTTACAGTGCCTCTGCTTGTGGGATTAATTATGAGAACCTGGGGTTGCATGATAATGCCCTATAGGACTTGGTCATCTGTTTCAGCTTTCCTGCCAAATAATGTTAATCTAATAAAGCTTTGATAACATTAAAATAATAGAATTGCCATATGATCTAACAATACCAATCAATATAGCAAAAGGACTCTATACAAAACAATAGATTAAACTGTACTTCCAAGTTCATTGTGGTTGTATTCTCAAAAGCAAAATGGAGCTAAGATACCCACCAACAAGTGAATAAATATTGAAAATGTGGCATTTACATAATGTAATTTTCTTTTATGGCAGAGAGAAATGAAATTGTAAAATATGTAGGCAATATGATGCATTTGGAAAACATACCAATTGAGAAAACAGACACAGCAATACACCATCTTAATCTCCCTTATTGCAGTGTCTGGATAAAAAGTTTAAGTGTATCATACATAAAAACGAGTGCTCATGAAGAACAGAAAGGTAGAAATGGATCATTAGAGGAAAGTGGAGAGAACAACACCTCATACATAAATAGAGGGATGAGGTAATACTAAAGAGTAGAAAAGATGTAAGCAGATTGGGGAAAAGAAGGAATACAGAAGAGAAAGAACTGGGGTAAATAAGACAGGATATTCAGGGGGAACATATAGAAAGATATTTTATAATGTTAGCAAAAAATATAACCTAAACCAAAAAAAAGCTTGAATGGACACATTCTCCGTTGATGGAAAATGTATCTTTCCAAAGTCACAGAACATGAGAACCCAGTGCTAAGTTTAGGATACTTTCTGACCACTTGTTGCTCAAGGAGAACCCGGGGGCTCTCTTAAAATGCTATTGTTATTGCTCAAGACTGTCAAACAGAACTTTATGGTAAAACCCTATACCTGAAAACAGTACCCATATTGGTCAGAGGACATGAAGAAATCAAGCTAGAAATGACCTGGAAGCTGTATTTCTCCAGATGGCTTTCAAATTATGAGAACTTGCTGTGCAGGTTGCTGGGAAAGAACTAGCTGTGCATTCAATATTCTGAGTGCTAAGATACAAACCTTGGAAAAATATAATAAAACAGATCACATAGATATTCAAACCCAGATAGAATTTAATGCGGGGCCAGTTTCAGCATTACATTATAAGAATAAAGAAGATTGGTCTAAGGTTTTCAGCTATCCAACCTTAATATATCCTGTAACCTTACAGGGATTTCCAAGTGGCAGAGATTCTGTTACAGTTAACTGGACTCCTGTGACATTGTTAGATTTAAAGTTTCAAGAAAGTAATAGTCTCATATGACATGCATTCACCTTTTGTGAAGCAAATGTTAAATCCATGGTCAGTTTGTAATAGAATTATCCCTAATAACTGGAGAGATTTGGTTAATAGACTTTTAGAGATTAGTACACAATTACAATGGAGTACCTGGTTAAAAGAAAAGGCTAATATTATTGAACAACAAACTAAAGCTAGAGAGAGGGAAATCTCCTAAGATCAAATTCTTAGAAAAGGCTATGATACTATGGAAAGTAGACTGTATATAATGACCATACCCTGGATTTATGCCATGCAGCACTTTTAAATTCTTGGAACAGAATTGAAAAAATAGAAAAGAAAATTGATTACTGCAGCTATGCAGGAGCCAAAGGAAGCCATTATGGATTTCTTACAAAGATTAATTTCAGCAGTAAATAGAATACCAAATTAG
The DNA here is from genome assembly GCF_000317375.1 of Microtus ochrogaster. Lineage (NCBI taxonomy): Eukaryota > Metazoa > Chordata > Mammalia > Rodentia > Cricetidae > Microtus > Microtus ochrogaster. The sequence goes on from NC_022029.1 coordinate 27,537,132, forward strand.
ACAAATAATAATTGAATCTCTAGCTTTTGAGATTTCTAATTCTCTATGAAAAATGATAATTAAGCCATTAAAGGCAAGGTCAGCACCTCTGGAGGAATGGATCTAAGATATAATTAATATAGAATCTCATAAACATGATGATACATGGATAGGAGAAGTGATTTCCAGATGTTTGAAGAAAATTCAAAATGCCCAAATGTTATAACTGTGGAAAACAAGGTTACTTTTAAAAGGGACTGTAGACAGGGCATGTTTTTTCTAAGAATAATCATTCAGAATGACCCTTCCACCTTGATTATGTGGAAGGTGTGGCAAAGGCAGTTATTGAACTAATATAGGTCAACGAAGAATAGTCATGGGAATTCCTTGCTGTTGGGAAACTCTATGATGGGCCTCTTTCAGGCCCCTATGCCAAATCTGGTTCTGATGTGGGACTCCCCTCTGTATGCTGTGAATATTTTTTATTACCACTGGTTAATAAAGAAGCTTCTTTGGGCAAAATAAAGTTGCAGGGCAGAATAGAGCTATGCGGAAGAAGGGGAGAAGTGACCTGAATGCTGGGAGAAAGAAGGCAGAGTCAAAGAGATGCCATGTAGCCACTGAAGGAGACAGACACCTAGGAACCTTACTGGTAAACCATGAGCCTCATGGTAAAATATAAAATTGGAATGGGTCAATTTAAGATGCAAGAGTTAGTCAATAAGAAGGCTAAGCTCATAGGCCAAGTAGTGTTACAATTAATATAGTTTATGTGTTATTATTTCAGGTCTGGGCACTTGAGAATGTATGGTATATGCCTACAAATTAGCATGCCAACAGGGGCTGACTATATCCACATAAAACCTGAGAGAGCTTGAAAAGTAATTCTAGACACACACACACACACACACACACACACACAGCTTAGTGTAGCTTCTTGGTACCAATGGGCTCTGTTTGCTGGGAGCAAACAGGAGTGCTGCCGCTCCTTTAAGAAGAGATTTACTGACTCAGCAAAGAAATGGTGGTTTCCTGCTTCATGTTTGCAACATGAACTCTGGCTCTTTAAGGAGGCCAAGCATCTGAATGGGTTTTGTGGGCAGCACACTGCAAGTTACTTGGTAGCAGCATGGGCCAACTGCTTGCCAGATTTGAGGTGGTGAGCAAGGCTCCCTCCTGGCAATCCTAGAGCTGGTGGTAATTTACCTCTACCATGTTAAAAGGACAAGGGAGGCCTCAGTGACCACACTGCATACCATTTTAAAATGTTTTGTCAGAAAAGGATTTCAGATACACAATAGGATAGATTCAGACATAAAAGACCTGTAAATGAGACACAGTATGTTTAAAAATTGTATGTAGGCTCAGCAAAAAGAAGAAAAAGAATATAGAGAGCTATAAAAATAAGTGAATTATTAAAAAAATATAAAGCACAGTCTTTAAAGAGACAGAGTACAGGCAGTTAGATATTAAAGGAGTAAAGAAAATCAGTCACATAAAGATGGAATATACACAGAGTCTGGATTATGTATATTATTGTGTTTTCTCTGAATTTTTGACTATAGAGAGATATTTGATTCTGGGGGCTGCTAAGCTAAAGCAACATATATATTTTAAAGGTATCTTGACTTTATTTATTTATTTATTTATTTATTATGTATACAATATTCTGTCTGTGTGTATGTCTGCAGGCCAGAAGAGGGCACCAGACCTCATTCCAGATGGTTGTGAGCCACCATGTGGTTGCTGGGAATTGAACTCAGGACCTTTGGAAGAGCAGGCAATGCTCTTAACCACTGAGCCATCTCTCCAGCCCCCAGGTATCTTGACTTTAAAATTTGGGTCTAAGACTATGTTCTTTGGAAAAGAGGTTGTGCTTTTGTTTCTACAGAGGATGAGAACCTGTGGAATAATTCCAAGCTAATGTGGCTTGATAAACAAAGACCACCTAAAAGGTCTCTGTAAACACCCGAAAATACTTTGCCCAACAAAAAGCAGGAAGCAGTTTAGAGAGAACTACATCCAAATTCCCAAATATTTTTTATAAATGTTTGTATACATTTAAAGGAGGATATAAATAGAGATCAAAACTTTGAATTGGTATGGATCTTGGTCTGTTGCTACAAAATTAAGGTCAATTTTGTTATATGTATTTCTGCTTTTGTTTAAGGTATTGTGTTTGTGCAGCTCATTTAAAAATGTAATGTATAATTAAAAATACAGGTTAATAGATAGTCATCCATAATAGTCAAGCTTGTAATCATATTAGTTAGGTTTTGTAGATGTACAGAGATATATTTCAGATGAATAGTTATTCTTCAAACTGTAAGTCCCAAGTCCTGGTCTCTGGCCTCCATCTTTGGAGGCCCGTTCCTGTGCCCACCAAGCCTTTGACCCCTCCCCGAAGGAGGGTCAAGACAGTCTGCCAAAATATTGACCACTCCCGCAGTCTATTTAAACTGCTTCCCTAGAAAGATCCCTTGTGGTCTCTTTCATCTCCCCACAGTGGTCGCACTTGCAGCTTCCCAGTTCACCCCTCGAGGCCACCTAAAAGCACAGGATCATTAAACCTGGATATTTTTAATATGGCTTGTTGTGATTTGGCTTGATTGGGATTTTTGTGTCGGCAGAGAGCTGGCATTAGGAAAATTCCTAACACAAACCTTTCAAAGACTAACAGAATATGGCATTTAAAATGTTTAAGAACTTTGAACTTTTCAGGACAGTGAGACACCTCTGCTCCTGACAGCACCAAGCTACTTCAAGAGGAAGATGGGCATCAAAAAAGCTCCTTATAAAATTGGTTAGCTATTTGGATAAGAAATGGTTCTTGCCTGGACTGCTCAACGGTATGCTGTATGAATTAGGCATGCAGGACCCACAGAAAAATGACTGCTGAAGTTGCCTAAAGAAAGTAAGACAGTCCTTCAGGGTTCCTGCTTCATGAGAGAACTGCCAGACATCTTCCAAGACACAGAAGAAAGCAATTGATGAACTTTGCCACTACAAGACATAAGTGATCTTCATGGAAAAGTCTGTCAAATACTATGGGCCTGTAAGCTAAAGATGGATGCAGCAATGATACAGAAGAACTCTGGGTGATTGTCCAGGCAGCGAGATGTATCTATCAATTCTAGAGTTTTGAAAGTTGCTTACAATGCACTTCCTGTTAACTTAGGTAACATATCCTTCTAGGGTCTTTGATGGAGTTGAAGAATAGATAGTTATAAGTATAGTTTTCCTTAGTTATTGTAAGATAAAATAAATATAAATATTTTAACTGTAATTATTAATACCTGCTTTGCTATATGTGATTTTACTACGTTGAAGTTAAAATTTTTCTTTTTATTTAGACAGAAAAGGGGAGGTAATATAAAATTCCCCTCTGTATACTATAAATATGTTTTAAAACCATTGGTTATTAATTAAACTATTTCGGACCTGCGGCAGGGAAGAATAGAGCTAGGTAGGAAAAACTAAACTGAATGCTGGGAGAAAGAAGGCAGAGTCAAAGAGACACCATGTAGCTACTGAAAGAGACAAACACCTGGAAACCTTCACAGTAAAACAAACCTCATGGTAAAATATAAAATAAGAATGGGTTAATTTAAGATATGTTAGTCAATAAGAATCCTAAGCTAATAGGCAAATCAGTGTTGCAAATTAATATAGTTTCTCTGTTACTAAGTTGGGTGTGGGTGGTCAGGAATGAATGAATTGGTCCCTGTCTATATGGTTCAGTCCTTTCATGCCACTGTAGAAGAAATTCCTTCCCAGAGCAATTAAAAAACCTAATACCTATTGTAAGAAACCATACTGCTGTGGATAATAAAACAGCTGTAGAAGAAAGAACAAAAAAATTCAGGAGAAACAAATAGAGCACGTATCCTGGAAAACTTCTATAAACAAACAAAGGTATGCTGGAAAACTTCTATAAACAAACAAAGATCAAAATTAAATTTATGAGTAAATGATTATTATCATTGAAGGTCTGGTACACAGATGCAGTTGTGACAATAATTTCATCAGAATCTTGGCATCTAAATTTGCCTCTTCAGAATGTACATATTCAGCTTTTAGGGATTGGAACTTTATCTTAAATAAAACAGAGTGCAAGATGGGTCAAATGTATAGGGCTGGAAGGACAGAGAAGAACATTAAAGTCATATGAGGCTAACATAGGAATGAATTTGTGGGGATATGATTTGTTACAGCAATGGCATACTGAGTGCAATATTCCCTAAGCCTTAGAAACAATCCATATGTTTCTGGGAAGAATATTAGAAGGTTTTATAAAGAACAGTCCCTGACCATCCAAGGTCCACAAGAACAAGGTACAACAGCTGTTGATCTTTCAAAGGCACCAACAGCCCTACCTTTAAAATGGTTGACAGATAAACCTGTATGGATTAAGCAATGGCCTTTAACAATAGAGAAACTGCAGGCTTTAGAACAGCTAACACAGAAACAACCAGATGCTCAGCATATTGAAGAAACAACCAGCCTCTGTATTTTTTGTATTTAAAAAGAAATCTGGAAAATGGAGAGTGGAAGAGATTTAAGAGCTGTTAAAACAGTGATTCAGTCAATGGGCTCTCTACAGTCTGGCATTCTTTTGCTGTCTCTATTGCCACAAGGATGGCCTCTTTTATTTATTGATTTAAAAGACTGTCTCTTCACTATACTTTTAGAAGAAAAAGACAGAGAGAAATTTACTTTCACAATGCCTACTTAAAATTTTCAGCCTGCTAAAAATTATCAGTGGAAGATCTCTTACAAGGAATGTTAAATAGCCTCCCTAAACAATGACAAATATCCATAATCCACTGAACAACAACAACAAAAACACCCACCCTACACCTCTTAAGAATGTGGGAATCATATTCATAAATTTACTTCCAGCTGTCTGGGGGAGATGGCATCTTTAGGGAATCCTGAAAAGAAAAATTTCAGCTAACTGTCAAGTCCTAGGAGAGGTAGCTCTATTATTTTTTTGTTCAGTCTATGCATAATGGAAAAGTGCAGGGCTTGTCTCAAGTCTGTCAGTCTGGATCATCTCAGCTAGCCATCTGGAAATTATTTTTGTAGTCCAAAGCTGATCCTCAGGTGGCATTTTTCAGCTTAGTGGTGTTATAGTCCTGGAGGTATCATAATTATGAGGCGCCGTCCTCCTTATGGAGATTTCAAAGGTCACTGTTAGGCATGCTCATCAGTGCAGAAAAATGATACTCAACCTTAAAATCATGTACAATAAGGTAGATGAAACCTTTTTCTAGAATTAGTAGTCTATATGACCACAACAAAAGTGATATATATATCTTAAGAAAAGCTGCCAAAGGGTCAATATAAAACCAAAAGATTAAAAAAAAAATACCAAAAGATTATGAGATTAGTAACAAAAATAATCCTTAAATTTTTGTTTCTCTTCTGTCCCCTATCATGTCTCTTTTGACATGAGATAGAGATTCTTAATTTAGCTTTAATAAGCATGCTTGGGTTCAGAGGAGAGAGCAACACCCCAACTCCAAAGTCAGCTTTAATCTTTAATTGTAGTGGGACTACAAAAAGACCATTTGCATTATATGTCTGTAAGAACAGCAGAAACAAACATGAAAGTTATGAAAATGACCCACCCTTTGTTTCTTGGACTTTTGACCAGCTACACATGCAGAAATAAATCATATTTTGTGTTTGAGTGTACACTATGTGTTTGTAGTTATCTTCAGAGTCCAGAGAGAATCTTCATTTCCTGGAAGATACAAGTCATTGTAAGTCACCAAATATGGGTACTGAGTGAATTAGAAGCCTTTGGAAAATTAGTTAAATACTCTTAGATGCACAGTTATTTCTCCAGTCTGGTTTCTTGAAGCCTCATTAAGAGCCTGTGGCTGGGCAGGTCACCAGTGCTAAGCAGTTATATACTATTGTCTTGATAAATGGTCATGTTAAAATACCTTGAAAATTCTCATGTTCATACTCATAAATTAAGGAGTATATCTACTGAAAAGTACCGAAGTAACAGAGTGAAGATGAAAGAAGGGAACTGGGAAGATAAAATACAAATATTTATTATAGAAATACATGAAACCATCAAAAAAAGTAAGATGATCAGTTAAAACTGCTTTTAAAAATATAATCATTCAAGTACAGAGAAACATTAATAAAACACATAGAATCTATGTTACTATAGAGGCCGGAGAGAGAGCACAAAGATTAAGGGCACTTGCTGTATTTAAGGGGGACTAGAGTTTGGTTCCTAGCACTTTCTGGTGCTAAAACTGAAGCTGAGTCAAGTTCCAGGAGGTCCTATGCCCTCTTCAGACCCCACTTAAATGCATGTACATATACTTACACACAAACACAGTCACACACACACACACACACACACACACACACACACAAATAATATAATAAATTAAAAAATAATAATCTATAAAAATGTCACTCAGGGCTGGGCAGTGATGGCACACACCTTTAATCCCAGCACATGGGAAGCAGAGTCATGTGGTTCTCTGTGAATTCAACCTGGTCTACAGAGAGTTCCAGGTTCTACAAAGAAAAACTCTCTCTTGAAAGACCAAAAGAAAAAGTCATTTAGAATTTCTTTTTACATAAACATAATTACCAATGAGCTAATAGGTATGTTGAAAAAATAATTTGCTAGGTAAGGGACACAGAAAATATTAAAATAGGAAGCAAAAAATTTTCTGTTTCTACTAGACACAGAAAAACCTGAAAGAGAAGTCAGTGTTCTTAGCTACAGAGCCATCTCTCTGAGGCACCAATTTCTTCTCTTTTTCTTTTCATATTTTTTATTTGTGTATGTACATAATTGTACAGGTACCTGGAGAGGATCGGAAGGTGTTTGAAAACTCTGGAATTAAAGTTAAAGTTAGCTGAAAGCCACCCAATACACATGCTAGATTCCAAAGAAAGCCCCTCAGGAGAGGTGCAAATGCCGTTAATAAACTGAGCCATCTCTCCACGCTTCAAACAGTTTCTTCAAAGGCTAGCTATTGCTGGACACAACTTCTTAGAAATCTGTCTTCCCAGTGATGGGAACAGCAGACCAGAAAATTACGCCAATATTATTAACTTAATTCCAAGATTAAAAACAAAAGGCAAAAATATAAGTTTTGTATAGAAATGGACCAAAGATCAAAATGTCAAAATTTTTATTGTACTTTCTTCGGATTATTTGCAAAATATTCTACACAAACATAAACTCTCTTTATAAGATTTAACTACATGTTAAATGTAGTTTATAAAAATTTTTTATAAGCTTTATTTCAACAGAAAATCATAGCTTTCTTAATTTTTTTCATTAAAATTTTCATTTGGTTGGAACCTTAAAATTTCCAAGTGGCAGTCAAATGTCCTGTATTGGATACTTTATTATTATTATTATTTTGGTTTTTTGAGACAGGGTTTCTCTGTGGCTTTGGAGCCTGTCCTGGAACTAGCTCTGTAGACCAGGCTGGTCTCGAACTCACAGAGATCCACCTGCCTCTGCCTCCCGAGTGCTGGGATTAAAGGCGTGCGCCACCATCGCCCGGCCTGGATACTTTATTTTGCTAGCCTCCTATCCTAGCTGTAATAAGCAGGCATTAAAACATGTATCAGAGCAGGATTTTATCCTGAATATGTTTGTATACTAGGGCTAAAATTACACTATTTCTGGTCATATCTGCTTCTTTCCACATCAAAATTTTCATTTTTTTCTTACTTTAGCACTATATTTATTTACTTCATTTGTGTTTGCACACACATACATTCAATGGTGCGCATGTGGACTTCAGAAGTCAACTTTTGTGAAATGGCTCTCTATTTCTGCCATCTGACTTCCACAGTTAAAACTGAGATCATCAGGCTACCCAAAAGATCCTTTACTGAGCCGTCTCAGGGTCATCTAAACTCGTAAGTTGGCAAGCCAGAGCGTCACACCATTTATAGTTGAACAAGTTCTTCACTATGAACCCATATGTGGGTTTGTGACGGTTTGTGGAACACAACCACAGATTGCTCATGTGGACAAGGTTTCCATAGTGTGAATTCTTTCATGCTTGAGGAAATTACCACAGTAAGTGAATTCTTTTCCACAGTGTTTACATACATAAAGTTTCTCTTGCATAGAATGAATTTTTTTATGAGTGTAATAGGAACTCTGACTGTTGAAGGTTTTCCTACAAAGGTCACATGCAAAATGCTTCTCTGCGGTGTGAGTTTTTTCATGACTGTTACGGGTACTGGAAGTGGTAAAAGTTTTTGTGCAATGCTTACATGTATAAGGCTTCTCTCCAGTGTGAATTCTTTCGTGACTGTTACGAGCACTCGAAGTAGTGAAAGCTTTTCCACAATGTTTGCATGAATAAGGCTTCTCTCCAGTGTGGATCCTTTCATGCTTGATTAGGTCACCAGAAAGAATGAATACTTTTCCACATTTTTTACATAGAAAGGATCTCTCCCCAGTGTGAATTCTTTCATGGCTGTTTCTGTCACTGGATGTGGCAAAGGCTTTTCCACAATACTTACATGCATAAGGCTTCTCTCCAGTGTGTATCCTTCTATGATTGATAAGATAATCAGAACGACTGAACGCTTTCCCACATGTTTTACAAATGAAGGGTTTCTCTCCAGTGTGTATTCTTTCATGGCTATTACGGTCACTGGAACTAGTGAAGGCTTTCCCACAATGCTTACATGCATAAGGCTTCTCTCCAGTGTGAATTCTTTCATGATTCATAAAATGACCCAAACGTTTGAAGGCTTTCCCACATTTTTTACATACAAAGGGATTCTCTCCAGTATGGATACTTTCACAACTATTATAGTCATTGGGACTAGTGAAAGTTTTTCCACAATGCTTACATGAATACGGTTTCTCTCCACAGTGAATTCTTTCAGGTACATCATCAGCAATGGAAATAGTGAAGACTTTTTCACAATGTTTGCATTCATAAGAATTTTCTCCAGTGTGACTTCTTTGGTGCATGAGAAGGTATTTCAACTGGATAAATCCTTTCCCACACTGCTCACACGCATAAGGTCTCTCTCCACTGTGAATTCTTTCATGTTTTTGAAAGCATGACAAATATCTAAATGTTTTTCCACATTGTTTGCAAATATAACACTTCTCTACAATATGAATTCGTTCATGGCTGATAAGGTGACTGGAATTGACAAACGCTTCTCCACATTGCTTACATACAAATGGTTTTACTTCAGTATGGATACTTTCATCTCTCTGGCCATGTGTGTAGTTTGTAACAATGTTCTCTTCATGCTTGTTTCCGCTGTCAGTCCTCTCCTGATGCTGATCACAATGGAGACTCCCACAAGCCGTATTACATTGCTGACTTTCAGAGGATTTTTCTTTAGAACATTCATGTACCTGAAATGGCTCAGATTGACCCATATCTTCCCAAAATTTTTCACGTTTAAAAGCCTTTTCCACAGGCTCCTTATACTCAAATAGTTTATCTTCAGTTTGATCACTGAGGTGCACATTTGAGGGCAAATTACCAATGATGTTTCTTATACACAAACTGCTACTGTTTTCATATAATGTTATAGAAGGAGGCATGGCCTCACTAACAATAGGCTCTGGAATCTGTCGCTGGTTTTTTTCACACTGACTATCATGTTCATATTCACCATCTTTCTCAACCACCTGAGTTCTGAAAAAAAAAAAAAAAGAAGAGAATTATTGGAACTGGAAATAGTGAAGGCCTTTTCATAATGTTTACGTTAGTAAGATTTCTTTCCAGCATAAACTCTTTAGTGTGTGAGAAGGTATTTTCCAATAAATGTATCCTTTGATGCCTAAGAACGTATTGGTGCTGGTATATTTTTATTTAGGCAAAGAAAGTGTTGGTGACTGATTCCAGTGGTCCACTATAGTTATAGTACTTCAGAGGCAAGAGCAGAAAGACTCGAAATTTAAGACCAATAAAGGGCCACATATAAAGATCCTGTGATAAGAAAATAATTTATTAATTTTATTTTCGTAAGAATTATAAAGAATCTGGAGAGACACCTCAGGTGTTAAAAGCACCTCTTCCTCTTCCAGAAAACCAAAGACCTATGGGTTCACAGTGGCTTTAGCTTCAAGGGGCCTATAGTTTTCTTCTGCCTCTATACTTCTGACACGTATGGCATGAACTCACATGAAACAACACACACACACACACACACACACATAAAAGATTTATGAACAGTCAAATTTCTGATGTTAGTACAAAAGAATAACAAGCACATGACATTAGAAAATATGCCTCCACTTAGGCATTTGAAATACATAACTTGCTGGTTAGACTTTTATCAACATGACACATGATAGGGACATTTGAGAAGATGAAACCTTAATTGAGAAAATGGCTCTATCAGATGGGCTTGAGGGTAATTCTATAGGCTTGCTTTCTGGATTAATGAGTTACATGGGACGGCCTAGCTTACTGTGATTGGTGCCTCCCCTGGGAAAGTAAGCCTGAGCTGAATAGAAAAGGTAGCAAGCAAGCCAGTAAGTACTGTTCCTCCATGGTTTCCGCTTCCAGGTACCTGTGCAGCTTAAGCTTCTGGCCTGGCTTCTCTTGATAGACATTGACACAAAGTGTAAGCCAAAGTAAACCCTTTCCTGCCCAAGTTGCTTTTGGTCATGATATTTATCACAGGCCAATAAAACAAACTAAAAAAGAAATTGGTACCCAGTCCATGGGGTATGTTACAGACCTGACCATGCTGTTTTTGGTAGGACCATGATAGTGCTTAGAACTTTCAACTTGAAAAGCCAGAGAGTGCTCAAAGTTTAACGATCGGTTTTGGCAGACTGGAATGTAAAAATGTTAAGAGCAATGGAAACAATGAAAGCCTGGCCACGTCAAGTTTCTGAAGGATGTCTGAGAGTGATCTGGCTGTAACTTATGTCATACACTTGATCACCATGGCTGATGTGGAAGGTGAAGGAGTGTCCCCTTCCACCCTCACAGCTCCAAGTGGATCGATCCCTCTTGCAGCTGTGTGCTTTGTCAAGGAGGACCTTCCCTGAGTAGAGGAACAGCAGCTGTGATCCCACTCTAGAACAGCCAAGCAAACTCTCAAAGGGACATTTACGAGTACCTTGGAGACTCGATCAGAGTGGTTCATGCAATAGTTTATATTAATAATCTATGCTTTCTGGTCAGCTGGGGCTGAAGCGTCAGCTATGATAACAAGCATTGAGGTTGCATCTTCAGAGATTTCGGTCAGCACAAATACCACAGGGGCCCAAGGTTGCACTTCAAACTGTAAGCAAACCATGGCAATGTGTAAGGTTCTGTCAGGTGGTATTGACATTGGCAGCATGAGAAGTACAGTAATGAAGGGGTCATGGAGAGAAGTTGAGACAGGGTTTAGTGAAAGGCCAGGATCTCCTGTCACTGATGAAGGTGAAACCCCAGGTGCAGTGGAAACAACAAGAACGAAGGGTTTATTGAGAACTGATGAGATTGTGCACCAAATGTCAAGGCTGGAGCTCCTGGAGAGAGATCAGAAAGTGAAGGGGAAGCTGCGACCTGTATGGATCCTAGCAGAAGAGAGATACCAACACCATGGATGACTGCCAAGGACAGAAGTAGTTGTGGACTTGAGGTAGTCTGAGTCTAGGAGTCAAGAGATGTGTGCTGTGGATAGCAGGACAGAAAAGTTGTGTCCCCTAAGCCCTTTGGAGACTAGACTATCATGAGTGAAGCCCAGATGAAGGACACTGAGCTACAGAATGTGCTTAACATTGTTGAATTATGGGTTTGCTTTGAGCTAATGGTACCTGTGCTCTGCTTCTTTCCTTTTGAAATAAGAAGTGCATATCGTATATTTGATTTTACAGGAGCCCAGAGAGGAGACATTTTGGATTTAAGAGACACTAAATATTTAAAGAGTATAAATTTTTAAAGACTGTGGAGATTCCTACAGTTATGCTCTGATTTATATTGTGATAATAAAATGAGATCATGGGGGCAAACAGGAAAGGAAAAGTTATGGTGTAATAGTGGTGAATCTGTATGTCAAGATCACAAGGAATCAATTGTGCTGGTTAGGGTTTTGTCTACTTGACACAAGCCACAGAAATCTGAGAAGAGGGAGTATCAACTAGGAAAATGGTTCCATCAGATTTGCCTGTCGGCAATCTGTGGGGACATTTGTTTTTGATTTGTAATTGATGTGTGAGGACCTAATCTGCTGTGGGTACCACCCATCATTAGCATATGGGCCTGAGTTCTATACGAAATGAAGCTGAGGACGTGCTGAGGAGCAACCCAGTAAGCAGTGTCCTTCTCTAATTCCTGTCTCAGTCCTAGTCTTCAGGTTCCTGACCAGCATGAGCTCCAGCCTTATTTCCCATGATGAGGGACTGTGATACGGAAGTCAGGACAGGCACCAAAATAAGTCCTTTGTGTAAAGTTGTCTTTTGTCCTGGTCTTTATCTCAGCAATAAAAAAGCAAATTAAAAAAAGCTCTTCTGAGGCTGATGAGGTAACTCAGAAGTTTAGAGGACTGATGGCTCTTCCAGAGACCATGCTTGATTCCCAGCACCACAGGTAGCTCGCAACTGTCTGTAACTGTAACATCAGGGGATGGGGATCTTATACTCTTTTTCTTTTTTTTAAATTCTTTTTTTTTAATATCCAACTAAAAGGATTTATTCCAGTCAGCTGAGACTACACTCAGGTATTCCAGACCTAAGGGTAGCCCCAAGCATTTAGACAAATCCCACATCCTGTAATTTTGCTCAACAGTGCAGGAGGAGCTTTTGCCCAAGAAGGCAGTTTAATAGTAGCCAAGATAAGCAGTAGCTGGAGGGGGAGGTCTTATACCCTCTTTGGGCCTTCAAAAGAGGTGAAAATATATTCATGTACTACTTAATGTAGAACACAGACATACATGAAACAAAGCATGCATAAAAAACCAAATAATTCTAAGAACCAAGATAACAACAACAAACATCCCTTATACATAAAACCCTCAGAAAACATCATAAAAAAATACATCAAATACTTCTGAGTATGAGGCAAGTTTTTTATGTAATGAACCACTGAAAAATCTCTTACATAGTTAAATATTACAGCACACTTTGGTGACATTCAGAAATTATAGAGATGGGATATTCAAATTCTGAATGATCACATCCAATTGCAGTTTTATAAACATCTATGTTAGAATTAATTTATACTTAGGTATATTTGGATAATATATTAGGTTCTCAGTTGTCTTATCATCCCCACATGCTTGATGTGAATTCCTCTCTCTTGAGTATAAATTACCCTAGATTTCTCCTGAGCCTCTGGTAGTCCTCTTCAACATTTTCTTCATGTGTTTTCTCTAGAAGTAAACCCAAAGAAATCATGACTTAGTCAACATTATAAAAATTTATTACATTCTAAATTTTATGATGTGACCAGGCACATTAAATTCAAACCACAAACCACTATACACAAACGCAGGAAACAGTAGTCTGAGTGAATAAGCTAAGAAATCATAGTGTGTGTTTTACCTATGGAGATCAGGTTCATAAAGTTTTCCTTCATCACATCTCTGTAGAGCTTCCTTTGACTAGAATCCAATAAAGTCCATTCGCCCGAAGTGAAGTTCACAGCCACATCCTCAAAGGTCACGGGCTCCTAAAACAGTGCACATATTAGAATGGGAGGTTTTACCTGACAGGTTGACAGGATGCAGAGCCATCGAGCACATGTGCTTCGGAAGACACTTCTAAGTGGTTATGCAGATAAAGGTTAACATGAGGGATTATAGGGATTACATGGGTTAATGTGAGAAAAACCACTCACGGTGTGTGGAAGCAGTCTCTGACTTGTATTTAGGATATTAGAGGAAGAAGGGAACTGAGGAACATACAGCCACACATTCTTGATTATAGTTATGATTCTGTAGCCAGACGTTTCTATACCTTGGTCCTGTAGTGTTAAGTCCCAAAGAAACACACGGCGGCTTATATTAATTATAAACTGCTTGGCCTATTAGCTCAGGCTTATTATTACCTAGCTCTTACAACTCAAATTAACCATAATTCTTGTCTATGTTAAGCCATGTGACTTGGTACCTTCTCTCAGTGAGGCATTCTCATCTTGCTTCCTCTGTGCCTAGCTAGTGATTGCCTCTCTGCTTTCCCATTTCCCAGAATTTTCTTTTTGTTTTAAATATTTATTTATTTATTTATTTATTTATTATGTATACAATACTCTGTCTGTGTGTATGTCTGCAGGCCAGAAGAGGACCTCATTACAGATGGTTGTGAGCCACCATGTGGTTGCCGGGAATTGAACTCAGGACCTTTGGAAGAGCAGGCAATGCTCTTAACCACTGAGCCATCTCTCCAGCCCAAAACTTTTTTTTTAATTTATTTATTATGTATACAATATTCTGCCTGTGTGTATGCCTTCAGGCCAGAAGAGGGCACCAGACCCCATTACAGATGGTTGTGAGCCACCATGTGGTTGCTGGGAATTGAACTCAGGACCTTTGTAAGAGCAGGCAATGCTCTTAACCTCTGAGCCATCTCTCCAGCTCCCAGAATTTTCTTATTCTGGTTGCCCCACCTATACTTCTTTCCGGGCTACTGGCCAATCAGCATTTCATTAAACCAAATGAGTGACAAATCTTTTCAGTATACAAAAGGATTATCCCACAGCATGATTTAACCATCTGTTTCACATTCTTGCTTTAAGGTTTCTACACGATTTACCGAACCCTTCAACTATGAGAAGAAATAAACTCTTTCTGCCTTAATTCATTTTGTTAGATAGTTTATCACAGCAATAGGAAAACCCTAATATAGGAACAGACACAAAGAAGTCGGGCCACTGTTGAAAATAAGCCGGACCAGGTTCTCTGGGTATTTTGAACGTGTGTGTGTGTGTGTGTGTGTGTGTGTGTGTGTGTGTGTGTGTGTGTGTTGGTTTTTTCTTAAGGCAAAGAGAAAGAGAGTGAGCAAGACAGAGAGATCAACATACTAGAAAAAATCTGAGTGGATCATTTTGGTAGATGCTATACATACAAAAATGATGAAAGAAAAGCTTACAGAAGAGGCACAGATCAGGAAGACTCAGAGTAGAAGAAGGATTTAGTTTCAAACTAAGATGGAGCCCATTACTTCGCTATTTTGTTCAAGAACCTAGCTTCATTCTGCTCTGGGACCAGGAACGTAAAAAAACTCATGTTTAAAAACAATGAAGTCCTTCACTAAGTAAAAAGAGTATAAGCAAGCTTAAAATTTTAAGACATGAGGTGATGAGAAAGCAGCTGTAATTGGTATGAAATTAATTCTAGGCCCTGGGAGAATAGTGAGACAGAACAAGAAAAACAACCTGAGACTTTACTTGGGTTTTGCACCCAACACCCTGTGAGTATTCTTTGAACAATCATCTGTACGTAACCTTGGACCACATCCGCTATCAGGTTTCAGGTTTTAAAACAATGGCAATATGTTAGCCCCTCAGACTCCTTATTACTCCCTTATATATTTTCAGTTGCATTGAAACACATCTGCTAACAGTGGAAAATGGCATAAAAGTAGTGTGTCACTTTGGGGCTCATGTACCTTAGTCACACTGTGTTTTCAAAATTATCATCTAAGGAAAGTCTTTTTACCACTTTGCCTATGAATGAGGCTTATTATTAAAATCAGAGGCATGATGGGAAAGGGCATATGCAGGAGCAAGGCTTTCCAAATGTTCCCTTCAGTCAAAATGCAGAACCCACTGTGCATGCTGAGCCACCAAATCTTCCTTTCAAAGCCCCAAGCCATAAGTGGTGACCCAACCCTATTCACACCCACAGTTTGGATACTTTAGGAAGGTTATTGAAGACAGGGATCGAGAAAGACCTTGAACTAAAATTACTAAAAACAGGAGCAGCAAAGCAGGTCATTTTCAATGGCCTGTGCTCTGATATTGTAGGATGGAACTTGCTGATATGTCTGCTGATCCTGTACTTGCAACTCATGCTCTTTCTGACCCTCTCTAATGTTCCTTTCCCTTCTCTCACTGTATACATTGGCTATGATTCTGTGAGCTAACACTCCTCAATAGGGAGGGAGTAATGCTTTGTTATGTGAAACACTGACGAGCATGGGAAAAACTCTCAGTCGTCTGTTAAGTTTTAAGCTTTGCTACCAATAACCCTATAATTACAGGTGGTTAAGCCAAGCACTGAGATGCCTTGATACCTACGATCTTGATAGTCATGAGACTAAAGCAAGGGGATCATTAGATTGAGGCCAGCCTGGGCTACAAAATTTTGTCTCAAAATGAATTACCAAAAAGGAGAGCGAAAAAGAAAAACTGACTCCAAAAAAATAAAACATGAAAATGTCCTTTTTTTTCTTATTTTTCAAAGAACTTTGGGTGCATCATTAATTTACCAATTTGTGAGGTATCATTTTTTAAAAAAATATTGGCTACCAATGCTATAAACCTAAAACTGTCTTCATTCTGTCTCATGGACTTGTTTACACTGTGGTTTTTCATTAATTTTAGAAATTTAAAATTTTCTTTCTTGATTTGTTCCTTGATCTAATTATGATTTAGTAGTATGTTGCTCAGTTTCCATGAGTCTGTACTTTTTATAGTTCTATTGCTGATAATAACCACCTTTAGTCCAACTGGACAAACAGAAAACCATTTCTCTATATTTGTAGAGATCTCTTCTTGTCCCAATGTGGTTGAGTTTGGAGGAGGTTCCACTGGCTCCTGAGAAGATGGTGTATTCTTCAGTGTTTGGCTGGACTGCTCTAATATATGTCTATTAGGTCCACGGATTTGTTTAGTTTTTCATCCATATGAATCAATCAATTGATAAGAAAAGTCATATATTACCTGTAATTTTAGATCTAGTAGTATGTCTAGATCTAGTACAAAATTGGGTACCTATGTTTGTTATGCATGTTTAGTGTTGCAGTTTCCTCTTAGGAGTGTTCCTATGAGTATGAAATGACACTCTATATCTCTTTTGACTAGTTTTGGTTTGAAGTTGATTTTATCAGATACACAATAGCTATGCCTTCTTGGTTCATTTACATGGAAGACCAGTTTAAATTTCTTTTACCCTAAGATGGTATCCATTGTTGACAGTAAGGTAGGAATTAAGATTTTTTTTCCCCTCCACAAGACATCATTTTTCTTTGTAGCCCTAACTGTGCTGGAACTCACTATGTAGATGAGGCTGGCCTCAAACCCAACGGTCTGCTTGTCTCTGCCTCCCAAGAGCTGGGATTAAAGAACTGTACTACTACCACCTAGCAGGAATTAAGACATTAATATTAAGAGCTATTAATAATCAGACATAATGGTGCATGTCTTTAATCCTAGCAATTAGGAGGCAGAGGCAGGTAGATCGAGTCCATTCTGGTTAACATAGTGATTAGCAGAACAGTCAAAGCTACACAGTGAGACACTGTCTCAAAAAGAGAGATATTTCCAGACAAAGACTATCAGACCAGCTGAGCTGCCTGGAAGAGGTTCAGACCAGCATGTTATGGGGTCTGATTGAATGCAACATAATTCAAACACCAAGTAAATACAGAAAACTAATATTTATTGTAATCAAGCTGCTGCTGATCGATCAGGGATGCAGAACAGATTCGGGAGCAGAACTGTGACCCTGAAGCAGAATGTTACAGAGCTTTGAAAGCATAAAACACACAAACATCTGTGCCAAGTTACAGTTACATTTTCCACCAATCAGTATCCAGGGAACAGGAGCTTTCCTAGGGATATTTCTTCTCATTGGTTGTCTTACTCCTGTGGCTGGGCAGTTTGCCCAGCATTCATGCCTCAACTTGCCAACCAGGATCTGGATCACCCAGGAAGGTCTTGGAAAGTGAAACTTCATTTGACCTTTATTCAAAATGGAAGTTCTATTCAAACTGGCTTCAGTTTGGTTCCTTCTTACATGCAGAGCAGCCTGGAAAAAGCAGAGACCAGCCAACCTGCTTGGTAAGGGGTCAGACCAGTTGAACTATCAGCAAAGAGCAGTGCCCAACCTGCTGAACTGCCCACAGGCTTGCATGGCTCTCTGGTTGACCAGTATTCCTGGACTGTTGCCATGCTACAGTTGGCTTTGGTAATGCAGCTGTCTTTAATTCATTTCTGACCCTGTAAGTAACTCCTTATATTTCTATAATCGCCCCAATGAAACTCACTGGTTCACCAAGATGACTTTGGTAGTAGCCATACTTTATTCTATTGTTGGTTTCCTGTCTGGCTTGAAAAGATGATTGGTCACATCTCCAATAGAATGTCATCACAAAACAACTACGTATAAAGTCACAGATTAATTCAAATTCAGTAATACTCAGTGCCTTTAATGCCCAACTCATCAGTCAACTAATGAACTAGGCAAGAAATAAACAGAGAAAATCTGTAATTAATGACACAATGAGGTCAGCTGCGGTCTGGTATGCCTTTAATCCCAGCACTCAGAAGCCAGATGCGGGTAGATCTCCATGAATTTCAGGTCACCCTGGTCTACAGAGCGAGTTCCAGTTCAGCTGCAGCTACATAAGTGAGTCTGAGTCTCAAAAGAACAATACACAAACAAGCAAACAGAATGAATGACACCATAAAACAGATTGACCAGCTAAATACACAAAGGATATTCCACTCAAACACAAGAGAATACACACACTTCTAAGCAACTAACAGAAAGTCTCTATATGAGGATACAAAGCAAGTTTCAACAAATAGAGGAAACCTAAAACCATGTCTTGCATTCTCTCATCACAATGCAATAGGACTGAAAGCCAATAGCAACAGAAATTTCAGAAAATCTACAAACTCATAGAAATTAAATACAACATTATTGAATGATAAATGCCACTGTAGAAATAAAGGAGATCCAGTATTTTTTTAAGTTAAATAAGAATAAAGGCAAGATGTGAGAAAGAAAAAATGCAATAAAGAGAGTATGAAAAAAGGATCATTTATAACTCATTTTGCTATCTTAAAAAAGTCATACAAGAGAGGTTGGATTTCATCTCCGCACTGAGTTCCAGGGCACAGAGTTGAGTGCCAGGTTAGACAGGTGTAGGCACGTAAACCATGTTTCTGAAAATCCCAAGCAAACCAAAAAAAAAAAAAAAAAAAAAAAAGAAGACAATAACAACAACAAAATTACACAAGAGGGATTCCCACCCCCCCCCTATACTTTTAAAACTGTGCAGCAGGGCTGAGAATGTGGCTCACTTGGTAATTCTTGCTTAATATGCAGAGACACCCTCCTTCTGTTTCCTCCCCTGCACTGCATTAAACCAAGTGTGGCGACTCATTCCTCGCAACCCCAAAACTTGGGAGATGAACGGAGGGTCACAACTTCAAGGTCATCGACAGCTACTATGGAGCTCCAGGACAGAAAAACCGAAAAATATAAAAATAACCTCGCAGTACAGGCCCCTTCTGTTTGGAGAAGTACCCTCGAGCAAAACCAATACAACACCAAAGCGATTACAGGAAATGATAAAAACAGGTCAGAAACGAGTGTGCCAGGGCAGACAGGCAGCAACGTTCACCACCCGCGTCCCTTCCCCGCACATCCGAACTCCGCGTCTCCAGCCCTGCAGGCTGCATCATCTGCGGAGGCGGAGGTTCATCGCGGATTCCCCACGACAGGCTGGGGACCGGGATGAAGCAGTTTCACAGCAGCAACAGGACAGGAGCGGACTGCACTGCTGGCTGCCAGCTCCGCCTGTGCCAGACTCCACCCCAGAGTCTGCTGCACAGCACCAGGGACCGTCCGGTCGGCGGCGCCAGGCTGCACCAACGACTCCAGCAGCCACCGCGCACTCACCATGTCCTGCTCCGGACGCGTGCAGAGGTCCTCTCGGAGGGGCCTGCCGTCAGAATAGGTGACACCGATGGAAGCCAGCTGTCACACACCTCACAAAAGCTACACGGGATTCAAAAATGGAGCCAGGGGCGGAAACCGCGGAACATTCTTGTTCCTCATTCGACATTTCCAGCAAGGAAGTAACAGCTTCCCTGATTGGCGCAAGCTGCTGGACCCGCCTTCTTATTCATGAGTAGCAGGGCCAACATCCTTTCGCAACACGGCGGGGGGCGGTGGGGTGGAGATAAAATCAACATCCAATCTTAACCCAGGCTTTCCCCCTGGAATACGACTGAGGGATAATTGCACTTAAGGGGAACACCGTTTGAGATTTTAGCGCACAGACTCGCTTCCCGTGTACTCAGTGGGATCCTACTTTTATTCCACATAAAATAGTGCATAGATTGGCTCTGAACAACCCAGATTCAGTGCCCTTAAAGAAAACCCGGGACCATAACAGGAAGGGCCCCGGGTCAGTGAAAGCAGAGTACGAAGAACAGGGCCAAATGTACCGACTAAAGAATCTGTCACGAATGCACTTCTTGAATGAGTGCGGGAAAACAGAATTACCCGGAAGCAATGGTCCACGAAGGATAGGGGGTGAGGCGCGGGAACAGATCTTGAACGGGAGACAGAGACCTTACTTTGCCCAGGTGAAGAAGATAACCCACAGTATCCAGTGTCAATGTATTCTCAGTCTTCAGGACCGCACACTGTGCTGTAAAGGAAGCCTCACACAAGTTTCCTAGTGATGAGGGAGAGATACCAAATAAGTTTTCCCCGGGAACTTTCTATGAATCTCCTACCGTGAAATCGCTCCTTCAGCACGTTAACATTCATAAAATGGGCAAGGGCTTCCGCAATCATATTAAAGTTTTAACCAACGTAAACTATCAAATTCGCAAACATTTCCTTAGGGCTCTATTTTCTAAAGTGTGTCATTAAACATGATTGGTTTGCATTGCAATGAGAATCTGAAAAAAATCTAAACAAACAAAAAAAAAACATAGTAGTTAAATAAAACCACAAACCAAATGGACATAATAGACAGCTTCCAAACAATCCACTCAAACCGAAAAGAATATGTATTCTTCTAAGTAGCTCATGGGATGTTTTTATATCATCAACCACATATTAAGACATAAATCTCAACAAATATAAAGAAATTGTAGTAACAATCAACATTCTATCTGACCACAAAGGCTTAAATCCGGATATCTTCAAAAATAGAAACTACAGAAAGTAAATAAACTCATTGATATTAAACAGCACACTACTGAGTGATAATAATAACAGAAAATAATAAAATGGAAAAATAAAATTGCATGAAGTAAAAATATTATACATATATAATATACACAGATGTACATACATGTATATTAGTGCTAAAAACTGAACTAAGAACCCATGGAACATAATGTACATAGTCCTAAGAAGAAAATTTGTAGAATTAAGTACCTACACCAAAACATTTGAGCTATCTTAAATTAATAATTAATAATGGACCTGAGGCCTAAGAAAAACAAGCACAAGTAACCCTGAAAGTGACAGATTGGAAGACATGATCAGAATCAAGGCTGAAATTAATGACATAAGAACCACAACAATACCAAAAACAACACAAAGAATTAATAAAATGATGATTCCAGTCTTTGAAATCATCAGCAAGGTTGACAAATTGTACTGCTTAGGTTTTTTTGTTTTGTTTTGTTTTGCTTCTTTGTGTTTTTTCAAGACAGGGTCTCTCTGTGTAGCACTGGTTATTCTGAAACTCTCTCTGTAGAACAAGTTGGCCTCAAACAACGAATGATCTGCCTCTGTCTCCCAAGTCCTGAAATTATTGGTATGGGCCATGGCTGTCCAGCTGAACTGCTTAGTATTTTTTTCTTTTGTCTACTTGATACAACCTAGAGTTATCTGGGAATGGAAAACCTCAAGTGAGAAAATTCCTCCAAAAGATTGGTCTGTATGTAATTATATGTGTCATATTTATGATAAATAAACCGGGCAATGATGGCACATGCCTTTAATCCCAGCTCTCAGGAAGCAGAAGCAGGCAGATCTCTGTGAGTTCGAGAGCAGCCTGGTCTTCAAGAGCTACTTCCAGGACAGGCTCCAAAGCTCCAGAGAAACCCTGCCTCGAAAAACCAAAGAAAAAAAATCAAATCAAAACAGACAATCAAATAAACAAAAATGTGGTACTTTAGCTGGAGAGATGGCCCAATGGTTAAGAGCACTAACTGCTCTTCCAGATGACCCAGGTTCAAATCCCAGCACCCATATGAAAGCTAACAACCGTCTGTAACTCCAGTTCCAGAGGGTCTGACATAAAATAAAATTAAATAAATTATAAAAAAATTAAAAACAAAAAACGTGGTACTAGTCGGGCAGTGGTGGCACATGCCTTTAATCCCAGCACTTGGGAGGCAGATGCAGACCGATCTCTGTGAGTTCAAGGCCACCCTGGTCTACAAGAGTTAGTTCTATTTGTTGGACTCTTAACAATAGGAGTAGAGGCTTTTTCTAATGTTAGGCTGGCTCTTGGGAACTTATTCTCATACTGCATTGCATAGCCCAGTCTAAATAAAAAGGGGGGGGGGGAGCAGAGCTCCAGAGATTCCGTGTCCTCTTGTGGACTGTGAATGCACCAGGTACACATGCAGTGCTTCAAGAGGACCTTAGATCTCTGGAACTGGAGCTACAAATAGCTGTGAACTGCTGCAGAGGTCCTGGGCATCACACAAGTGTCCTCTTGACATCTGAGCCATCTTTCCAATCCCACCTTTCAGGGCACCTGTAGAATTCTCTGCTAAACTCATGTGGCCCTGGGAAATCTTTTAATTGGGAAATTATTAATTACTGCTTATATATCATTGATTGTTTTGAGTCTGCTTCAATTATTTACTTTATGTCTTGATTTAACTTTTGTAGGTCACATCCGTTTCAAAACTTCTCAATTTCTTTTCAATTTTCCTCAATGAGATATAATTTTTTTATTTGATGTATTTATTTATTGTACATCCTGGCTGCAGTTTCCCCTCCCTTCACTCCTCTAATTCCCTCTTTTTCTTTTTTTTAACCAACTCTAAGATTTGATCATCTAGCTTCTATTCATTCAAAGAATAATCCATCTCTTTATCATGATTAATATCTTCCATATCTTCTTTAAGTATTTTGATAAGTCTCAATTAATACCCAAGTTACCCCAAATTGAACAAGGATATTTTCCCTTTGTTTATATGTGTTTTTTCAATATTCTTTTGGACTTAGTCCCGTATTTCTTTATCTAAAGTTCTTTCTTCAAGAATCCAGGAATTATAAAGAAAAATAATTGCAAGCAATCTAATACCTATGATTTTGATACTTGAGCTCCCCTTTTCTTTAAGAAATAATGCATAAGCTCAACATAAGGCAAAGCCATCTCTGGTTTCTACCCCATTATTCTCAATCACCTTTTCTATGAGGATTGCAACTTGTCTTACTTAGATTTTCTGTTGCTTTGAAAAGACACCATAACCATGGCAACTCTTATAAGGGGAAACATTTAATTGGGGCGGCTTACCATATCATCTAGGTGGGAAGTATGACAGTGTGCAAGCAGACATGGTGCTAGAAAAAAAGATGAGAGTTCAAAACCCAGATCAGCAGGCAGAAGAAAGAGAATGCTACACTGGCTATGGCTTAAGAATCTGAGACCTCAAAGTGTGCACCCAGAGACACATTTCCACCAACAAGGCCACACCTACTCCAACAAGGCCACACCTTACAATAATGCTACTCCCTGTGGGCTTGTGAGGACCAGCTCAATTCAAACCACCATACTACTCTCTTATCTTTTGCCAACTTCAGGTAGCTTCTCATGGGGCCAAATACAGCTTCTCACTGTAATTGGTGGTAGAATCTGGAAGAATAGAGCCTAAAAATGAGGCAGACTAAATTCTAATACAAGAGATTATTATAAAATAACATAATTATAATTATACTCAGAGCATCAATTTATACCCCAAGGGTTAAGTAGTCACATTAGTAAAGTATACAATCACAAGAAAACTATACAATCACATGGAAAGATAATGTTTTCCTATAGAAACATAGAAACAACTATAAGCAGTTACAATGAATAATCTGAAGTAAATTCACTTCTATCCATTATACCTGGAAGAGGCATGAAAACATATTTCAGGAACAATTCTGTGTTTTTGAAGTAACTGAGGTCACAAGAGTGTTGCCTAAGGTCACAAGATGGTGTGGGAAGTCCTTCTGTATATGTGTTGCTTTTATTGGTTAATGAATAAAGAAGTTAGCTTGGCCTATGACAGGGCAGAGTAGAGCTAGGTGGGGAAAACTAAACTGAATGCTGGGGAAAAGAAGGCAGAGTAGTGAGATGCCATTTAGTTGCCAGAGGGGAAAGATGTGAGCTGCCAGCTAGAACCTTGCTGGTAGGCCATGAGCCTCATGATAAAATAGAATAATGGAAAGGGTTAATTCTAGATGTAAGAGCTAGGCAGCAATATGCTTAAGCTATTGGCCAAACAGTATCATAAATAATATAGTTTCTGTGATTATTTTGAGAGTGTTGGTGGCTAGGAAATGAACAAGCAGCCTCCAACAACAAGACGTTTTATCTTGGTTTCTTGGAGGTTTCTCACAAGCCCTCAGAATTCTCCTCACAGCATTCCATTCTTAGACCATGTTCTGGCACTGTCTCAATTCACCTTTAAACAGATACAGACTAGCAGACTAGTTTAGAAAATAAGATCCCTCCTTTTACTACCTCCTAAAGACATATCTAGATAATTTTAGGGTAAAAGAGTGGAGAAAGATCTTTATCGCAACTCAGAACAAAAACCAAGCAAAGTTCACTCTTCCAATGTCTGAGAAAATAGTTGTAAAACAAAAATTGTTAGAAGAAATTTTAAAGAAAATGTTACTTCATACTTTTAAAAGAACTATTCATCAAAACACAATTACCATCTTAAATATATATGCATCAAACACTAACTCACCCTATTTCACAAAGCAGATACTGCTAGATGCCAAGCTTGTTCTTTCAATGCAGTAATAGTAGTGAATTCAATATGGCACTCTTATCTTTAGATGGAATAACTACACACACACATACACACACACACACACACACACACACACACACCACACACACACACACACA
>NC_022029.1:27562252-27571102 GCF_000317375.1 Microtus ochrogaster
GATTAAGTGACACCAGAGATTGAGTGGACATAATCAGATATTCAGAACATTCTGCCCAAACACAGAATATACCTATTTTTCAGTAGCCAGTAGAAATTAGCCTAAAATAGGTCATATATGAGGACACAAATAAAGTCTCAACAAATACCATAAACTGAAACAAGTCTTTACATTCTATTGTTCTTTGTGGACAAAGACCGAAAAGAAGAGTGTAAATTTCAGAAAACATACACACTCATGAGGGCTGAATAACACACTATTGAGTGGTGGATTGGACTTCAAAGAAACAAAGAGGTTATATCACCTGAAAGAAAATTAGCACACAACCTTCAAAACCCTATGAATTACAATGAAGGTAGAGTTAACAGAGAAATGTGTAGCTTTATATGCCCATAGTAAAAATATAAACAGGGGATAGAAGAGGGCTCAGTTGTTAAGAGTCCTTCCAGAGAACCTAAGTTTGGTTCCAAAACCCATGTCTAGTGGACCATAGTTCCATATAGTTCCAGCTCTGAGAGTTCCAACACCATTTTCACTAGAGGGGAATAAGGAAGAATAAGACATACAGAAACAAAATATAAATTTTCTAATGTGCAAAAACCTCGGAAACTGATGGTTCTTTGAATGATGAACATGACTACAAAACCTTAGCCTAATTTTCCAGGAAAACAGATTTAAATTAATAAAATTAGAGCTGACAAGGGAGAGATTTCACTAGACAACTAAGAAATTTAGAGAATCCTACAGGAAAAGAATGTTTATATACCAATACACAGGAGAATCTACAAGAAACGTATGAATTTATAGAAACATATGATCTACCAGAGTTAAACCAACTGAAATAAATAATTTCAACAGAGCTAGAAAAATGGGTCAGCAATTAAGAGCACTGGCTGTTCTTTCAGAGGTCCTGAGTTCAATCCCCAGCCACCACATGATGGCTCACAACCATCTGTAGTGGGGTCTGATGCCCTCTTCTGGCAGATAGAGCACTCATATGTATAAAGTAAATAACTCTTTAAATAATAATAATAATTTCAACAGAGCTGTGTCACACAAACTGTAATGGTATAAAAACAAGCAAACATGTCCCAAAGGATTCAGTGAAGCACTTTAGCAGGCCTTCAAAGAGGCAATAACCCAATACTTAGTGAATTATTCTGGAACATAGAAAAGGAAGACTTTTGTATGAAGTCATTGTTATCCTGATTTCAAACACAGACACAGAAAGAAAAAGAATTACAGTCCAATCTCTTTGGTCAACATATATGCCAAAGTCCTCTATAAAATCCTGACTTCCTAACAGAATCCAGAACTGATCAGACCAATCAGTCCCTTGTTCAAGTTGCCTTCATTCGAAGCTGTAGAAATGGCTCCACGTAATAAAGGAATAAGTGTAATTCCTCACTTAAACATCTGTGTCAGAGACAGACATTACACAGTTGTCAAGAACTGCATACAAGTCCTTTTTTTCTTTTTTTTTCATTTTCTTTTCTTTCTACAAAATTCCAGCTTCCCTTCCTGAAAAATGCCCTGGAGAGACAAGGGATAGAAACAAGTTCAATATATTTTAACTTGGTAAAGCTATATGACAAGAATATAGCAAACTTTCTGCTAATTAAGAAGAATCACAAAGCACCTCTGTTAGGATCAGAAATAGAGGTTCACTACAAAGATCCACTACAACCGGAAGTAGTACTTGATGTCTTAGCTAGTAGTAGCGCAATGATCCACAATAATACACCACTCCTGTTTTTGATTCTTCTTTTGTTTAGTGTTTTTAGACATGGACTCAGTCTAGCCAAGGATAAACATAAATTTATGGCAGTCATATTTCCTTTCCTCTTTTTCATAAGTGCTGAAATTATAAATATCAGCCAGAATGGTCACATGACCTATAAGAAAAGAAACTGACTGTAGAAAACTGTAAAAGAAATAGACAGAATGAAGGCCAGGAAGGGAGTTAGACTTTAGATACTAACACAGAGTAGACATTCAACAGAGACTTGTTCTGCAATGATGGTGCAAATTTCTAAGGTGAAGACAAATACAGTGTGAGATCTATTTAAAATATATAGAACTAGAGCTGTACAGTTGGCTAAGTGGTTGAGAGTACTTGTTGCTCTTGCAGAGGACCTGGGTTAAATTCCCAGCACCCACATCAGATGGTTCACAATACTTAACTGTTGCAGGGAGAGGGTCACTTTGTTTGCCCTGCCTATACTTCCTGCCTGGCTATTGACCAATCAGCATTTATTTAAAATATAATTGACAGAATACAGACAATTATCCCACACCACTTCCCCCTTGAAACACCATAGAGTTGTGGCAATAAACACATGGCTACACAGATGGTACCTTGGCCATGAGCCTGGCATCTCAGAAACCTAAGGAGTGGGCTGGATCCAGCCGTCAAAGTCATTGCTTTAATCCTACCCATATTGCTTAGCAAATTAAAGACTCATGTGGTCTAAAAAGGAGATATATACAGTTAAGAGAGATTCAAAGATGAAGAAAACCTCTAAATGGTTCACATTGTGTTAAGAATATATGCAGGGTAAAGGTTAAAGTTCTTAAAATAAAAAAGATAGAAAGAGAGTAGTTGAGTGTGGTGTGGTGGTACACACCTTTAATCCCAACACTTGGAAGACAGAGGTAGACGGACTTCTGTGAGTTCAAGGTATGGTGGCACACACCTTTAATCCCAACACTTGGGAGGCAGAGGTAGACAGACCTTTGTGAGTTCAAGGTGTGATGGCACATGCCTTTAATCCCAAAGCTTGGGAGATAGAAGCAAACAGACCTGTGTGAATTCAAGGTGTGGTGGTGCACATCTTTAACACCAGCACTTGGGAGGCAGAGATAGGTGAATCTCTGTGGGTTCAAAGACAGCCTGGTCTACAGAGGGAGTTCCAGGACAGCCAAAGATATGCAGAGAACCTGTCTCAAAAGGTAAAAATAAAAGAAATAGAGGTTAAAGTAAAGCCACATAAGCCGGGCAGTGGTGGTGCACTACTTTAATCCCAGCACTTGGGAGGCAGAGGCAGGCGCATCTCTGTGAGTTCGAGGCCAGCCTGGTCTACAAGAGCTAGTGCCAAAACAGGCTCCAAAGCTACAGAGAAACCCTGTCTTGAAAAACTAAAAAAAAAAGTAAAGCCACATAAACATGGATGCCCCAATGGTACAGAAGAACTTTGGGTAACTGTATAAGCAGTGAGATGTCTCTGTCATTTCTAGAGTTTTGGAAGTTGTTTACAATGCACTTCCTGTTTGCTTAGGTAATATTATATCCTTCTGTAGTCTTTAATGGAGTTAAAGAATAGATAGATAGTTACAGTTAGTTTTCCTTTGCTATGATAAAAGATAAAATAGATATAAATATTGCAACTGTAATTCTTGCTTGATACCTGTTATATGTAATTTTACTATGTTAAAGTCTTCCTTTTTGTTTAAACAGAAAAGGGGAAATGGTATAGAAGGTCCTTCTCTGTGTTGCTTTCATTGGTTAATAAAGAAACTGCCTTGGCCTTTTGATAGGGCAGAACTTACGTAGGTGGGGGGAATAGAACTGAATGCTGGGAGGAAGAAAGCGGGGTGAGAGACACCATGGATCTCCTGCCTGAGGTGGACACTGGTTAGAATCTTGCTGGTAAGCCACAGTCACATGGCGATACACAGATTAATAGAAATGGGTTAAATTAAGATGTAAGGATTAGTATATAAGAAGTTAGAGCTAATGGCCAAACAGTGTTTTAATTAATACAGTTTCTGTATGTAATCCAGCTAGGTGGCTGGGACAACAAGCAGCCCGCTCCTCCTGTTACAAATAACCATTTGATCCAGGGTATCCTATGTCCTCTTCTGAACTCAGCAGCACCAAGCAGAAACATGGTGCACATACATACAAGCGGGCAAAATACTCACTATTAGTGCTAGTCAACATGCTTTAGAACAGAACTGAGAGAGAGAGAGGGAGAAGAGGGTTTATTAGAGTCGCCAATTATAAGCTATAGTCCTGCCAGTTCAACAATGCCTGTCGACCAGTGGAAAGTCTAGGAATCTAGTAGTTCTCCAGTTCATGGAACTAGTGTCTCAGCTGGTCTTCAATACATGCCAGAATCCTAAAGTAGGCTCTAATAAGAGTGAAGGGGTGAATTACCAGCAAGAGTTGAGAAAGACTGTGGATATAAATGTGATTGTCAGTGTGATGAAAATCAGCATCAGATTCCAGAGAATGTAGCTAAGAAATCCCTGCCTCCTGAAATAACAGTATATGAAAGCAGGTTGTGTATAAGAAACATAATTAGTCATATATGCATTTTCACATGTGTACCTCAGAGATCAAGCTAGAGGAAAACTCTGAATACAGAGACACAGTGCAAAAACCTTTAAGCATCAGAAACATTGGAAAGGTATCAATCATTCTGAATCATATTAGATACTTGAAACATCTACTAGAGAGAAACCATATTAAAAAAATCAACAATGGAATGAAGCCTATAGAATCATCTTTCTGATCAGCCTCATGAAAGAACTTACAACTAGAAATAAAGTCAATGAGACCATCTTATAAAGATTCATAAATGGCCAGCTATATGTAGGAATCCATACAAGAATCAAATCATTTGTGTGTAAGCATCCTGTAGTAGCCTTCCTTGATTGCAACCATGAAAAGTCATATTAAAAGCCAGATGGTAGAGACGCACAATGGCTTATCCATGTGGATTGCAGGTGATGCCGGTGGTATGGGAAAACTTCCAAGAGCCCAGAAAGTCATTGAATTATTGAAAGTCACAGGCAGAGCCATCATGGATCTCAAGGTTATCAAAGAAAACTTTGTCATCAGTAGTTAGGACAGCACCCATATTCTTCAGGATGTCTCTGCCCCAGAGGTTTCTAGGTACCACAGAAATAATAGGGTGAATGGCTTCCTTGTTGGCATCAAGGTCTCTCCAATGGATGGAATGGGTGGAAACTGTTGAATCTTGTTGGCCTCCTACACCACTAATGGGAGGCACAGGTATAAATTTCCAATGGGGGAAGTGGAGTGCTTCCATTTCTGTTAATACAGTGACATCATAACCATGTTCACCAAGCCTCCAAGAGCTTGTACAACAAGATAGTCAGTCAACATTGGGTATCATGGAAAAAATGGGCAATGTCCAAGTGTTTTTTAGATTACCAGCTCCTCCTCTTACTGGTGCAGCTGAGGAGTGCCCTGCCTAGAGTTTAAAGAGGCAGGTACACCAGCAGATTGTGATGTGCAATCCTTGGCCCAGTGAAAACCCTTATTGTATCTATTGCTTCAGGTGCTAGGTTTTGCCCCGGTGCAGTCATGCCATAGATAGCCTGGTTTGCTGCATCCACAGCAAGATAAATCTACTTGAAAAACCTTGGATGTGTCATGGAAATGCTGACTGTCTGCAAGGAGGGCATCCAGGGAAGTGGTGAGGGCAGTGATCAGAACACTCCAGGAGTCAAGATCTCTTGTGACCAATACCCACTTGTGAAAGTCCTTATTGCAGACCACTGTGATTGCATTATGGGCTGGACATTCCCAAACCATGACTGATGAATGGGATGAACAAAGTCCTCATCCAGTGAGCATGTCAAGGGTCACTGGAACATTAATTAAGAACATGAGCTTTCTTTTGATCCTTGTAAGCTGATTGCAAACTAAGAAAGGTGACTAGTTCCTGCAAAGCATTGAGCAGACTATAGCACCCAAAGTTAGTGTGCAGTTGCATTATCCATTGAGAAAAGACCTGTCCATTAGTCATGGCTTGGCCCTCAAGTCTATTACAACCATGTTTCTAACCTGGCCTTCAGAGTTCTTAACATATATAGGCTGTGGGACTCTTTAGCATACTTCTGCAATCTTATTCAAAAGCCAGTAGAACTTTTTATTGATTTCCTCACACGTGTCAATGAGGAAGTAGAGTGGAGAGTAGACCTGGGCCCCACTAGGGAAATGTTAGTCAAACAGTTGGTTTGTGGACAAGGTATAAAGCAACTTTATCCAAGTCTATCTCATCCTTAGGAATAATTCTATTACAAACTGACCATGAGTTTAACATTGATTTCACAAAAGGTGAAATCATGCCATATCGCTTCCTTGAATCTCGTTAAGTCTAACATTAGCACAGGCATCCAATTAGCTCTTTTAGAGCCTCTATCATTTGGAAATTCCTGTAAGGTTACTGGATATATTAAAATTGGGTTTTGAGAACCTTAGGCTATTATTCTCTAACCTTAGATTTCAACGGTGAAATTGGTTCCCCATTAAATTCCTCATCTGTACATGAATATCTCAACAGTCTGTTTTATTAAGTTTTTCCAATGCTTGTATCTTGGCAGTCAGACCAAACAACTTTTTAAGAGAAAACCAAGATTTATCAAAACAACATCAAGGATTATCAAAATGATAAATAGCAGTATGTCTATCCAAGTTAAGTTGACTATCCCTTTATTTAATTGTTCCATTTTCAAAACATACATTACATAATCATACAGAGACATAACTTTCTGTGCTGTAATTTTGCCTCTTATTTTTTAACATGGGAAAAACTCTCCCTTTTAACTAATTCCTCCCTTAAAAATTTCCAATTTTCTCACTAAATCTACTGATGATGATGAAGATGTGAGGCTTATTGTTGATCCATAGAGCAGTAATATCTTGACAGAACTTCAAGGCAGCTACCTAGCTTGGCAGCAGCCCAACAAGGATCTTCCTGGAAAGTCCACCAGGACAGAAGAAAGGAAAATCTAACCGATAGTGTGGTGACTCCAGCAACATGTAGCTCTGGCTTATACCAATGGTGCAAAGCCTCAGGCAAGTAGGCTTTTCATTAATTCATACCTCCAAAAATTGGACACCAGATGTCATATGAATAATAAAAACCCAGAAACAATATTGAGGTTCAAGCTGAAGATCAGAAAAGCAGTCAAGATACTAAAGAGTTTTTACATCTATCAAGGCTCAGACAAACAAGGGGGTGAACCTACTCTCAGCATGACTGTAGACTGCAATGCTCCCCTCCAAACCTCAGACTGCAATGAGTGTTGAAGGAGCTGCTGTCTGCTTCCTGCCACCCAGCTCCCGGCTGCCTGGCTAGCTTATGCCCCAAAATAACAACACACAAAATTGTATTAATTAAAACACTGCTTGGCCCATTATATCTAGCCTCTTCTAGGCTAATTCTCACATATTAATTTAGCCCATTTCTAATCTGTGTAGCACCATGAGGTGCACTTACCTGGAAAGATTCAGCAAATTGGACCTGGTGACTGACTGCATGGCATCTTCCCCGGACAGGAGAGGAAATGACGTCTGCTTCACTTCCCTCTTCCTCCCAGCATTCTGTTCTGTCTTCTCCACCCACCTAAGGGCTGGCCTATCAAATGGGCCAAGGCAGTTTCTTGATTAACCAATGACCTTCCTTCATCCTACCACAAATTCCATTCATCATTATCTCTACAATAGGTGTTATTTTATGCCTTTCAAGAGTACTTAAAGCTGAAAATGCCTTACCACACTGATTACATTCATATGGTTTCTCTCCAGAATGTGTTCTTTTATGTCTTTGAAGACTACTGTGTTGGGCAAAGGTCTTACCACACTGACTACATTCACAGGGTTTCTCTCCAGTATGAGCTCTTCCATGGGATTTAAGAGTATTGTACCGAGCAAAGGTCTTACCACACTGATTACATTCATAGGGTTTCTCTCCAGTATGTGTTCTTTTATGGTTTTGAAGATTACTCTGATCTACAAATGCCTTACCACATTGATTACATTCATATGGTTTCTCTCCAGTATGTGATCTTTTATGTGCTTGAAATGAGCTCTTGTCTTCTCCAGCCTTATATGCCTCTCTCTGTCCAGCCATACCACTCCTGTATCCACCTCCCTAGTGCTGGGAATAAAAGCAAGAGTCCCAAGGGCTGGGAGCACCATTATGTGAATTTTAATTCTCTTTTACACTAACTCAGTCTTGTTTAGCCAGGGGGGGGGTCTTGAGTCATTAAATTAAAGGTGTGTGGCACTACATTCTGGCCTCTAGCAACATAGCTTTACACCCTGCTCTTCAAGCAAGCTTTATTTATTAAAACAGAAATAAAATATCACTATGCTTATAAACACCTGATATTTGACATGGAGGCCAATAAAGTATACAATAGATAAAAGAAAGCATCTTCAACAAATGGTACTGGCATAACTGGATATCAATATGTAGCAGAATGCAAGTAGATCCATTTCAATCCCCATGAACAAAACTAATATCCAAATCAGTAAAAGATCTCAACATAAATTCATTTACACTGAACATGATAGAAGAGAAAGTCAGGAGTAGCCTTGAATACATGAAAACAGGAGATTCTCTTCCTTAATATTACACTATTAGCACAGACACTGAGAACAACAATTAATAAATGGTACTGCCTGGAACTGGGAAGCTTCTGTAAGGCAAAGGCCATGGTGAATAAGACAAAAGGACAGTGTACAGAATGAGAAAATATCTTAACCAACCCGTACATGATAAAGGGTTGATCTCAAAAGCGGTTCAAGACTTGAAGAATGAAATGGAAGTAATGAAGAAAACACAAACTGAGAGAAGGATGGAGATGGAAAATCTGGATAAATGAACAGGAACTACAGAGACAAGTACTACCAACAGATTACAAGAGATAGAAGAAAGAATGTCAGACACTGAAGATACCAGAGAGAAAATAAACACACTGATCAAAGGAAACAGCAAAACCAACAAATTCTCATCACAAAACATTCAGAAATTATAGGGCACAATAAAAAGACCAAACCTAAGAATAATTAGGATAGAAGAAGGAGAA
>NC_022029.1:27575503-27591141 GCF_000317375.1 Microtus ochrogaster
TAGCCAGTTTGGATGTTCACCTTCCTAGACCAGGATGGAGGGGGGAGGACTTTGGACTTTCCACAGGGCAGGGAACTCTGACTGCTCTTCAAACTGGAGAGGGAGGGGGAGAGGAGTAGGGGGAGAGGGAGAGGAGTAAGAGGAGGGGGAGCAAAATGGGAGGCTGGAAGGAGGAGGAAATTTTTTTCAATATATATAAAGAACTCAAGACATTAGACATCAAAATGCCAAATAATCCAATTAAATATAGGATGCAGATCTAAACAGAGAATTTTCAAAAGAAGAATTCCAAATGACCAAAAGAGTTATGGAATTATTTAACATCCTTTGCCATTAGAGAAATGCAAATCAAAATGAATCTGAGATACTATCTTATATCTGTCAGAATGGCTAAGATCATAAACACTGATAACAGTTCATGCTGGAGAGAATGTAAAGTAAGAGGATCACTCCTCCACTGCTGATGGGAGTGCAAACTTGTACAGCATTTTGGAAATCAGTATGGTGGTTTCTCAGAAAATTGGGAATCAATGTACCTCAAGACTCCCACAATATAACTTTTGGGCATATAGCCAAAGGATGCACATTCATACCACAAGGATATTTGCTCAACTATGTTCATAAAAGTATTCTTTGTAATAACCCAAGACCAGAAACAACTTAGATGCCCCTAAAAGAATGAATAATGAAAATGTGGCACATTTACACAATGTAGTAATACTCAGCAGTAAAGGACATCTTGCAATTTGCAGGCAAATGGATGGAGGTACACAAAACCATCCTGAGTGAGGTAAGCCAGCCTCAGAAAGACAAACATGGTGTATGTTGATATTAAACATAAGGTAAAGGATGAGCAGGCTACAATTCACAACCCCAAGAAATTGGATAAAAAGAACCAAAAGAGGGATATACATGGAGGGTCCCAGGAAAGAAAAATAGTTAAGATCTACTTACTGGACATGGAAGGGGAGAAGAAGGGAAGAAATATGGGATGGCCATATGAGGACTTGAGATGGCTGAGTTGGGGGAGCGATGGAAAGAGGGAGCAATGAAAGAGTTATCTTGAGAGAGCAAGCCATTATGAGGTGAGGGAGAAACCAGGTGTTAGGGAAATTGCCAGGAATTCACAAGGATGACCCCAGCTAAGACACCTAGAGATAGTAGGAAGGGTACCCGAACTGACCTTCTCCTATAATCCAATTGGTGACTACCATAATTGTCATCATTGAACCTGCATCCACTAACGATGGAAGCAGAAGCACAGACCCAGAGTGGAGCACTGGGCTGAGCTCCTGGAAATTATTTGAAGAGAAGGAAGAGGGATCATCTGAGCAAGAGGCAACAAGATCATCACTAAGAAAAGCACAAAGGCAAGTGGCCCAACTAGTCGTAACTCATTTACCCAAGATTGACAGTTAGGGATTCTACATGGGACCAAACTAAGTCTTCTGAATGTGTGACAGTTGTGTCTTGTTCTGTTTGGGGAACCCATGGCAGTGGGACCAGGACATACCCTGGGTACATGAGTGGGCCTTTTGTAGCCCATTCCCTATAGTGGAACAACTTGATCAGATTTATATAGGGAGACGGTCTTGGTCCTGTCTCAAACTGGTATACCAGACATTGTTTTCTCCCAAAGGGAGGCTTACAAACTCTGAGGAGTAGATGGGGAATGGGATGGGCAGAGGTCGGTGGTGGAAAAAGGGAGGAAGTGCGCACTGGAAATATGTAACATGAAAAAACACTTTAAAAGATTGAGGAGGAACAGATACATTTATCCATCAATTAAATCACTCTAAATTTAGAAAGTCTCTGAATGTAAATTCCCCCTCCTCAAACTGTAAGCAAAAAAAGAATGAACAGGAGCTTTACAAATGTTCCTTCTTATACCAAACCTCTCATTTTGGTTTTTCTCAATTGAACTGGTATTTGATGATTTTAAATGCTCCGACAATATTGTTGAATATTCTGTGATGTAGTATACGTCTATTAATTACTATGTGTTTTTTTTTTTTGCTTTTTGTTCCTGTAATAAGTATCATGAATAAAAGCAACTGGGTACAAGTATTCGTTTAACTTATTGTTTCAGGTCACAAACTGTCATTGACGGAAGCCAGGGCAGGAAGTATAGAAGTATTAGTTAATATTCTTATATAAGCCAGATCACCTTTGTAGTGATGGTGTTGCCCATTCTGGATTAGGCCCTCCAAGATCAATTAAAAGTATCCTTCACAAACATGGCCACAGGCCCATCTGTGCAATATAGTTCCCAAATTAAAGTTCCTTCTTCCAAGGTGATATGACTTTGAATCAAGTTGACAATAAAAATGTATCAGTACATTATCAGAGCTAACAGATTGTGTTTTCTGAAGTCTAAAGGAAACACTGAATGCCTTTGACCTGCAATCAAAGAGATTTATGTGCCACTATGAGCCTTGGGGGCCATTCTTAATCAAACCACAAAAAGAGTTAAAAATTGACGAGGGATTTTGACTGCTTCTCTCACTGAGAAACTTTCTATGAAACTTTTTTTTTAATTTATTTATTTATTGAGGATTTCTGCCTCCTCCCCGCCACCGCCTCCCATTTCCCTCCCCCTCCCCCGATTAAGTCCCTCTCCCTCATCAGCTTGAAGAGCCATCAGGGTTCCCTGACCTGTGGGAAGTCCAAGGACCGCCCACCTCCATCCAAGTTTAGTAAGTTGAGCATCCAAACCGCCCAGGCCCCCCCAAAGCCAGCACGTGCAGTAGGATCTATGAAACTTTGAATAAGGGTGAATTTAGTTTTATCTGGAGCTCAACTGTTTCACCCTGGATTCAAAATGTGCAATGGTTTCAGTTAATATGACTCACATTCAGCCTCAGAGAGATGACCAAAAGAAAAAAAATTACCCTAAATTTCTAAGAGAATTAAATAACTATCATGGACAACTCAAATGAAGATTTATTCTGCCTGATATTGGTGGTTTGTTTATGAATGTGGGGTTCTTTGGTTTAGGAACTGTCATGCCAAATGGCATAACTTCATACATATACACACATACCTACGTATGTATAAATTTATAAGTGTATACGCATTACATATCATGATTATAATGTAGACAGAGTTTTTGTTTCCAATAAGCCCAATCCTAAATAACCACAGACACGTTTAAATTTTAAATTCTTGGCTTATAGCTCAGGCTTATTAGTAGCAATCTCTTACAACCCATTTCTGCCACACCAGTGCAGCTAGTGTGAAATCCTAGGGAAGGACGTCAGGATTAAGGAAAAGACACTTTGGATGTTGCAGAACTAGAAGCCTTTATTGTACATCACCAACGGGGGGGGGGGGGTTATACCTAACCCAGACAGGTAGGCCAACAGGATGGACACCTCATCACCAGATCCTTGGGTTTAGGGCCAAGAAAATGTGTACTCAGGAAGCAGGGTTGGTAAACAACTCTGAGAGCAGGAAACTTTCAAGTTTCTCAGAAAGCAAGAACAAGGACAAGAAAGGTCATCTACACGGGAGGTGAGTAGGTAGGCCAGGACTCCATTAGGATCCAACACATTTCTATTAATTTATATACTGCCATATGGCGCGTGGCTTTACCTCTCCTTCATTATGTCTCACTCCCTATGTATCTCCTGGTGACCCTCTGACTCCACCTTTCTTCCCAGTGTTCTTAGTTTGGTTGTTATGCCTATATTTCCTACCTGGCTATTGGCCAATCAAGTTTCTGCTAAACCAATCTGAGTGAAAAATCATCACAGTGTACAGCATCTCTCTCTTTTTTTTGTCTCATAAAAAAGGAAGGTTTTAACGTTAGCATAGTAAGACTATATACAACAAAAAGTTATTATGTAAAAATTACATTTACAATGTCCACTCCATTTGCATTTGACAAAATTAGAGAATGTATTTAATTATCTATCTTTGGGAGTATAAAGTTTTATATTTAATTTACTTTTACAATTAGAAAAATTAATTCTAATTATTAAACTTTAACTCAGTTAAGATCCCCAAAGGGTAAAAATCTGCCTAAAAACAGGGACATCAGGCTACCAAAACAGGCATTCAAAGTTCTTCTGTAATGAAGGGGCATCCATCTTTGGCCTATAGGCTAGTATATATGACAGAAATTTTTGAGAAGCAGGGCATTTTGAATGGCTGTCATATCTTGGGAAAGTTTGGCAGTTGCTTTTATTTGTATCCTACTGACCCAGTCTGGACAGTATATTGCCAGGAATTAGAGGTAAGGGTAGTTTTTCCCCCAAAGCTTTTGGCATAAAGAAAGTAAACTCCATACTCCTCTCTTATCCTTTCTATCTCTGTGTTGATTAGGAAGTGTACATGTGATTCTTAGAAAAGAGCTTCTGGAACTGAGACATTATTTCCACCACATAAGATCCAGGGAGGCAATGCAAATAATCCCATTTACTGGGAAGAATCATGACTAGCTGATACATCTCATGTTCCTAGCACATTCTTCTTCCATTACTCACAACAAAAGCGATTTTACTAACACAGCATTACAGAGTTATTACTGGTATTTGTTCTACACACTTTACTTCCTTTCACTGTGAGATCACTATGGACTTGAGCAGAGATGTAAAACACAGAAACTACAGAAAACATTACCAAAAAAAAACTTTTACGTTTTATTCATTTTAAACACTTTGAATATTTTCCCACATTTATTCTAAACAGATTCTCAAAAGTGAAAAAGTAATTGAGTATAGTAGGAACTGTGATTGCTAAAAAAAATATTTCCATATGGATGTACATGTAAATCTATCTTCAGACTGTACATGAGGATTACAGAAACTGGATGTGCTGAAGACTTTCCCACATTACAGACACTGTGTGAGAACTTTATGCTTGTTAAAGAATCACAAGAACAAAGAAATAGTTCATATACCATGTGTAACTACAAAAGGTTTCTATCCAGTGTGAATGTATTAACTCTTGTACCAAGTGAATCTAGTAAAGACTTTCTGGCAATGGTTACACGCATTAGGCTACTGACTAGTGTGAAGAGTTTCAGATCTGTTATGATCACAAGAGCAGCTGAAGGCTTTTCCACAGTTCTTATGTGCATAAATGAACTATCAAGTGAACTATTTCATGCCTGTTAAAGTCTACAGAATGAACAGTTTCTACATCTTTTACACATCAAGAGTTCCTCTCCAGTATGATTGTTTTTCATGAAATCAGGACAAATTGAAGTGTTAAAAGGTTTCCTGTAATGTTTACATGCAAAAGCCATCTTTCCAAATTGAACCATTTCCTGAATGTTCAGCTGACTGGAGTGGGTAAACGCTTTTCCACAATATATACACCCATAACACTTCTCTTCAGTATGATCTCTTTCCTGAACCTTCATGAATAGAAATTAGTGAAGGGTTTTGCACAATCCTTACATGAATAGAAATTGGTGAAGGGTTTTGCACAATATTTACATGAAGAAGGTTTCTCTAAAGTGTGATTTCGTTCATGTATGTTATGACGACTGATGTCACTGAAGGCTTTTCTTGTATGTTTACATGCTCAAGACTTTTCCCCCATGTGAATCTTTTCATGAATGTTCAGGTGATTGGAGCAGGTAAACACTTTTTCACATTGCATAAATGTACACAAATTCTCTTTAATGAGAACTCTTTTCATGAGTCTTACAAGAACTGAAACTTTCTCTGCAGTGTGACTCCCTCCACGTCTATTACAACTACTGGGGTTGTTGAATGATATTGCACAATGCTTACATAATAAGGCTTTTGTCAGAGTGAATTAATTCATGAATGTTCAGATGTCTACACCAGAAATAGTTTTTCCACAATGTTTGCATGTATAAGTCTTCAATTTCTTTATAGCGTGGCTCCTTTAATGTGTGTTACACCTACTGAATTCGTTGAAGGCTTTTCCACAATGCTCATGCAGAAGGTTTCTCTGCAGTGTGCATACGTTCATGTTTCTTACAACTATTGGGACTGTTGAAGGCTTTTCCACAGCGCTTACATGCATAAGGTTTCTCTCCAGTGTGAATATTTTCATGAATGTTTCGACATAAAGAACGGGTGAACTTTTTTCCACAATGCTTACATGCATAAGGTTTCTCTGCAGTGTGGTTCCTCTCATGTCTGTAACGATTACTGGAGTGGTTGAAGGCTTTTCCACAATGCTTACATGTATATGCATATGGCGTTTTTTCAGTGTGAATTATTTCATGCCTTTTCAGATACTTGAGACAGAAAAAGGATTTTCCGCAATGCTTGCATGTATGATTTCTCTCTGCCGTGTGCATTCTTTCATGAAAACGACAAGTACTGGAAATGCTGTATGCTTTTCCACAATGCTTACATGCATAAGGTTTCTCTCCAGTGTGAATTCTTTCATGAATGTTTAGATAAGAAAAACTGGTGAAGTTTTTTTGACAATGCTTACATGCATAAGGTTTCTCTGCAGCGTGTCTCCTCTCGTGTGTGTTATGACTACGGCGGTTGTTGAAGGCTTTTCCACAATACTTACATGCATAAAGTTTCTCTCCAGTGTGAGTTCTTTCATGAAGGTTTCGATAAGAAGAACTGGTGAAATTTTTTCCACAATGCTTACATGCATAAGGTTTCTCTCCAGTGTGGCTCCTCTCATGCATATTACGAGTACTGCGGTTGCTGAAGGCTTTTCCGCAATGCTTACATGCATAAGGTTTCTCTCCAGTGTGGTTCCTCTCATGTATATTACGAGTACTGCGGTTGCTGAAGGCTTTTCCACAATGCCTACATGCATAAGGTTTCTCTCCCATGTGAATTCTTTCATGAATGTTTCGATAAGAAGAACTGGTGAAGTTATTTCCACAATGCTTGCAGGCATAATGCTTTTGTCCAGTGTAACTGCCTTCATGACTGTTATGATGATTGAATTGGGTGAAGGCTTTTCCATAATGTATAGAAGCATATGGCTTCTCTCCTTTGTGAGTTACTTTTTGTTTCTCAAAACATGTTTTATATTTAAATGTTTGGCCACATTGCCAATAAATGTACCTTTCCTCTTCAATATGACTTTTTTCATGGTTGGAAAGCTCACTGGAATCAATGAAGGATTCTTCACAGAAACTACATACAAATTGTTTCACTTCTTTATGGTTTTGTTCATCATTCTGTCCCTGTGTGTATCTCATGAACACATCCTCATTGAGTTTATCTCCAGTATAAGGTCTCTCCTGAGACTGATCTAAACACAGACTCCTACAGGCTTCTTTATATTGTTTTTTCCCGGGTTTCTCTTCAGGAGAAGTTTCAACTACCTGAAAAGATTCAGAATAACTGATTACTTTCCAATGTTTCTGATGTTTAAAAGCTATTGCCACAGCTACCTTATACAGTGTTGGTTTCCCTCTATCTTTTTCTCTGAGATACCCATGTAAGGATAAATCACCAATGATATTTGTTACAAGCAATGGAGTCTTATGAGCTCTTACTCTGGAAGGTGTGTCTTTATTGATCATACTCTCTGGACTAGCTTGCTGGTTTTTATCACACTCATTATGACATTCATTTCCATGGTCTTTCTCAATCCTCTGAACTCTGCAAAAAATGAAAAAAAGCAATACTTTAGAGAAGAGAAATATTGAAGGCTAGGGTGTCTGGAACACA
Source organism: Microtus ochrogaster (assembly GCF_000317375.1). Taxonomy (NCBI): domain Eukaryota; kingdom Metazoa; phylum Chordata; class Mammalia; order Rodentia; family Cricetidae; genus Microtus; species Microtus ochrogaster. The sequence continues at coordinate 27,583,135 of NC_022029.1, forward strand.
ACTATAGAATCTCAGAAGGAATAAAATAACGGTATCAATGTGAAGACAAGATGTACTTCATGGTGAGACCCTGCTATGTGTACAGAAGTAGAGGACTAATGTTACTTCTGTAAGAATTAAAAGGAGCTGTATCACAGGCTTGGGTTAAGAACAATTTTCAATCTTTCAGCAAACCAGACTTAATGACATGGATTCATGTGAAGAGTTCACAAATTCTGATACACTTGATATGAAGAATTTCTTGCATTTTCTGCCTTCCACAAAAGTTTTTGTAAAAAACACAACTAGGATACAAAGATATATAAAATAATCATACAAAACGAGTGAACAGGAGGGAAAATGATCATGGGGCATAGTGTCTGTCAACTGATAAATGACTCAATATGAATGCCTGGAAAAAAGTCTGTGAAGCCATTTTCACATTCCCAATTTAGGGGGTCTTAGGATGTTGTGTAGTGTGCAAATGGGCAGGATTTCAGGCTCTGTGTATGAAATGTATCTGCTAATTAGTTTTGACACAAACTAGAACCCCCATTTGGGAATGAAATAGACAGCAAAAAATGACTTTATCAGATAGACATTTAGACATGTCTCTGGCTGCTTTGTCTTGATCACTGTATGAGGTGGGGTGGCCAAGTTCACTATAGGTGGTATCCCTTAGAGGGCAGGTAGCTGATTAAGTGATGAAGATCACTCCAGTAAACAGGATTTCCCCATCAATTCTGTCTGATTCAGTGCCTGTTTCCAGATTCCTGTTATACTTGAGTTCCTGCCCTGGCTTCCAATATGATGGTGTTCTGACAAGGAAGCTTGAAAATGTCCTCTACCCCCGAATTCTTTTTTTTTTTTGTCACAGCAAAAGTAAGCAAACAAAGCACAGTACTAATGCTCAAAGCCTCATAAGTATAAGTATGATCAGAAAGTAAAAGCTTTTGCACATGACGGGATGTTTTGTGTAATAATCCAGTGAAAACCTTTTTTCAGCCTCATTATCACATGACATATTTGTGATAATAATAGATTACAAACATAAAATACTCAAATATTAAATATTAAAATTCAATGCTCCATTAGAGGAATTTGTGTAGGATCATTTTTCACTTAGTTATATTTGGAGCACTTGGCATGTTCTCAGGTGTCCCCTGAGTCCCAAATGTATAATATGATTTATTTTCTAGTGAATATAAATTACCCCATATTCCTGCTGAGATTTTTATAGTCCTCTTCAATATTTTCTTCTAGTGCTTTTTCTACAACAAAAAAAGAGAATACATTATGACACATTCATATTCAACATAAAAATTATTGCAACCAAAAAATTACAACCTAGTTCTTATAATATGCACACTAAATAACCACATTTTTAATTTAAGAATTTTATACAAACATAACATTCATAAGCAGAACATGTTTCATGCAGTGAGCTGCTTGTTCCTCCAGACCACCCAGAACCAAGATTATCATACACAAACTATATTAATTAAAGCACTGCTTAGCCCATTAGCTCTAGATTCTGATTGGCTAATTCTTACATCTTAATTTAACCCATTTCTGTTAATATGTATATCACCATGAGGTCATGGCCTACCAGCAAAGTTCTAGCACATGTATGTCCAGCAGCAGATCTATGGAGTCCCCCTGACTCCGCCCTCCTTTCTCACAGTATGCAGTCCAGTCCTCACTGCCTACAAAGTTCTGCCCTGTCAATAGGCCAAGGAAGTTTCTTCACTTAGCAATGGTAATCACAGCACACAGAGGGAATGCTCACATCAACGACACAGTTGTTCACTGACCGAATAAGCAATGGGAGTTTATAGTACTTTTTACCTATGGAGATCAGGTTCAAAAATGTTTCCTTCATCACATCTCTGTAGAGCTTCTTTTGACTAGAATCCAACACAGCCCACTCTTCTGAGGTGAAGTTCACTGCCACATCCTCAAATTTTACTGGCTCCTATGAGTACATATATTAATTAGGATGGTTAATTTTCACTGACAGACTGACAGGATACATAATCATCTTGCATGTATGTTTCTGAAGAAACCTCTGAATTATTATATAAATAGGATTTACTGAAGAATATCGTGGGATGCTATCTTGATTACTTGATGACCCACTGTCTCATTTATTATTTATTAGTGTGTCACTCACTAGCAGCTTCACACTTCTGAATACTATGAACTGGACTCTTCAATTGTGATATGAAATAAACTGCTTCTTCCCTAAGTAACTTTTCTCATAATAATCTGTGACAGCCAGAGGAAAAGCCTCATATAAGGAATAGCAAGGGAGGAAATCCAAGCAGAGACAGAGGAGCAAAGAAGGCACAATCAGAGAGATGTCACAAAGCTGCTGAAGGAGAAAGATGCCAAAACTTTTCCAGAAAGCCACAGCTTCATGGAAATACATAGATTAATAGAAATGGATTAATTTAAAATGTAGAGTTAGCTAATAGGAAGGCCAAGCTAATAGACCAAAGAGTACATAACTAACATTAAGCCTCAGAGTTGTTATTTCTTAAGCAGCTGTAGGACCTTGTAAGCAGGATCTGGTGGGTGGAGAGAAACTGTTCTGGGGGACCAGAGAAATGGAGAATATTTGTACCTACATAATGGTGGCCAATGTTTGTCCACATACATCTACATAAAGCCAAAGAAAGCTTTAATAGAGGGCTTATAGACCCACAAAAACAGGAGTCAAATGGAGTTTTTGGTAGGTACATTTTTTTTCACAGAGCCTCTGCTTGCCAGTGGCTAGCAGAGACATTGCTTCTTTATGACACAGAATCCTGGATCATGCTCTGATCAGTAATGGCTCTGGCTCTTTCGGGAGGTCCTGGTGTGGAGCATTTATGGGGTTTGTGAGAAACTTGCAGCAAGTGCTTGCTGGAGGTGTGGTGGTGAACATGGTTTGCAGAGCTAGTGGTAAATTTGTCTCCACCATATTGAAAGGCTGAGAGAGGGGAGTTAACATCCAGGGCTTCAGCTACCATACTCCTTACCATAAAAGAAAACAAAACAATACAAAACACTCCTGCTGTGGGAACTCCTTCAGCCAACAGCCTTTAAGATACCAGCAGACATGGGTGTGGTCTCTTATACTATAAATGCAGCTGTAAAGCCTGTGCTTGCTCTCTTGCTTCCAGCTATTGCTTCCAGCTGCAAGACTCTGTACCTGTTTCCCATTTGTGCAGAGGACTGTGACCTAGGACAGTGATCTGTAAGTCTCCCCTAAATAAATAACCCTTTATTATTCAGAATTCTGAACTAGTGTGGGATTATTTTGTGACTTCCCCCAACAGTGCACCCACAGAAAACCTGAGAGAGCTTGGGAATAGAGTTAAGCTTGGCTTCTTGGTAGCAGCAATTTCTCGGGTGGGCTCTGTTTGCTAGAGGCAAATGTGTGCCATTTAATAGAAGCCTCTTGATTCAGCTTTAGCTTGAAAACTTTGCAGCCCTTTTAAGAGGTCTTGCCAGGAAACACTTAAATTGTGTTGAGGAAAAGCTGACCACACGGTTTGTGGTGGTGGCAGAGACCTTGAAATGTCCTAGAGTCGTGGCAACAAACATGACTGGTGCTGGGATCTCCTCCAGGAGGCTGGAATCTCAGAAAGCTTAGTAATGGCCTGGATCCAGTCATCAAAGCCTAGACTTTCATCCTAGCCATATCACTTAGCAAATTAAAGACAAATGTGTCCAGAAAAAGAGAGATCCACAGTAAAGATAGATTTGATGACCAAGAGAACCACAAAACCATTTACTGTGTGTTTAAAAATATATGTAGTCTTGGGGGAGAAAAGGAAAAAGTCTTTAAAATAAAATAAGAAAAAAAAAGAGAGTAACTGGGCAGTGGTGGTGCACACCCCTAATGCCAGCACTTGGGAGGCTGGGGCAGGCAGATCTCTGTAAGTATGTGGCCAGCCAGGTCTACAAGAGCTAGTTCCAATAAAGGCTCCAAAGCTACAGAGAAACCTTGTCTTAAGAAAACAAAACAACCTATCTACTAAAGACCATTTGTAATTATACAAAACAGCAATGTTGAAACTTAAACATCATTTTACTTTTACAGGATCCCATAGAAAAAAATCTCCCCCATGACAGCAGGAAGCAATTCTAGAAAGAAACATCCCTTCTCACAACAAAGTTTGTCCACATGGGTAAAGACACCATTTAGGGGTTGAATATTACTCATATAGGGTTAAGGTTGGAGTGGAAATTATGTGTTGGGAGCCAATTTCCTCCTAAAATCATTGCAGGAACCATCACCCTGGGGAGTCTACAGAGAACCCCACACCCATAATTGTGTTAGGAATCATTCTATTGACAGAGCCTACCCCACACCCAAATTGGCTGATGGAGAGCTATCTGTTAGCGGAACCCACCCCACATTCCAAACTATCTAGGGAACTAGGTGTGTCAACTTGTGACTTCTTGGCCTAAACTACCTAGGGAACTAGGGTGGCAACTCGTGACTTCTTGGCCTATGTGACCTGACCGAAGGTAACCTCCTGGCTACGTGACCAAGTGAACCACGTGGCAAGAGCTCAGACCCCTGTGCCCATCCCCCAACTCCTTACCATATATAAAGCTGTACCCCATCTCTAATAAACGGAGGCTCTGACAAACTTAGCATGGCCTCCTTCTTCTCTCCTAGCCCATTTATCTTAAAGATAGTGCCTCTCCAGGACCTTGGAATAACTGAACTGCCAGACTGGTTACTAACCCTAGACTAGGTAACCCGTCAAGGCAATCGACAATTATGTACGCCGAGAAATAATGGTAATAGGTAGTTTAGTGTATACTTACTCACACTAATAATAGTAATAAAAGTGAGTAATAAATACTTGTGAGCTATTATTTATATGAAGTTTACACTGGTATAGTTTCTTGTCTATTGATACAACATCAAATTATATTTGTTAGTTCTGTTTACAATATTTGCACACTACGCAAAGTTATTTTGTCATATTGTATGCATGCATGTTTCTACCTGTCTGAGATTTTCTGTATATTGATACAATTGTAGGATATATTTATCATATTGCATCATGTATTTCTACCTCTGATTAAGATATTTATATATCATTTACATCTGATGTCATTATCGTCCCTTACTGCACAGTTTAAAGGTTTTTAATATTCTGATATGAAGTCTTAACCTTTAAGTTATATAGTTAGTAAGTATCATCGGTCATTAGTCATATTTGTTATTCTTTTAGTCAGACTAATTAGGTTCTTAAGTTATATAGAGATTCTATTCTGCATACAGGTAACCTTCAACCACCTCAATGTTCTGTAGAGTATATCATTTAAATAATTTAGGATTCTGTTGACATGAAGCATGATTGCTCCTGGCAGCACCAATCTATCCCCAAGAGAGTGTTGAGCAACAAAGACACTCTACTTGGAATTTTGTCTTTTTCTTGACTCAACTGGCCTTTGGGCAAGGAACTGCCCATGCCTCGACCACTGACAGTGCACGATGTCCAGACTGGACAACCAGGATACAAGAAAAAAAGACTGTCAAATCTTGTCAAGACAGGGTAAGACAGTTTTGATAAATTTCCTGCCTCTGAAAATGATCTGTCAGTTACTCTAGGCCTTAGCCAAAGTTGGTGGCTTCAACGTTGCAAATGAGACTTTGGGTGATTGCTAAAGGTAGCCAGTTGTCTACTGCACATTTTGCAAGCTGCTTGATTGCACTTCCTGCCTACTCCAGTAATGTAATATCCCTTCTCAAGTCTTTGATGAGGTTGAAGATTAGATAGTAATAGTTACTACCCTCTTATGACTACCCAAGCCATTTCCAATACAAGACTTAGATTCCGTAGAATACAATGTTTATTAAAACATTTAGCATACATTCCTTGCTTAATATTGTTTATGCTGGTTGTAATTCTAATATTATACATGATATCTCTTCCTAGTGTATATAGTTTTGTATTGGGTTTGGAACTCTCTTATTTAAACAAAAGGGAGAGGTTCTGTGTGAGCTCCTTCTGCTCCTTCAGCCAAGGGCCTTTAAGATATCAGCCAACTTGGAAATGGTCTCTTATACTATAAATGCAGTTGGAAAGCCTGAGCTTGCCCTCTTGCTTCCAAATATATAGCTTCTGGCTGCTAGACTCTGTTCCTGTTTCCTATATGTGCAGAGAACTAGGATCTAGGACAGTGATCAGCAACTCACCCCTAAATAAATAACCCTTAATTATTCATAATTCTGAACCAGTGTGGAATTATTTGTGACTTCTGCCAACACACTGCTAGTCAGAAAAGGAATTTAGATACACAATAGGACAGACTAAGACATAAAAGACCTCTAAACAAGACACAGTGTGTGTTTAAAATATTTGCACAGGCTTGGGAAAGAGAGAAAAAGAGAGTTCCAACAACAGAAATGCTATAGTCTATATTACAGATATAGATCAAACAGGTTCATTGGGAATAAGAACTCTGTCAGTAAGGGGATGACCCTTGCTCTAGTTATGTTCATCATCAAGAACATAACTTCATCCTGTCCTATATGAAAGAAATAAACTTTAATATAAAAACTTTTTAAAATCTTGACTTAGAAAGATTTTTAAATAAACCTAATTTAAGACTCAATCTGTCAATTAGCAATCTGACATATTTAGTGGAAACTAGGTAGGAGGAAATATTTGAAGAAACATAATACTTGGCAGAATACTTTAAGGATATTAATTACTACAGGGAATCTGAAATAATAGGGCAAAGTTATTTTCTCAATATTTGCATTTTAGGAATTGTAGAGACTAAAGGATCATCTCTGAGATGAGGGCCTTGTTCACCAAAATGAAATTGTACCCTTGCATCAAGTTGTGTCCTGAGAGAAATAGGGATCTGATACTCTCTATAGACTCAGAGCTGAGATGATTAATCAAAAACATAATGATCAATGGTTTATCTAACTTTCATAAAAAGAAGATTTAATTACACTATTATGTAGAAGAAATTAAGGTCAACCTAGAAATTTGAATTAAATTAAATGTAATATAATCACTTAATTATCAGACAAAAAGTATTATGGAACCAATGAGAAAGAAGCACATGTAAACAATACAAATTTACTTAGGTAAAATGAAGATCATTTTAAAGACAAAGACATTGTACCAGTTTCCCATTTTAAAGTAGGCTCTTAGATCATAATTTGCTAATATTTGCCATACTAAATAAATCTAAAGCCTATACTTTAGAAAATATGATTTTAATCTAAGAAGAAAATCGTGGAAGCAAAGACATAGAGCTTAATCTGATTGTTGGGCAGACATTAAGCAGGCTGAGTAGACACCACAAGCTTGGTATTTCAATGACTTCTTCCTTTTAGTTTAAATTGGACAAGAACAGAACTAGGAAAAACTTGTTAATGAAGAGGTTGGCATGCATAGACAGGCAATTAGTCTTACTTTTTAATGTGGTACGTTGAAATTTATCATAGCAATTCTAATTATTGTTATGTTAATACATAATAGCATAGTTAATTTTATTCAGTTGGAAATATCACATTTCTGACTGTGAATTCTCCGTCAGTTACACAAATAATAATTGTCTATGACAAATAAGATCATTGTAGTTTTATAGAAAGTAAATGGACAAAGACACAAGGGGGAAAGTGCCCTTATTGAGAAGAAGCTCAATTTCACAAAACATTCTAAAATTCGTATATCAAATTCTAAAATGCCTCAAACATGTCAGGTCCTGTCAGTCAAAAATTTAGGCAAAACGGGACTGGACTCAAGAAAGTCACCCTTAGTTAGGAGGTATTAGCAACTGGTGGCTTAGGAAGTGGAGGCTGGAGAAGAAAAGAATGTCATTTTTCTTCAGTAAGACAGCCATAAGTAGGATGCCCATGCCGCTGTGGATGGCCACACACATTTAGACAGCATTAAATGAACTCAGTTATAAAAAAGAAAAGAAGTAAAAAGAAAAGAAGGAAGAAGGAAAAAAAATGAAGGAAGGAAGGAAGGAAGGAAGGAAGGAAGGAAGGAA
>NC_022029.1:27591241-27608974 GCF_000317375.1 Microtus ochrogaster
AAAGACACAAGGGGGAAAGTGCCCTTATTGAGAAGAAGCTCAATTTCACAAAACATTCTAAAATTCGTATATCAAATTCTAAAATGCCTCAAACACGTTAGGTCCTGTCAGTCAAAAATTTAGTCAGAATAGTACTGGACTCAAGAAAATCACCCTTAGTTAAGAAGATATTGGCATTTGGTGGCTAAGGGAGTGGGGGCTGGAGGAGATAAGAAAGTCATTTCTTGGAGTAAGGCAGCCATGAGTAGGATGCCCATGCCCCTGTGGATGGCCACACACATTTGGACAGCATTAAATGAACTCAGTATATAAAAAAAAGAAGAAAGAAAGAAAGAAAGGAAGGAAACAAAAGAAAAAGAAATTATGAGTCAGGCATGCTGGGAGTGTAAGGACTAGATAAAATTAAAATAAGTTCATTGTACTTAATTCCCTATAGTAAACATAGACTTAAGAAGTTTTGTTGGACTTTCTAAGGATAAAACAATAAAACAGAGGTATACAGACTAGGATATAGGTAAACAGGTGAAAATTTATGAGGCATGCCTGACGATCTCAAACTTGAAGGTAGAAGAGTGAAAAAACTGAATACTTCCCCACCATTGCTTGGAATTTAACCTGCTGCAAGTAGGAAGAAAATCAGGGTGAACTTGCTACTTCAAAAGTAGGAAAGATAAACACTACTTCACCCGTCATACATCTCTCCGCATATAAGGAAAAGAGTCCACAAACTAGAGCAGATACATGCACTCATGGTCATTGCTGCTCTGGTCCCAGTAGCTAGAAGAAAATCAGCCTGGATTTTTGTCAGGGGCTGTTGCTAATGAAGATGTGGCTCATGCACACATTAGATTCCCACTTAGCAAGGAAGAATCTGAAATGAAATCTGCAGACAAATTGACTTAACTAGACATGTAACTCTAAAGAGCCAGTTTAATCAATGTAAGGCATGGTGGTTCAAAACTTTACTTCCAACAAGCCAGGCACATCTTCAGGAACAGGACTGAGCCAGTGAGCGGCCCTAACCAGGCTTAAGGCATGACCTCCACAGGAGCAGGTAAAAGGGAGGGACCACCAAGGAAAAAGACTTATGCCAGAGACCTTTGAAGGACCAGGTGAGAGGCAAGGACCTCCAAGGGACCAGGCCTGAGCCAGCAACCACCTCCAGAGCAGGCCTGAGTCAGCTACCTCAGTGGGAGCAGCCCCAAGCAAGCAATCTCCTTAGGAGCAGACCCAAACAACCTCAGGGAACACCAAATGATCTCTGGGTGACTGTGAAGGGTCTGGACACAAGAATGAAAATATAAAAATAGAAATATAGACACCAAAGATTAGAATACAGAAGCTTAGAATATAGAAAGAAAGACATACAAAGTTGTAAACCTAAGTAAACTACCAACAACTTTCTCAGCAGATCAACAACTTTCTCAGCAGATCAAGGATCAATCATTCACAGGGAGCTATTTTCTCAGATGCTTAGGAAGCCTCCATCACCTTAGGTCATTTCATTTTCCAACTAGCTGTTCTACTTATAAGGCCAGAGCTTCTCCCAGCAAACTATGAGTAGTGTCCTGGTCATCCTTGATAAACTACAGATGTGAACTGAGTTAACTTTTAGGAGACAGAGATACATGATGTCTGGGTTAGGAATGGTCTCTATTATGGGGAACTGGTGCCATCAAAGGGGAGGCATGGGACTCCGGTACACACTGCCTGGAGGTACCCGGAGAGACAGTGGACAAGGACAAACACTGGTTTAATTAATGAGCTCTGATAATTGAGGTTGTAAAGTATGGCAGTCAGTATCTGAGTTTAACCTTGAGATAGTGTGAAAACGTGTATACTATCTTCTAAGTTCCCAGCCAAAAAACCAATTAACCCTAATTTATTAACCTTCTAATATTACTAGCAGTTCCTTTCCTAATTGCCTTTTTTGTTTGTTTATTTGATGGCTTTTCGTTTTTATTTTTTTTTTTTTATTTTTATTTTTTTTTCTGAAACAAGGTTTCTCTGTAGCTTTGGTGACTATCCTGGAACTCTTGCAGACCAGGCTGGGATTGAACTCACAGAGATCCGCCTGCCTCTGCCTCCAGAGTGCTGAGATTAAAGGCGTGTGCCACCACAACCAAGCTTCTTACTAATTGCTAAAGACATCTGTTTTTCTGCATTTAGTGCTTTCTCTGTAATCTCAACTGAAACATATTTCATGATAGCTGCCTAGTTACCAATTGACATAAGAATTCACTCCCCTCTTTAGAGTCTCCCTTGAATAACTCATTGGTCAGTGCAAGGTTGAAAAATTCCTTGTCCAGACCTAATGTTTGGTGCCCTTAATACAACAGTAGGTTCAGAAACTAGTCTATGTCACAGTGTCAGAAGCCTGAACTGTCTGTGCTCTCAGCTAGCTGATAAGCTTCTTTGCTCCGTGGTATTTTATTTTTTTATTTTTTATTTATTTTTTATTAAGTTTGCTACTGGTTTTCCTGGAATCTGGTTTCTGGAATAAAGTTTGCTTTAGGTTTACTAGACTTGGTGGTGTTCTCATCTTTGAACAACCCCACTGGACCCAACAACTGGCACCTGTAGCCCTGACTGTACCACGAGGATCAACCATCTGGGCCTTGAATCCACTGACACCTGGAAGATTGATCACCAGATACACAGCTGCAACTACAGCAATCAGAAGAAACGATGGGAACACAGGGTAAGAACACACACCACAACACAAAGAGCATCAGGACACAAACAAAAACTAGTGGCTATCAAACAGCAAGACCTGAACACCAAACATAGATGAAGAAGGAGAAAATGACCTAAAAAATAACTTTAGGAGAATGTTTGAGGCCCTTAAAGAGAAAATGAAATATTCCCTCCAAGAAATGGAGGAAAAGACAAGCAAAAAATTATAAGAAATCCGCAAACCCTTAAGGAAAACCAAGAAAAAGCAACCAAACTGGTGAAAGAAACAATTCAAGACATGAAAAAAGAAATGGAGACAATAAAGAAAGGGCAAACCAAGGGAATTCTGGAAATGAAAACTATGAGAAAATGATCAGCAATCACAAATACAAGCACAAACAGCAGAACACAGGGGATGGAAGAGAGAATTCCAAGTGCTGAAGATACAAAAGAGGAAAAGGATTTATTAGTCAAAGAAAACATGAAATGTAACAAAAGTTTAACACAAAACATCCCAGATAATATGGGATAGCATAAAAAAAAAAGGACTTCAGAAAAACAGGGATAGGAGAAGTCCAACTCAAAAGCACAGACAATTTTTTCAACAAAATCATAAAAGGAAACTTTGGCAACCTTAAGAAAGATACACATAGGAAGACACAAAAAGCTTGCAGAACACCAAACAGAGTGAGTAAAAAAGAAAAGTCCCCACCCCACATAATATTCAAAATGCTAAACAGACAGAATAAAGTCTTTACTCCCAGAATGCCTGAGGCAGAGGAGGGTGAGCTCTGAGTTTAAAGCTAGGCTGGTCAAAACAAAGAGTTCCAGGACTACAGTGTGAAAAACAAAGAAAACAAGGAAAAAAATAATGAATTAAAAATAAAATGAAAGTCAACATAACTACACACATAAAAGTAATAAATACACTATAAATATAATCCACACTCAAGTTAAATTTCAAATAAAAAAACATTTTTTCATTACTTAGAAAGCACACTTATCTTTCTCTCAGATGAACATTCTAAAGATTCCCGACTGGATAGAAATTACATTCTCTGTAAAAATCAACTCTCTGAGGTTAACAGAAGGATAGGAAATATTAGTACCTTTCGCAGGTACCCTGTAAATGACTTGTTTATAGAATTGACACTCCTAACCCCTTCTGTTTCAAACAGCCTACAGCAAACAAAGAAGCAGCTACAGAAAAGCAATGCCAATTTGATTCCACTCTTGGCCACTGTCCATGGCATTTGACATACTGCAAATTTTGAAATTTCTATTTGGGGCCTTACTGCAAACAAGTAAAATGTGAAGCAGATTTAAATGTCTCCCTTTCTTCAGTCCCGTAAACTTGAAAAATTGCAGTCAGGAGAAAAGAAAAAAAATCTCCTACAATATTGTTTTTTAAAGGCAGGGAGAAGGTGGGGAAGGGAAATGAAAACACCATAGAGGATTTCTGCAGGAGCCAGCCATGATAAGCCATGAACAGTCACCCAAAGGAAGTTCTTTCCTTCCAAACATTATCACCTGCCAGAGAAGGGCTCAGCAATTGATAAATTTAATGGGGCCAGAGTCTCATCAGTTTACCCTGAAGCAGTACCTGCTTGCTGGAAGGACCATAATCTAAGATTACCTGAGCACCACCCAAGAACAGACAGTCCCAAGGAAATGCCTAACATTCCAACCACTGTTGGAACAATTTCTTGTTAGGACTAGATTCTCCTCTTTGTGGAACCTTCTCTAACACCAGGAGCATGGGGACACACTCTGGGATGATCAGGTGGGAGGGGGAGGGAAGAAGAGAAGAAGAACTCCAAGGTGATGGAGGGAAAATCCAAGTCAGCACAAAGAGAAGCACAAGAGAAGGAAAATGGCACAGCCCACCCAAGTCCCTACACAGAATCCTCTAGATGCAGAATTAACTCACGATCCATGCAAAATCTGTGTAGCACAGGTTCACTGGCAAGACCTCACCCAAGAGTTCTGGAGAAAACATGGGGTGAGCAGCAATTGAGACTGGGGGTGAGGAGATACAACCTTTATTCATTGATTCTATCACTGTAAAGACAGAAAGCATAAAACACCTACATCCTCCTCTCTTCAAAAGGCAAAAGGAAAGAATGACAGAAGGCTGTGCAAATTTGTCTTCTTATACCACAGCTACCATAACTAATGGGTTGTATCAACTTCAAACAATTGAAATTTGGTTACTTATAAAATAGTCGCCCATTATCTTTGAAGATTATGTCCTGTGGTAGAGTTTTCTGAATTTACTATGGGATTCAGCTTGCTTCTGGTTGCTGTGATAAATGCCACAGTCAAAAGTAACAGTCTAAGAAATGGTTCATTTGGGTTACACTCCCACGTCACAATCCAACACTAGAAAAGCCAAGGCAGGAAGATAAGCAGAAACTATGGAAGAAGCTGAATAGAGGTTCTCCCGTTGACTGGATCAGATAACATTCTTATTTAGTCCAGGACAACCTGGAAAGGGATGGTGCTGCCCACTGTGTACTAGCCCCTCCCCCCGTCAATCAAAAGAGCCCTCATGGACATAGCCATAGGTTCCTCTGATCAATACAGGCCTAAAATGAAGCTCCCTTCTCCAAGATGATGCAAGATCTTGTCAGGTTGCCAATAAAAATTTACCAGTACACTCTGACACCAAACCCATTCATTTCCTGAAATCTAAGTTTTGAATACAGAATTTGCAACCATTTACTTTGACACCCTAAAGACGAGTTATAAAAAACACTTTATACAGCTAACAAGTGCACTACTCATTTCCACCATGCTTTCACTGTCAGAGACTGGACTAAAGTACATGTCCCCTGAGTGACAATAGGTTGTCCTGTGATCTCCATACACATGCTATGGAACACAGGGGCATAAATTACATTCACGTGCATTCTCGTCCTCTCGCCCTCCTCCTTCCCTTCCTTCACCGCTCACAACATGAAAGGAAAGAAGAGAATTATCCCTACAGTTGTCTGTAAGAGCCAGAGTCTCTTGGTCATTTCCTCTCACACATGTTCACTGCCTTTACTGTGAACCCTGCAGCACAAAGGACATCAACAGAACTAGAGCAATGGAGCAGGGTGGTGGTGGCGCACGCCTTTAATCCCAGCACTAGGGAGGCAGAGGCAGGCAGACCTGGCTTGGTCTACAAGAGCTAGTTCTAGGCCAGGCTCTAAAACTACAGCAAAAACTTCTCTCAAAAACAAAACAAAACAAAAAGTACTAATGGGACTGTCTAACATAAAGAAGGCATAGGAATTAGGCTGCCATTCTTTTTAAATAGTAATATTGATAATATTAATATATTATTATTATTCTCTGTGTGTGTGTGTGTGTGTGTGTGTGTGTGTGTGTGTGTGTGTGTGTGTGATTCTCTGAAGGTGACTGAGAGATACCAACATGGGTGCTGGGAAAAGAACTTGGTTTCTCTGTAAGAACATAAGAAGAGCTCTTAATTGCTGAACTTGTTTTCCAGCTCCACACTCATGTTCTTGGTAAGTTCATCCTTCTGCAGTGTCCTCATGAACTTACTTTCCAAGACACAAAGTTCTTAGACATCCTGAGAATCCTGAGAATTATCATCGCACCCTGACTGTGAATAGACATTGCTGCTACAGTTGCACTCTAAAGGCTGAAGCACGGGGCATCTTCAAGGACAGCCTTAGCGAAAAAGAAACTCAATAACCAAAATATTTCAAAATGAAATTTATTATCAATGCAGAAGATATTTAAGGACATACCCACTTAGAAAATGAGAATTGTGTCAGGCCGGGGTTGCGCATACCTTTAATTCCTGAACTCAAGAGGCAGAGGCAAGTGGATGTCTGTGAGTTTGAAGCAAGCATGATCTACAAGAGTTAGTTCCAGGACAGGCTCCAAAGCCACAGAGAAACCTTGTCTTGGAAAACCAAGAGAGAAACAGAATACGAAGTGAGAGCAAAATGCTCTGGAGCCAATAGTTAAGAAAGAACCAGCCTGGATGTCCATCGGCTGACGTCTGGACCATGGATGTGTGGCTCATGTCCTCATTTGAATCCCACTCAGGAATGAAGAAAAGTGAAAAGACGTTTGCAGGTGAATGGATATTACTGGAAATGTAATTATACAGTATATATATGAGCTCCAGGACTACACAAAGAAACCCTGTCTCCAAAAACGAACAACAACAAAAAAAAAAAAAATCAAGAAAAGAAAGTGATATCTTATCTATAAATTAGCAAAATGAAAAGGAATTACACATACGAGAGTAATAAATGTATTATAAATAATTCCTTACTAAAGTCGATGTTCAAAAATATTTCCATTGGGCAGAAAGCACTCTTTCTCTCTGAGATGAACATTCTAAAGTTTCCCCAGTAGACAGATACTATAGTATCTATCCAACCCAGCTAACTAGAGGCTAAAGGAAAGAGAATCCTAATATTTTCCCCAAGGGCTGCAACACTCTAAATTACTTGTTACAGGATTGACACTCCCAATCCCTTCTATCTAAATCAGCCTACATCCAAACAAGCAGCAGCAGCAGCAGCAGCAGCAGCAGCAAAAATACCATGCCACTACCATGAAACTCTCAAGTCCCGCCGACCTTTCCACATTCTGCAGCTTTACAAAATTCTAATTTGAGGCTAAAAAAAACCCGCTGCAAACAAATAAAACATGAAGCAAATTTAAATTGCTCTGTCTTCAGATCAATAATTTTGAAAAACTGCAGTCAGAAGAAACTGAAAACAAGAAAAAAAAACCACTCCTACAATATTATCAGAAAAAAAGAAACATGCAAAATCTATTCCGGATATGGTGATAGGGAGGTAGACTCAGCTTTATGGCAAACTTCATTCACACGGGGAGGCATGGGGATCAATTCTGAGGCAGACTAGGGAGGGGAGTGAAGGAGAGGAAAGAACTCCAGTGTGATAACCCGAAAACCTAAATCAGCCCAGAGCCAGGCACAAGAGGAGAACGAAACTATGAAAAACGCACGACCCTGCACAGTACAGCCTGGACAAAGCATCACCAGTGCTGAAAAATCTTTTTAGATACATGTCCGGCGTGGATGCACCCAAGATGGCTGGCGATTGAGGGGTAAGCAGCTTCACCAGGCCAGAAAAGCCGGAGACTAGGGCCTCAAGGCTGCCTGTGGGCTGCACAATTAAACAGTATTGGCATAGACATTGCTGGGACAGAATACCGCCTTCCAGTGGCCTGCGAAGCACCAGGGAGAAATCCCGCTGTTGGAGCCATAGAGAAGCTACTGTCCCAAACTCGCCAGGCAGGATTCCAGGAGCCCAAAGCGCACTCACCATTTTGTACTTCTGATGGGTCTCAGTTTCCTCCCCAGAGGCCTGCAGTCAGCAAAACACAGGGCCGCCCCAAATAAGTCTTCACAAGGATTCCCTCTACTAGGCCACACTTTGAAAAGGTTTTTGGAAGCACGCTATGTCTATCCACGCTACTCATTGGACAGTTCATTCCATTTAGTGAAGCTGTCCCTGATTGGCGATCTCTACTCACTCCGCCCCTTCAGCCTAAAGTATCTAAAAAGTTTAGGAAACAGCAGTTTCAAACATTTGTTGCAAGCAGGCTTGAGGAACGCAGACTTTTAAGAATTTAAAGCCATTCAGTGAGCCAGGCGATAATGGCATAGGCATTTAATCCCAGCTCACGGGAAGCAGAGGCAGGCAGATCTCTGTGAGTTCGAGGTCAACCTGGTCTACAAGAGCTAGTTCCAGGACAGGTTCCCAAGCAACACAGAGAAACCCTGTCTCGCAAAACCAAAAAAAAGAGAAAGACTAACAGAAATAAACAGTAACATTCACCAATACTTTCTTCAGATGGATATCCTGGGGTGTTGAGATAATTCAGCCATTAAAAGCTAGACTCACAACTAAATTGCATCTCTGAACATGACCATCACAGATGTTCTTCATATGACAGTGACAGTTTTAACGAATCTTAGTCATGATGTGACTGACTGTCCTCACAGCTAAAGAACCCCATATTGGTGAATTCAAAAATGTTCCCTTGAAAAGGATGATCACGTCTGGAGGGATGGAGTAAGGCAGAAACTTCTAAGCTTCTCACTATGTGTCAGCCCACAGATGAATATCTGCTGAGAAAGCCTGTCTCCCAAGAGAGCCTGCTGCCACGAGCCATGTGGCTTCTTCGGTGGACGAGGCCTGAGAATAACATGAACAAGTTCTCCTGTTGGACTCTAATGTCCAAACACCGAGGAGGAGTCGCCCCCAGAGACAACCTCACACACCACTGCCGATGCAAAAGCATGAGGATTTTATTAATTCTGTCATGATAGGGTCCCTCAGCATTCGGGAAGCCAAGAGACCTCTAATAGCTGGCACAGGCTACTTTTAAAGGAGAAGGCCACAGAAGCAAGGGGGGTTGTGATTGACTTATTCAAAAGGGCTATTTCCTTAATTGGTTGGAGAGCTGTTGCCAGATCAGATGAGGTAAGAGGTCATTTTGACTCCGTTTCCCAGGGGACTGAATCAAAACATACGTATATGGATAATTGGTCAGGAACTGAGTACGTGCATGTGTAGCTGTTAGGTCCCTGGTTCCCAGGGGAGGAGGGGAAGCACTATGGCACAGAGGCTGAGAGGATTCAGAATTGTCAGAAATGGCTTCAGGATTGTGTTAAAGTCTTACACTGGTTCAGGCCTAGTCCCTTAGAGGTCCTTGATTCTCATCTGGTCCTGCAGAGGTCTCTGGCATAAGTCTGTTTCCTTGGTGGTCACTCCCTTTTACCTGCTCCTGTGGAGGTCATGCCTTAAGTCTGATCTGGTGGTGCTCACTGGCTCAGACCTGTTCCTGCAGATGTCCCTGGCTTGTTGGGAGTAAAGTCTTGAACCACCATGCCTTACCTTGATTAAACTGGCTCTCACCACCATTCTGGTGTAGAACTGAAAATACACAAGAACAAAAAGACAGACATAGACTCAAAATCAGAAGCCGCGTGGCAACAGATCCAAAAATACAGATGGAGGATCACATCTCCCCTGGAGATTAGGGCGACCTGGTCACCCCTCCCTCCCATAAATGCCCATGAAACGTCTTTCAGGGCTAGGGCAAGGGATCTCAGGATACGTCTGCCTCCTCCCTTAGCCCCGTTTCAAAATAGACCCTGCACAAGTACAATTCTCAAATTACTGATTCACAATTACACAGAAACAGAAACACAATACATAAACAGACAGACATAAAAATGAGCTCGTTTCTTTATACCTTCAACTGGGTCTAGAGTGTGTCTGGGAGCGACTCGATTCCCAGTCAGGGAACCAAATGTTGGACTCTAGCGTCCAAACACCGAGGAGGAATCGCACTCAGAGACCACCTCACACACCACAGTTCATAAAAAAGCATGAGAATTTAATTAATTCTGTCATGACTGGGTCCCTCAGCATTCGGGAAGCCAAAAGACCTTGAATAGCTGGCACAGGCTACTTTTAAAGGAGAAGGCCACAGAAGCAAGGGGGGTTGTGATTGATTTATTCAAAAGGGCTATTACCAATAATTGGCTGAAGAGTTATTGCCATATCAGATGAGGTAAGAGGTCATTTTGACTCCGTTTCCCAGGGGACTGAATCAAATCATACGTATATGGATAATTGGTCAGGAACCGAGTAAGTGCATGTGTAGCTGTTAGGTCCTTCATTCCTAGAGGAGGAGGGGAAGTACTATGGCACAGAGGCTGAGAGGATTCAGAATTGTCAGAAATGGCTTCAGAATTGTCTTAAAGTCTTACACTCCCTTTGGTGAGGCCTGGGAGAATTTAATCCATTTTTGGCAAGGGTGATGGAGAGTTTGCTATATATTTGGGCCATGAACCCAGGAGCATCTGTGCTACCTGCTCACCTTGCTTTCCTTCCACAAATCATACTGCTGGCTGCCTCGAGCTTCACTTCCTTAGAGCCCAATAGATAAGATGGCTGTTGCATTTGGAAAAACTTTCCCCTGATGACTCTCTGGATGAGCCAAGGGGATTTTGTTAAAAATGGACAGTGGACCTGATACAGCTGCTAAAGTCTTTGATGCTTCAGGTGTAACTATGAATTCAGGATTTCCAAGAACAGGATGTTGCCTGTCCAGTTTACCCTGTGACTAGATTGAAAGAGTCACAATAGTTCAAGACATGACAAATTTGCATAATTGTCCTGAAAAGAAGGATCCTAACCACAAGAGTCTAAAAGAAATGTAATAAAATAGATGATATCAAGAGTTAATGAGAACAGTCTATGAATGGTAAAAATGAAGCAAAATCACAGAAACTCAAATGCCCTCATTTCTAATAACTGTGTCAATAATGTAGGGCTCAACAGTGCGGGAAGCTGAGAAGACAGGGACTTGAGAACAAGAGATAAGCAATGCCAACTATGAAATTTAAATTTCTTTTTTTTTTTTTCGAGACAGGGTTTCTCTGTGGCTTTGGAGCCTGTCCTGGAACTAGCTCTGTAGACCAGGCTGGTCTCGAACTCACAGAGATCCGCCTGTCTCTGCCTCCTGAGTGCTGGGATTAAAGGCGTGCGCCTCCACCGCCCGGCCATACCACCCTGAACGCGCCCGATCTCGTCTGAAATTTAAATTTCTAAGTAATGTAATATACAGGATGATAGGGAAAACCCTGGTATATCCTCCAAAGGAGATACAGAAGTATAGAATATAGAACAAAGTGATTCAGCCTTGGCTGATGAGTTGATTGTAAGAGTTTAGATTTCACTACAGCTAAATATTAACCACCAAAGCTAAATTTCTCTTTTGCTTTGCATCACACTGTAAATGCAAAGAATGCCGACTGGGCACACTCTTCTACCTATAGATGTGCCTTGTTAGAAAACGTCCTTTGTTGCTTGCTTTACTACTACTGCTTGTGATATTGCAGTTACAAATCAAGTAGGGAATGATTACCAGTGGGGAAGTTGGTGCACAAAAAGAGAAGGAAATAAGGGAACAAACTGGCAATTATTTTAATTATTATTAGAAACTTAAGGAAACAAATATGAGTGTTAAACTGTTCATGCAAACTATTGAAACTATGAATAAAAATGACTCACGCCATCCAGGGCCACAGCCACTTGTTTGCAACAGATGTTCTCAGTTTTCTTTGTTTCACACATCCATCCCAGGTCATGGGACCCATTAGGAGCAAGGCTCCTAGCAGCTTGTCTCTCGAGGGCAAATGACTACCAAAAGAAGAGACTACATAGCTGGGTTTCCAAGTTGGTGCAATATCCTCATTGCAAAGCCCGCCCCATCAGCCCTATGAAGGATCTCTGCTAGCTTTCTCCCATTGCACACCTTCCCTGCATAGCAGCAAAGTAGGTGCCACTTGATAATGAGGTTGTTTTCTGAGGTCAGACTCCACTCTCCTTTCTGCTTTTAGTCTTCTGTACCCTGAACTGTAATACTAGTGAAAATTCTATTGTTGACTCCAAAGAAGTTCATCCTATAAAATGCTTAGTTACTGATTAAATATCCCTTCATGCAATTTCTTCTACTTGGAGAAGCCTAGAGAAAAACAAGCAAATATCAATGCAATACCAAGCCTTTAATTGACTCACAGAGTTCCCAAAGAGTAAGCCATGGAAAGATTTCCAAATATCCCATTTCTGCCTCAGAATTCATAGTGAAAAGATGTCTGATTTAAAACTCTCTTCCTACATGACTGGGCATCGTCACACACTCTCAGAGAGCAAACCATTCGATCCTCTCACATGATCAGTTTTAAAGTACAGAACATACACAGAGTGATCAAATTTGCTTGGGCGATCGAGTCTAACACCCAAGCATTTGTTTGCTTAGGCCAGGCATGTCTTAGGGTTCAAACTAAGAATAATATAAAATCACAGAGACAATGACAGGAAAATTCTAAAGCAGCACAGATATTGCTCTTACGGAGTCTCCCAACACAGTACAGCACTCGGGGACATTTACACATGTGGTAGACCACAGAGGTGAATCCATTCCACCTTAGCTGAAGGTCAGGAAGTTCAGAATTCTTCTAGCTCCTTCAAGGTTACACAACTGAATGTTCAGATGTAAGGGTTGGCTACAGGATGTTTTGCTTAGACAAAAAGGATATTTTGTTCTAGGGTGTAGTTACTTGGTGTTCAGAGATGTGAGGAGGTAACTACATATATTTGTTCTTTGTATCACAGTAAAGGAGACTTTTACCTTCACTCAACCTTTTTTCGATTGGGCTGTATAAGGTCTATGAGAAATAAATTTAGGCAGATCACAGTATTTACTGGATGCCTTCCTGATTCTACCTGCTGTCTCTTGTTTATCTCTGTATTATTTCTCACCCTCCCTTGAAGTATGGACAACAAGTTGGGAGGAACAATGAGAGACACCATAGTGTTGAGTCAGTGTCACCAACCTGGAAGTACTGCAAATTCTGAGGTGGCACAGGTTCCAGGTGCCTTTTCACCACAGTCAGAAAGTGGCCTGGGACCCAGTAGTTTCCCTGGTACAGAACAGGTGTGGAGACCCTGTGAACAGCTCTGGGAAGTGTGAAACCAAAATTGGAATCTAGGACAGAGCCCTCTGCACATAGCCAGGGGGACGTCCAGGCAGCAGCCCCACAACATCTGCAATGTCGCAAACAGTACACACAATTCAAGAATCCTTGGACACACTCACCCTTTCATGTTTCTGAATGATCAAGGTATCCTCCCTGTGATCCTAAGATCAGCAGAAAACAATGTGGTACAGGTTCAACACCACACACATCAGCATCTACACAGGACTCAAACTCAATGGCAATGGTAATAAAAATATCACATTTATATGAAAGTAACCTGAGTATGTTAAGTTATTTTTTATGAGAAGACAGAGGCTATCAGAAATGTCATGGCCCTTCTTAACTAAAGGAGAGACAGGGCTTTCAAAAGTGGGGTTGTGATGATCTGTTGCATTATAAATACAAGACAAAATACAGCTAGAGACAGTATATTAGGAATGTGTGAACAAAGAAAGAATAAGGTGAAACTAACTGGTAGTGGAACAAATGAAAATGGGTTTGGGGCTTTAAATATTGAATATCAATAGCACTGAAAGGAAAATAAGACCAGAACTTGGAAAATAATGTACTTCCTCACAGATTTATATAAACACTCTAAATGGATCAATATAAAGCAAATCTTTCATTATACTTGGGGTGCTTTTGATTGCCCTATCCAGTATATTAACTCATCTTACACAGGATTTCTTTGGAAGGCAAACTGATGAACCTTCCTGACTGCATTGTGAAGACAAGAGACATTATGCTATATTATTAAAAATTAAGTTTCAATTTATTGTAAGAGCTGAGTTGCTCTGTTTCCAGGATCCTGACCTTCCAGAACCCATGGCCTTGACTTGTTGTGAGAATACCCTTTCTATCCATGACTCTCCCTGAAACTCCCTAAAACATCCCTGATGACATGGTGACCACATGAATTTTTTTGAGGTTTTTCTTTTCTTTTCTTCTTTCTCTCTCTCTCTCTCTCTCTCTCTCTCTCTCTCTCTCTCTCTCTCTCTTTCTTTTTTTTTTTTTGAGACAGGGTTTCACTGTGGCTTTGGGTCTGTCCCGGAACTAGCTCTTGTACACCAGGCTGTCCTCAAACTCACAGAGATCTGCCTGCCTCTGCCTCCCAAGTGCTAGTATTAAAAACGTGTGCCAACACTGACCGGCAAGGTTTTTCTGTATTTCGTAATTACCCCATTGCCTATCTTCTGCAAACCTAATTTATAACTACTCATAATTTTACCCCTTAAATTCATGTGGGTTTGCTGTCTCTAACCCAAGAAAAGAGGCAGTCACTGGCTCCAAAGATTCACCACAATAAAAAAAAATATCAATCTTGCTTCAAATTTGGCTCAAATTGTGGTAACATTCTCATTCACTGGTGAGGAGTACAATGTCTGGCTAAGGCCTGAGTTATCATTCGTCTCTTTGAAATTCTAGTTTACCTTGTTTTGTTTTATACTAGTCATTTGGATCATTAGTTTCCTTCTGGTATTTTTTTTAATGTTTTATCAATCATCTTTTATCAAAATTATTTGTAAACACCATTATTGTTAGCAATATTGTCCTTTCTTGTTCTTATTACACCTGCTGTGGTCAATGATGGAGGAGGGTCATACTTTCATTGGTTAATAAAGAAACTGCCTTGGCCCTTTGATAGGACAGAAAATTAGGTAGGCAGAGTAAACAGAACAGAATGCTGGGAAGAAGGGAAGTGAGCCAGATGCCTCTCTGGTCAGATGTGATGGACCAAGCCACAAGGTCAGACATGCTGAATCTTTCCCAATAAGACACCACCTCGTGGTGCTACACAGATTACTAAATATGGGTTAAGCAACATATGAGAGTTAGCCAAGAAGAGGCTAGATACAATGGGTCAGGCAGTGTTTAAAAGAATACAGTTTCCATGTTATTATTTCCGTGGCTAAGCTAGCTGTGCAGGAGCTGGGTGGGATGAAAAGCAGGCCTGCATGCCTCCCTAATACAGAATGGTGCCCAACATGGGGCTCGAACCCATGACCCTGAGATTAAGAGTCTCATGATCTACCGACTGAGCTAGCCGGTCAAGGCCAATTTAGGTTCTAGTCCTTGAGTCATTGGGTATTTAGGCAATTAGTCCCTATCTCCTTTAGAATTTTAAGAGTGATTTGTCTAATGAGATGTGTCAGGGTCTATATTGACCATGTTACTCCTTGTGGGAAGATTGATGACATTTTCCCCCCATCTTGACTCTCCTCCACTATGCAAAATATACATTGCATAGTTCCAACCAGATTCTTCCTTTTCATGGCCTCTCTGATCTACAGAACAGGAGACTACCAGAGTCAGAGATATTTCACTGTGTCCTATAATCCCATGGCACTCAGTAAACCTTGAAATAGGACCCAAAATATTATTCTTCTGTCCACACTGGTTCAGGTTCCCAAACATGAGTCTTGAACATTACAATGGATAGGTGATACATTTTTATAGGAAATCCTGCTTTAAAATGTAGCTGTTGAGGCTACAGTGAGGGTGCAGTGTTTAAGAGTCCTTATTGCTCATACAAAAGACATGGATTTTTTTTTATCCAAAAACAACTTGGTGGTTCTTAATCATCTTTAATTCAATTCCAAGTGATCTGGTAACCTTTCCTCACTTCCACAGCAAACAATCATGATGGTTATACAAATGTGCAGACAAAACATTCTGACATACAAAATAAGATTCATTCATCTAGAGCATTTTAAATTTTTTAGCTGAATTTTATTATTTGTTTGTTTGTTTATTGTTGTTCTACAAAGCTTCATGTTTACTTAGTCCAAAGTTTTGGAGGGACTCCACGGTGGTTATAAAGCTGCCTAATGGCTTGAAAAGTTGAGATGGAGGTCCTCCGGCTGACTGGTACAAAGACAAAGCCACAACCTCTTAGATGGCAGGGAAAACTCCAAGTCATGCTTGATTGTAAAACACTTAAGGACATAGTCACCCGGAGATGGTCTGGGCATGCCAGTCTGCTTGGGTCTGGCCCTGTCACTCTAGGGAAGTAGGTCAGGTTGTTCTGAAACTTTCTGATGGGCTTCACCTCCTCATCCAGGAGTTGGTTTTCCAAGATGTCACAGAAATGAGAATCTTTACAGGAAGAATCCAGGTATTGAAGATCAAATAGGGTTTAGTGAAGTTTCTTCTCCTGGGCGAAGGCAGATTTCATGATTGAAAAATAATATAAACTTTAGTGTAGTCAAAATAATTACTTTTTATCTGTGATGTGTATTTCCTTTTAAACATTTGTATTTCTAGCCAGTTGATATTTGACAAAGATTCTAAGTCTATATTCATTTAAGAGTATGATGCCATGTCCGATAAAAGCCCTAAAGGGCATCCTTTTAGACCTTACTTCTATCATGCTTACTGATTTCCTCAGTCACGTGAGCATATCTTGGTCATCGTTTATAGCAGAGTAAGCAATTGCTGACATGTGGAGTCCCAACATACCAATTAATCTGCAGTTTTCCTAGTCCCTTGTTTGCTGTTACATTCATGTAATCCCTTTCTTCAATTAAAAAGACTGAAAATTTTAAGATTATGTCAATGAGATTAGAGAAAATATGAGACAATAAATAATTGGAGAGAACTAAGACTGTGGGAGAGGAGATATGACCTTATTCATTGATTACACTGAAGGAAAGGAAGAAGATAACTAAATCTACAACGTCCTCTCCTCAAGATACAAGAGGAGAGGAAAATGAAACAAGGCTGTACAAATCTACATTTTTTTTTATTGAGAAAAGGAAAAAAAAAGTATCCGCCTCCTCCCAGCCTCCCATTTCCCTACCCTCCTCCCACCCTTCTTCCCCTCCCACAAACTCCTCTCCCCCTCCCTCTCCAGTCCATAGAGTAGTCAGGGTTCCCTGCCCTGTGGAAAGTCCAAGGTCCATCCCCCTCCATCCATGTCTAGGAAGGTGAAAAACCAAACTGGCTAGGCTCCCACAAAGCCAGAACATGAAGTAGGGTCAAAACACTGTGCCATTGTCCTTGGCTTCTTGTTGAATTAGGAGCAGCGGAGCTGCATCCCCAGCACCTGGCCGCCTGCACGGCTAGCTTTATACCCGAAATAATTACATGGAAACTGTATTCTTTTAAATACTGCCTGGCCCCATTAGTTCCAACCTCTTATTGGCTAGCTTTTACATATTAATCTAATCCATTTCTATTAATCTTTGTAGCCCACGAGCTGGCTTACCAAGAAAGATCTTAACCTGCGTCTGCCTGGAGTGGGACAATCATGGTGACTCACTGACGCAACTTCTTTTTCCCAGCCCTCTGTTCTGTTTTCTCCACCCACCTAAGGGTTGGCCTATCAAGGGGCCTAGGCAGTTTCTTTATTCCTTAACCAATGAAATCAACAGATTGATATATTACACTCCCACATCACTTCCCCTTTTTCTGCTTAAACAAAAAAAGGAAGGCTTTAACTTTAACATAGCAAAATTACAAATAACAAAACAGTTATCCAGCAAGAATTACAGTTACAATAT
>NC_022029.1:27609909-27611328 GCF_000317375.1 Microtus ochrogaster
TATCATACCATATCGGGATAGATGCAATCCACAGGGTCTGGTCCTCTGTGAAAACAAAAGAAGACCCTTTCCAAAGCATCATATCCTTAGACCCAAAATTTGAAATCCTAATATCCTTATATCCATTCTGGTTTAGCTTGGCAGCCCATATAATAAAATGTCTCTCTGTACTTAGCTCCTTCGCAGTCAAAAATTTTAAAGAAAACACAATGTACATAATCCAGACTCTCTGTGAATTTTCCATTTTTACATGGCTTATTTCTCTTTATTTCTTTTAATCTATAATTATCTGTACTTTGTCTCTTTAAAGACTTTACCCTTTTTTTTAGACATTAACTTTATTCTTTATATTCTTTTTTTTCTCTCTCCCAAGCCTATGTACATTCATCCAACAGTGTCTGAATGTGTTTTATTGTGAATCTGCAACATTTTTTTTTTTTACTATTCAGGAGCATTTTTTAAAATGTTAACCAGTTCTTAAAAACTTAAGTTGCACCATGTACAGGTAATACAGTACTGACTGTGTCCTGCCCAGTTGAAACCTTATTATGTTATTATGGTAATTACGGCAGTTCCTGCCTGAGGTCAGCACAGTTCAGCATGGAGCAGCCGCTCCTGCCTCAGATCCATTTGGTGCCCCTGAGCTGAGCACAATTCCCAGGCACACAGCAAGTCCACATTGGTGCCGCAGTCAGCAGTTTAACTCTGAGACTGAGCGTGCAGCACAGAAACTCTTTTTATCCAAGTTACAACCAAATCTGACACGCAGAGCACTGCGCAGTGTGAAAACACGTCTCTGTATGTTGGCGGGAATCTGCCATGCTCTTCCGCCTGCCTAAGCCTGATTCTGCTGTCTGCCCAGGTGCAGGCGGGGAGTGCTGAGCCATTGGCACGGCCTCAGAGCACTCTCCTTCTGATCCCAAGTGGGAACACAAACATCCAGTCCCATAAAATCCATTGAAATGCTTTAAAGCCAGAGTTCACTCTGGCAGCACAGCCCCAAGAAGCCGCGCTTTAAAATGACACAGCGTTTTTTTTCTGCTGCTGATGCCAAATCAGGAAATCTCTCTACAGCACGTCACCAACAAACAGCAAAAATCTGTATTAAACTTTTTCTCCCTTATTGTTAAGACTTCTCAGGTTTTCAAGTGGATTTAGCCCCATTTTGGGCGCCACTCTGTTGAAATAAGAGCGGCGGGGCTGCGTCCCCGGCACCCGGCCGCCCATATGGCTAGCTTAGCTTATGCCCCGAAATAACTACACGGAAACTGTATTCTTTTAAACACCGCTTGGCCCATTACATCTAGCCTTTTCTCGGCTAACTCCCACACCTGGACTAGCCCATTTCTAATATCCATGTAGCTCACGAGCTGGCTTACCAGGAATGATCTTAACCTGTATCTGCCTGGAGTGGGGGAA
>NC_022029.1:27615602-27629923 GCF_000317375.1 Microtus ochrogaster
TGTCCATTATCTGCTTGACTGTTTTTCCTTGGTTTCCTAGGGTATTATTCACTGATTTACTCTATTCCTCAAACTTTCTGTTATACTTCTCATCCATTTCTATAAGGGCATTTTTTATATGCTGTTTAAGGGCCTCTATCACTTTCATAAAGTCAGTTTTTTTCTACTCCTTCTTGATTAAGGTGTTCATGTCCTCCTGTTGTGAGGTCGCTGGGTTCTGGTGGTTTCATGTTGTTTATCAGATTGTTGGGTGAATTCTTGCATTGCTGCCTGCCCATCGTTTCCTCTGAATGCTCCCCTATGGATCTTCTTTTACAGAATCAGGTCTTCTTGCCCACTGATGTACCTTCCCAGTGATGTCACTCCCCAGTGATGGTTCTCCTGGTGTCCAGATGGGATCTCTGTGCTTCTTGGGTAGCTCGCAAACAAAGGGCCCACCCTACTTGCTGCAGGCAGGCTATGGAGACAAAGGAACTACCGCCCTTCCCTTTGCCCTCCCGATTCGGGTTCGGTCCCAGCGCCCGAGCAGGCTGAGCTGGGGGATGCTATGCCGCCTAAGAGGGAAGGGAGGGAGGGAGACAGGGGGTGGGGGGTTCTGGATGTAAGCTGGATGGGATAGGAAGAGAGAGGAGGTATCGGGCAGTATAGCCCCTGCAGGATGACCAGGAAGTGTAGGAGGGATGAGGAAGTCTGAGTTCCCTGTTCCTGGCTGCCTCCGCACTCACTCACCCCAATGTTGTCTCTCCCGGTGCCCAGATAGAAACTCCGTGCTGCTTGGGTAGCTCGCAAACAAAGGGCCCACCCTGCTTGCTGCAGGCAGGCTATGGAGACCCAAATCTACATTCTTATACCAAAGCTACCATTTTGGATTATATCAACATCAAACAGTTGGAATTTAATCACTTATAAAATCTCCCACAATATCTTTGAAGATTAAGAACCATGGTATAGTTTTCTGAAATTAGTATGTGTTTTATTTTGCTTTTAGTTTCTGTGATAAATGCCATGACCAAAGGCAACATAGTGAAGAAAGGTTAATTTGGATTACACATCCATGTCACAGTCTGACACTGAGAAAATCCATGCAGGAAGATGAGCAGAAACCATGGAAGAACTTGATTAGTGGCTTCACTGCAGACTGGATCATGAAGAGATAACTTTCTTATATAGTACAAAACCACCTGCCATGTGATAGTGGTATGAAATATGTACTAGTCTCCCAGGGAATTACATTTGATTTATAAATTCTTTTTTTCTCTCTTTCCAAAGTTTTATTAAGGTATTAATAGCAAATTGAAGTTATATATCTGAATAAATATATGCATTCCTTATATAGAAAAATTCTTTTTTTCATTTTCCATTCAAAAATTTACACTTCCTCCCCTCCTCCCATTTCCCTCCCTCTCCCCCACTCCTCCTGCTCCCTTCCCCTCCCTCCTTATGAGAGGACAGCATACCCTGCCCTTTGGGAAGTCCAAGGCCCTCCCCCCATGCAACAATCTCTGGACTTCCTGAGGCATTGCCATCCCTGATTTCAAACTCTATTACATAAATACAATAATGAAAATTAGTATTGGCATAAAAACAGAGATGTTGACCAATGGAATTGAATCAAAGACCCAGATATTAACCAACACACCTATGAACACCTGATTTTTGACAAAGGAGCCAAATTATACAATGGAAGAAAGAAAGCATCTTCAACAAATAGTTCTCGCATAACTGGATGTCAACTTGTAGAAGAATGAAAATAGATCCATATGTATCACCATTCACAAAACTCAAGTCCAAATGGATTAAAGACCTCAATATAAATCTGACCACACTGAACCTGAGAGAAAAAAAAGTGGGAAATAGACTGCAACATGTGGGCACAGAAGACTACTTCCTACATATAACCAAAGTAGCACAGACAATGAGAGAAACAATGAATAAATGGGACCTCCTGAGACTGAGAAGCTTCTGTAAAGCAAAGGACACTGTCATTAAGACAAAAAAGGCATTCTACTGAGTGGAAGAAGATCTTCACCAATCCCGCATCAGACAAAAGTCTGATCTCCAAAATACATAAAGAACTCAAGAAACTGGACATGAAAATTCTAAATAACCCAATTAAAAAATGGGGTACTGAACTGAACAGAGAATTCTCAACAGAAGAAGTTCAAATGGCCAAAAGACACTTAAGGTCATGTTCAACTTCCTTAGCGATCAGAGAAATGCAAATCAAAACAACTTTGAGATACCATCTTACACCTGTCAGAATGACAAAAATCAAAAACACCAATGATAGCCTATGCTGGAGAGGATGTGGTGTAACGCGAACACTCATCCATTGCTGGTGGGAATGCAAACTTGTGCAACTACTTGGGAAATCAGTGTGGTGGTTTCTCAGGAAACTGGGAATCAACCTACCTCAGGATTCAGCAATACCATTCTTTGGAATATACCCAAGAGATGCCCAATCATACTACAAAACCATTTGTTCAACTATGTTCATAGCAGCATTATTTGCAATAGCCAGAACCTGGAAACAACCTAGATGCCCCTCAATGGAAGAATGGACAAAGAAAGTGTGGAATATATACACATTAGAATATTATTTAGCAGTAAAAAACAATGACATCTTGAATTTTGCATGCAAATGGATGGAAATAGAAAACACTATCCTGAGTGAGATAACCCAGACCCAAAAATATGAATATGGTGTTTACTCACTTATTAGTGGACTCTAGCCATAAACAAAGGACATTAAGCCAATAGTTCACAAACTTAGAGAAGGTAAATAACAAGGTGAACCCAAAGAAAAACATATGTAGATCCTTCTGGAAATTGGAAGCAAACAAGATTGCCAGGCAAAAGTTGGGAGCATGGGGGTGGGTGTAGGGGTAGGGTTGAGTTGAGGGAAGGGGAGAGGAGAGAGAAGGGAGAAAGGAAAGACTGGGGAGAGCTTGGGGGAGTGGGAGAGTGGAGATGGAGGAAGGGCAGATATAGAAGCAGGGAAGAAGATATCTACATTAACGGAACATTTTAGAGTTGGCAAGAGACTTGGCTCTAGAGGGAATTCCAGGTGTCCATGGGGATATCCCCAGCTAGGTCCTTGGGCTGCAGAGCAGAGGGTGTCTGAACTGGCCTTGCCATAATATCACACTGATGATTATCTCAAATATCACCATAGAATCCCTGTTCCGGTGAAGGATGGAGATAGAGACAGAGACCCTCATCAGAGCAATGGACTGAGCTCCCAAGGTCTAGTTGAAGAGCAGAAGGAGGGAGATGATTTATAAATTCATATAGAAACAAAATCAGCATTGTTATTGCCCCCCAACAGGGAGTATTAGTTAGTCCCAGATGAACCCCAAACATGTTGTGCTTTTTCTAATGCATCCTAATAGGATAATAGCAAAGGAACGTCTTTCAGTTTTCAACTGTTCTTAGTGAATTGTAAATGTGTAGTAATGCTATCCTCAATTATTTTAGAACGCGGGTGTGAGAAATACTATGTGTAGATAGTTAAAATGTGGTAAATATATACAGTGGAAAACTTACATGGTTATAAGCATTTAAGTTATTGAATTTGTGCCAGTTGGATGGGTTTTGGAAAATATCATGGGTGAGTGAACCTGACACAGAAAGAAAAATGCAGATACTAGCTACCACATTTTCATGTATAGTTAACCATGTGTATAGGAAAGACCATAAAAATGGGGGCAATTAAAGGGAAGATGAGTCTGTTAGAACACATCACAAAAATATTGGGAGAGTATAACAGTGGGTTAAAAGGTATAAGCAAAGAGGGCAGTTGTAATATTTGAAGAATAGGGTGAGTGTATGTGGTAAAAAAAAAATCACAAAATCCATGTCATAGAGAAAACTAGTTTGAAACCATAGTTAAAATATAGATGACTCAGTGGATATTTCTCCTTTGACAATCAATGCCATTGGTTACTTTGAGAAATTAGTGCTAAGATTAGGATACTTTCCTACTATTTCCTGGCCCAGGAGTAACTAAGGTCTCCCTCAAACTGCAGGTTATTGCCAATATTCACTGTTGAACATCACAAAGCTTTTGGTAAAGGAATCATATGGTTTGTAAACAGTACATTGAGAAATCAAGTTGTAACTTTGCTAAATTTTCTTTAATAACTAGCTCCAAAGTAAAAGCCCTTACTTTGCTACCTGATAGAAAAAAAAATCTCAATTACCAGCAGTAAATACAATAAACCACAATAACAACTAGTCAGGAAAAATATGTATTTTCAAACACTAGAATCAATATTAAAAGAATAATTCACCCCATCCCAATTGATTTGTGCAGACTTCCAAAGAGAAAACACATATGCAAAGTGTTTAAACTACTTACGTTTATGTAGTGTGAGTGTAAGACTTCTCTGTTTTTGTGTATGTGCACATGTGTGTGTTTGCCATGTGGATGTACATGACTCCCGGAGCATGAAAAGATTCATAAGTCATGTGCACAATGTGCAAAATTACAGTCTAACTCACCAAATATGGTGGGCAGAAGTAAACTTGGGTATTTTGGAGGACATCTGAGTGTCTTTAGTTACACTGCGATCTCCGTGGTCCTCTTTCCAGGTACTTTCCACCTGGTCTACAAGCTGTGGCTGTGGAGGACATTGTGCATAGGGCAGAACATAGTACTATGTTATCTGTAATATTCCACAATGCCTAGAGGATGTTTTTTTTTTTGTGGTTACTAAGTTTAATTCAACCATTATACCCAGTTTGGTCTCATAAAAATAACAAAACGTTCCTATAAAATCGCATTATGATGTAAGGACAGGTTTCTTGCTCTGACATAGTGCTAGAAAAATGTTGGCACCAAATGCATTTAAACAAAGTGTTAAGGCTAATGCAGGTGTGAGAACTGTATTCCACTGGATTTAGCTGGGCAGGGCCTCTTCCTGGGTGGCAGACTGGCCATGCTCTGGGCCCAGTTTCAGAGAATGATAGGGGAGTGGAGTAAGGCAGCTGCTGTGGCTCACTGTCTCAGGTTCCCCTAGTCTCTCAGCCATCCAGGCCAGCAAGTGGTCTTGGAGCTCTGCTCTCGCTGGACCAGCAGCAGGGCCAGCACAGTGATGTCAGATTTTTTTCTTGATAATGCAATTTGGAATTCACAAATCATTTTCTACTTAAGAAAGCAGTTACAAAAGGAGGTTTGTTTCAATCATTGTATCATTTCCTTATAAGTTAAAAATGTTAGAGTCTGGGCTAAATGAAGCAAACATTTATGACATTTTCTTAAATGGAAAAAATACTCTGAATTCCAAATGACATCCTCATGACTTAACCACAACCCATTTGAGTTGTTACAGAATTACATACATGTAATACATGTTTCTTGGCTTCAGGAAACAGGGCAGCTGAAAGGTATAAACTCTTTGGTTGACAAAGCCATGGTCAAAGCCCTCAATGAACCAGGAAGCAGAACCCTGCAGGGGCTCCTGCAGGCACTTGAGCATCTAGGTCAATGAGCGTGACTGCAGAACTGTTGCTTCCCCAAACTCTGACGAGGACATTTCTGGCATCTGCTATAAAGCTCTGTAGCACCACTCAGGAGCCCTTTCACAGATGCCCACCACAAGCGGGAACCAAGGAACTAAGGCTGCAGCCCTTAAAGACGGAACAGGACGGAGATGTGCCTGACATGAAAGACTGGGCAGCAGGCAGCATGGCTGTGGAGCCAGGATCTCTGCTGTCAGATGACAGTCATGACCTTATTGCCAAAATACTCACTATCCAGGCCTGAGGGGTACTGTTCGTGAACAAGGTTAAGAAGTCTGAAGCTTTCTAAAGGTGGCTTAGGTCACTCTTCTGCTTTGGTGTACATAGTGACGTTTTCTAGGTGTTAGAAGCACAGTCCCCGTGGGTGTTCATAAGCTGCTGATCCTAACAACACCTCTGCAGATGGCTAAAGAAACCCGCCCAACCCAGTATTCTTCAGCAGGTCTTCCTTCCAACTACAGGAACTGACGGGAAAATCAAAAATTCACCCAATACCTGGACATATTTGAGTAGTCTTTAAAGCCCTGCAGAGGTTGAGGCCTTATGTACAGGAAGAACCACAGATAGCAAGAGTCCTCACGGTGAGGAACTAAGGCTAGACTCAAGGCTGATGAGAGAAACAAAAGGAACAACCCATATGCAAACCTGGCATGGCAGGAACCAAACCAACCATAAAGGAAGAGAGGCTGCTACCTAGAGCTGGCCATGGTTTTAGGTGCAGTAAGGAGACTACAATTCAGAGGATCAGGGCATCTAAACTTCCACTCAGGACAAGACTGAGAATAACTGTTTCATTTTCTGTTGACTGCTACCAAAAAGAGCAGCCACATTCCAACACTACAGGGTGACGTACTGAAGGGAACAAAAGGAAAAGGAGACACTAGGGCTCAGAGGTAACCTCAGAGGTGGAAACATTTTGGTGATAAGCATTCCCTGAAAGGAAAGGCTATGTAGACCTCACTCTGTCTTTAAGAGTTTTTGTCTATGTGTTTCTCTTCCATCCCACAGTGAGGGATAGGTAGTTTGGTTTTTTTCCTTTCTTTCTCTTTTCTTTTTTTCCCAGCCAAACCACCATTCTTAGATGCCCAACAGCCAGCAGACTGTTGATACAAGGACGAGACAGACCCTAATGAGCCTTCTGCTAACGGGTGCCATCTCTTTCGCCCTTCCCAGAACCTTACTGTTCCACACAGAACAACTACAGAGGAGGCCTAAGAGCGCCCCCCTTTATCCCCACAGATGTGTATCTTGGCAGTCTGGAAGGCACAGTCCTTCTGTAGCTCCTCCAAAGGCATCAGGCCTATGAGCAGGCAACCCCACACGCATGACAACCCCTCTCCCACCCCGACTCATTTGGGTTAAAGGAAGCACTAACATTTCAATACCCTATCTCTGAGTTTCCGATCTGAGTACAGGCAGAGGAGGAGCCTCTCAATAGAAGGAGATGCTGGATTTGCCTCCTGGTGGGTTCAGGACCTTGTTGTGGGACCGAGGCCGCGGTCCCAGTCTGGGCTCATGACTGTCAACTGTAGGTGTGGGCTCTGGTATCTTGGCATGGTCTGCTTCTTTTGAGCTTCCCTTCTCGCTCTGCTCTCCTCTGGGTGAGTTTGTTGTATCTTTCAGGTCCGATTTAGAGTCTTCACCTTCACATAGCAAAACATGATCCTTCGGCTTGTTTGGGTGCGCCAGGGGTGCAGTGGCAGTGACTGGGGACCCAAATATGTCACTAGTCTTCCCGCCAGGTGGGTTCAGTCGCTGTCGAGTCTGCACAGGAGTAGATGCATCAAAGATACCACTTCCTTTGCCCCCTGGAGGATTTGTCCGCTTCGGTATGTTTTTAGGTTCTTCAGTTGGTCCAAAAATATTAGATGCCATCCTATTAGGTTTGCTTGAAGGAATACCTTCTTCTGGACTTCCAAAAAGATTGCTCGATTCTCCTCCTGGGGGCTTCATGGATCTGGAGCTAGACTCGCCCGGCTGGCCATCCGCGCCCTGGAACATGTCGGCCGCCGCCCCGCGTCTCTCTAGCCGCCGCGCCTAGAGGATGTTTATGAAGAATGGAAGGGTAGATGGGAAGCAGCGGGGTTACCAGCAAAAGAGGAGGAAGTCTAAACTGTGGTTGGTATGTAAAATAAATGCAAAATTTTGATTTTAATGAAAATATAAGCATAAAAATGACAAATACTCAACTGATATCTCACACTTATAACTAGCTAGCTCTTACAACTTAAACTAAGCCAATTCTATTATCTTATGCATTGCCAAGTGGCTCATGGCTTTACCTGCCCATCAGCTTGTCTTACTGCCTCTGAGTTTCCTGGTGACACCCAGACTCCGCCCTTTTTCCCAATGTCCTTAGTCTGGTTCTCCAGCCTATACTTCTTGCCTGGCTACCAGTCAATCAGCTTTCCATTAAATCAATCTGAGTGACAAATCCTTACATTGTACAAAAGTATTATTCCACCGCATTATAATACATTATATGTAATATTAGATGTGATATATACATTAACAATAATACTTTTTGGTATTTACCCAATATCTATTTCTTAACCATTATCAAACAACACTGGTATTTTTCCCCCTACTTCTCTGTTACAGAATGTCTCATTTCATCACTAATTAGAAATCACCTTTTTCAGTTTTCACACTCCCCCTCCCCCTTTCAATCCTATCCAGCTATTCTTTCTAGTCTCTTCCGGACTTACCAATGGAATGTTATCTATCAACAAAAAAATCTGATATTAAAACATGTTTTGGTCAATAGAATCAACCAGAAAACAAGTGTGTTAACACAGACTCAGAATGAAAAATCTTTCTTCTTCTCTCTCATTGAGTTTCCTAATTCCAAATTGCCACATGTAAGAAGACAACCTGGAGTAATCACAGAACCCACATCTTGCCTTCCTAATAAAAACATAATGGAAAGTAAATTTTTTTGCACAGGAATGGGACAATAATAAAATTCTCAAAATTTGAATGAGCTTCCTTCAAGCAGTTCATTTCTAAAAAATGTTGAAAGGATTTTCAGAAAGTATTTATTTCTGATATAAGATTCAAGTACATCAAAAGTGTTACAACATTAATATTAGTTAAAACAAAAACAGCTTTTTCATAGTTTTGTAATAAAAAACTTCCTTTGATTATATTTGGTTCTCTTTAACGAGTGAGGGTAATTATCTGAGTTTTTTTCTGTATCTGTGACACATCACAATTAGTAAAGCATCCTTGAAAGGGAAGTGTTGTATTGGGATTGGAGATGCAGACGTTGGAGTGCGTGGTGGAGGAGCAAAGCCGTGGAGGCAGCAACAACTGAGAGCTCACATGAAAATCTACAATCAAGAAGCAGAGAGAATACACTAGGAGACTACACTAGACGTCTCAGAACTTACCTAGAATGACAGATATTCACCAACAGCCCAAAGCTCTTAATCATCCTCACACAGATCTACCAATGAGAAGAAAGTTTCAAAAAAGCCTAAGGGCCATTTTCAAGTGAACCACTACTGTAATTCTTTTCAAAGCTATTGCACTAGCCATAATCAAAAAAGGAAAAGAAAAAGGAGAGATGACAGGGATTATTGGACTTATAGTAAATATTAGGAGCTAAATTACAAATTTACACATTTCATAATCTCTTTTATTCCACGTTAAAATTTTGTATTTGTTAATTATATCTCCACCTCTATGAATGTTATTTTTTACCCATTTTCATCTCTCTCTTTTTCTCACTCTGTGTGTGTGTGTGCACACAAGTATGTGTGTGTGTGTGTGTGTGTGCATGTGTTCATTAGGAAGAGTACATATGATTGTTAGAAGACAGCTTCAGAAAATGATACACTATTTCCACCATGTAAGATCCAGAGAGGGAATGCACATAATCACATTTCCTGGGAAGAATCATTCCTAGCAGATATAAAGCACAGAAATTATGGAACACATTACAAAAACAGATACTTTTAAGTTTTATTCTTTCTAGACACTTTGAATATTTTCCCACATTTTTTCTAAACATAAAGGTTCTCACAAATGAAAAAGTTATTGAGTATAGTAGGAACTGTGATTGCTAAAAGATTTTCTACATGGTTATACATGTAAAGTCTGTCTCCACAGTGAATTCTTTAGAACATCATGGCAACAGGAACTGCTGAAGACTTTGAACAATACTTAAATGGATCTATGCCCTAGAAGTCTTTCCAGTGTAGATCTGTGAATGAGGGTTACAGAAACTGGATGTGCTGAAGACTTTCTGACATTACAGACACTGTGAGATCTTTGTGATTGTTAAAATGACAAGAACAAAAAAATAGTTTATATTCAATGTTTACATACACTAGGTTTCCA
This sequence comes from Microtus ochrogaster, assembly GCF_000317375.1. Lineage (NCBI taxonomy): Eukaryota > Metazoa > Chordata > Mammalia > Rodentia > Cricetidae > Microtus > Microtus ochrogaster. The sequence goes on from NC_022029.1 coordinate 27,625,470, forward strand.
TCTAGTGTGAATGCTTTTACTCTTGGACCAAATGAATCGAGTAAAAGCTTTCTGAATCTAGTAAAAGCTTTCTGGTCACAGGAGAGTAGGGTCCCTTAATTGAAAAATGACTCAATCACATTGGCCTGGATACAACATGGGTGTGAGCATTTTCACATTCCTGATTAAGGAGGGATAACTATGTTTGGCAGTGTGCCCATGGGCAGGAGATCAGGAATGCATATGAATTGTATGTGCTAGTTAGTTTTGATGTCCTTGATACAAACTAAAACCCACATTTGGAAGAAGAAACTAGACAGCAGAAAATGGCTTTATCAGATTGACATTTAGACATATCTCTGGTAGCTTTGTCTTGATGAGTGTATGAGTTGGTGTAGTGATGAGGTGAGCAGGTCTGCTTTTCGTCCCACCCTGCTCCCGCATGGTTAGTTTTACACCCGAAATAACAACACACAAATTGTATTCATTTAAACACTACCTGGCCCATTAGCTTACTGGCTAACTCTCACATCTTGGTTAACCCATTTTTCTTAATGTGTGTAGCATCACAAGGTGGTGGCTTACCGGGAAGAATCTAACCCATGTCCATCTTGGGCCAGAGCTTCATGGTGGTTGCCTGACTCTGCTTTCTTTCTCCCAGAATTCTGTTCTGTGTACTCTACCCACCTAAGGGCTGGCCTATCAAAGGATCAAGGCAGTTTCTTTATTAACCAATGAAAATAACACATAGACAGATGACCCTCCTACTCAAAACCTGAAATAGAAACAATTAAAAAAAACACAAGCTGAAGGAATTGTTGAAGCAGAAATCATGAGAAAAAGATCAGGAACCACAAATGCAAGCATGAATAGCAGAATACAAGAAATGTAAGAGAGAATCTCAAGCACTGAAGATACAATAGAGGAAATAGACACATCAGTTAAAGAAATCATTAAATCTAACAAAAGTTTAACCCAAAATATCCATAAAATATGGGACACCATAAAAAGGCCAAATCTTAGAATAAAAGGTATAGAAAAAGAAGAAGAAGTTCAACTCAAAGACACAGAGACTTTATTTAACAAAATCAAAGAAGAAAACTTTCCCTACCTAAAGAAAGATATGCCTATGGAGAAACAAGAAGCTTACAGAACACCAAATAGACTGGATAAAAAAAAATTCCTCTCACCACGTGATAATCAAAACACTAAACATACAGAATAAAGAAAGAATATTAAGAGCTGCAAAGGAAAAAAGGCCAAGTAACATATAAAGGTAGACCTATCAGAATTATACCTGACTTCCCATTGGAGACGATGAAAGCCAGAAGGTCATGGTCAAGCATTATGCAGACATTAAGAGACCATGGATGCCAGCCCAGACTACTAACTATACCCAGCAAAACTGTCAATCACCATAGAAGGACAAAACAAGGTACTCAATGACAAATCTAAATTTCACCAATACCTAGCTATAAACCCAGCCCTACAAAAAAATGCTAGAAGGAAAACAACAACCCAAGGAAAATGGTTACACCAACAAAAACACAGTCAATTGATGATCTCATTACAGCAAATCCCAAAGAAGGAAAAAATGCACAAATTAATATCACCAACGATGAAAACTAAATTAACAGGAGATAGTAACCACTGGTCATTAATATCTCTTAATGTAAATGGACTTAACTCACCTATAAAAAGGCACAGGCTAACAGATTGGATACAAAAACAGAATCCATCCTTCTTCTGCATACAAGAAATGCATATCAACCTCAAAGACAGATATTGTCTCAGAGAAAAGGGTTGGGAAAAATATGCCAATCAAATGGACCTAAGAAACAAGCAGGTGTGGTGGCTATCCTAATATCTAACAAAACAGACTTCAAGCTAAAATCAGTCAAAGGAGACAAAGAAGGACATTTAATATTAGTCACAGGAAAAATCCATTAAGAGGAAATTTCAATACTGAACATCTCTACCCAAAATACAAGGGCACCCTCATATGTCAAAGAAATACTCCTAAAGCTTAAATCATATATTGAACCCACTAATAGTGGGAGACTTCAACACTCCCCTCTCACCACTGGACAGGTCAATCAGACAAAACAATGAACAGAGAAATAAGAGAACAGATGTTATGACTCAAATGGACTTAACAGACATCTATAGAATATTCCATCCAAACAGAAAAGAATATACCCTCTTCTCAGCACTTCATGGAACCTTCTCAAAAACTGACCACATACTCGGTAACAAAACAAACCTCAACAAATACGACAAAATAGAATAATTTTATGTACCTTATCAGATCACCATGGTTTAAAACTAGAAGTCAACAGCAATACTAATTCAAGAAAACCCACAAACATATGGAAATTAAACAATGCTCACCTGAGTCATCAATGGGTAAAGGAAGAAATAAAGAGGGAAATTAAAGACTTCCTAAATTAAATGAAAATGACCACACAACATACCCAAATTTATGAAACACAATGAAAGCAGTGTTAAAGAGAAAGTTCATAGCACTAAACACCTGGAAAAAGAAGCCAGAAAAATCCCACACTAGTGAATTAACAGAATATTTGAAAACTTTAGAACAAAAAGAAGCAAACTCACCTAAGAGAAGTAGACAGCAGGAAAAAATCAAATTGAGAACTGAAATCAATAAAATAGAAACAACGAAAACAATACAAAGAATCAATGAGACAAAGAGTTGGTTCCTCAAGAAAATCAACAAAATAGACAAATCTTTATCCAAACTAACCAAAAGGCAGAGTGAGAATATCCAAATTAACAAAATCAGAAATGAAAGGGGGACATAACAACAGACAAGGAGGAAATATAGAGGATGGTCAAGTCATATTTCAAAAACCTGTACTCCACAAAATTGGAAAACTTAAAGGAAATGGACAACTATCTGGATAAAAAGCACTTATCAAAATTAAATCAAGACCAGATAAGCAAATTAAACCAACATTTAACTACTGAAGAAATAGAAACAGTCATCAAATTCTCCCACCCCAAAAAAAGCCCAGGACCAGATGGTTTCAGCTCAGAATTCTACAATTATAAGAGCTAATAGCAATACTCCTCAAATTATTCCACACAATAGAAACAGAGGGAACATTGCCAAACTCTTTTTATGAGGCTACAATTACCCTGGAACCAAAGCCACAGAAAGACATTTCTAAGAAACAGAATTACAGACCAATCTCACTCATGAATGAACATTGATGCAAAAATACTAAAGAAAATACTAGCAAATCAAATCCAAGAACACATCAGATCTATCATCCAACATGATCAAATCAGCTTCATCCCAGAGACGCAAGGATGGTTCAACATATGAAAATCTGTCAACATAATCTACCATATACAGAAGCTGAAAAATAAAAACCAAATGATCATCTCATTAGATGCTAAAAAAGTATTTGACAAAATACAGCATCTCTTCATGATAAAGGTCTTGGAGAGAGAAGGGATATAAGGAATATATCTAAACATAATTAAGGCAATATACAGCAAGCCAACAGCCAACATCAAACTCAATGTAGAGAAACTCTCAGTGATTCCACTGAAATCAGAAAAAATACAAGGTTGTCCACTCTCTCCATATCTATTCAATAAGGTTCTTGAGGTCCTAGCTACAGCAATTAGACACCAAAGGGAGATAAAGGAGATACAAATAGAAAAAGAAGTCAAACTCTCACTGTTTGCTGATGATATGATAGTTTACATAAGCAATCCCAAAAATTCTACCAAGGAACTTCTACAACTCATAAACACTTTCAGCAATGTAGCAAGATACAAGATTAACTCAAAAAAATCAGTAGCCCTCCTGTTCACAGATGATAAAGGGCTGGGGAAGAAATTAGAGAATCAACACCCTTCACAATAGCTACAATTAGCATAAAATATCTTGGAGTAACTCTAACCAAACAAATGGAAGACTTGTATAACAAGAACTTTAAATCTTTGAAGAAAGAAATTGAAGAAGACATCAGAAAGAAGATCTCCCATGTTCTTGGGTAGGCAGAATTAACAAAGTAATAATGACAATCTTACCAAAAGCAATCTACAGATTCAATGCAATGCCCATCAAAATCCCAGCAAAATTCTCCAAGGACCTTGAAAGAATGGTACTCAGCTTCATATGGAAAATCAAAAAAAAAAAAAAACCCAGGATAGCAAAACAATCCTGAACAATAAAAGAACTTCTGGAGGTATCACAATCCCTGACTTCAAACTCTACTACAGAGATACAGTAATGAAAACAGCCTGGTGTTGCCATAAGAACAGACAAAAGGACCAATGGAACAGAATATAAGACCCAGATATCAATCCACACATTTTCGAACACCTGATCTTTGATAAAGAAGCAAAAAAAAAAAATCAAATGGAAAAAGAAAGCATATTTAACAAATTTTACTGGCATAACTGGATATCAACATGTAGAAGAATGAAAATAGATCCAT
>NC_022029.1:27631303-27634153 GCF_000317375.1 Microtus ochrogaster
CAAAAAAAAAAAAAATACCACTCTTGGGTATATACCCAAAGGATGCTCAATCGTGCCACAAAGACATGTGCCCCACTGTGTTCATAGTAGTTTTGTTTGTCATAGCCAGAACCTGGAAACAACCTAAATGCCCCTCGAAGAATGAATAAGAACAATGTGGTACATTTACACGATGGAGTACTACACAGCAGGAAAAAATGACAGGTTGAATTTTGCAGGAAAATGGATGGAGCTAGAAAATATTATTTTGAGTGAGGTTACTCAGACACAGAAAGACAATTATCACATGTATTTTTAAACATAAAGCAAAGAAAGCCAGCTTACAAACCACAATCCCAGAGAACTTAGACAACAATGTGGACACTAAGAGAGGCTTACATAGATCTAATCTACATGGGAAGTAGAAAGTATAAAAATAGAAGATCTCCTGAGTAAATTGGGAGCATGGGGACCTTTGGAAAGGGTTGAAGGGGGAGGGGAGAGGCAGGGAGGGAGCAGAGAAAAATGTAGAGCTCAATAAATATCAATAAAAAATATTTTTAAAAAGACCAGAAATTATGCTGGTTTAATAAAATGGTTGAAACAGGTCTTCTGAAATTCATGATCTTACTATCCTGATTCACTGGATAAATATCTAGTACCAAGGCCTATTTCTTTCCTGTTGCAGGCTTTAAATCTAACTATACAGTATTTGGTTACCAACAAGACATAGACGACACTATTTCACCTTTATTGATCCCCTGTCAGGCTCATGGCTATTTGGGTTCTTAGTTAATTTCTTAGAGCTGGGAAGAGATATCATGATGAAAATAACTTACAAAAAAAAAAAAAAAAAAACATTTCTTGCCGGGCGGTGGTGGTGCATGCCTTTAATCCCAGAAGTCGGGAGGCAGAGGCAGGACAGGCTGGTCTACAAGAGCTAGTTCCAGGACAGGAACTAAAAAGCTACGGAGAAACCCTGTCTCAAAAATCCAAAAAGAAAAAAAAAAGAAAACATTTCTTGGCATTCATGAGTTCACGAGTTAGAGCACATAATTATTGTGGTAGGCAGCATGGAAGGAGGCAGGCCTGGTCTGAAATTTAGAAGGCAGAAAGAGCTAATTTAGAACAGTGTCAGCACAGAAACATTGAGCCCAACACAGTGACTATCTCTCTCAAATGAGATCACTTATAATTCTTCCCAACAGTTCCACAACTGTTAGTCAAGCATTTAAACACAGGAGCCTATGGGGGACATTCTTATTCAAACCACAAAGAGTTAACAATTGAAGAGGGCTATGGACTGCTTCTCTCACTGAGGAACTTTCTCTGAAAGTCAGAATAAATGAATGTGGTTTAGAATTAATCGAGCTAAACAGTTTCATCCTGGATTCAAATTGTGCAATGGTTTCAGTTAATATGACTCACATTCAGCCTCACAGAGATGACCAAAAGAAAGAGTATTTATCCTAAATTACTTAGGAAATTGAGGACTATCATGGACAATTCAAATAAAGATTTCTTAGGCCTGGTACTGTTTTGTTTTTTTATTAACGTGAGGTTCTTGGGTTTAAGAAGGGTCAAGTGGCATAACTTCATTATATATATATAATATATATACATATATGTGTATAATATACATATACTATACACATACATATATGTATGAATTCATAAGTGTGTACATAATCTTGTACTCACACCTGCATTATACATAATGATTATAATATAGACAGTTTTTCTTTCCCATAAGCCCACTCCCAAATAACCACAGGGACTTACAAATTTTAAATTCTTGTCTTATACCTCAAGTTTATAAATAACTAGCTCTTACAACCCTATTAATTTATGTATTGCCATATGGTTCATAGCTTTACCTGTCCTTCAGCATGTATCTCCTGGTGACTCTTTGACACCAACATTCTTCCCAGTGTCCTTAGCTTTGTTTTTCTCCATATATAACCTACCTGGCTACTGAGCAATCAGGTTTTTATTAAACTAATCTGAGTGACAAATCATCACAGTGTACAGCAGGATTATTCCACAGCATCTCCCATTTTATGTCTCACTAAAAAGGAAGGTTTTAACTTTAGCATAGCAAGATTATATACAGCAAAACCAGTTATTAGGTAAGAATTACATTTACAATGTTCAGTCCATTTACATTTGATAAAACTAGAGAATGAATTCAACTATTTATCTCTGAGAGTCTAAAATTTTATATTTAACTCAACTTTATTATAAAAAAAAACTTTAATTCTAATTATTATTCTTCCACTCTTTTTTGTTGTTGTTGGTTTTTTTTTTTTTTTTTTTTTTTTTTCGAGACAGGGTTTCTCTGTGGCTTTGGAGCCTGTCCTGGAACTAGCTCTGTAGACCAGGCTGGGATGGAACTCACAGAGATCCTCCTGCCTCTGCCTCCCGAGTGCTGGGATTAAAGGCGTGCACCACCACCGCCCAGCTATAATTATTCTTTAGCTCAAGTTAAGATCCCAGACGGGTGAAATGTTGCCTAACACCAGGGACATCAGGCTCCCTGGACATTCAAAGTTCTTCTGTAATGCTGGGAATAAATCTTTAGCCTATAGGCCAGTATATATGACAAAAAATTTTGTGAAGAAGGGCATTTTGAATGGCTGTTGTATCTTGGGAAAGTTTGGCAGTTGGTTTTATTTGTATCCTACTGATCCAGTCTGGACGGTATATTGTCAGCAATTGAGGTAAAGCCAGTATTTTTTTCCAAAGCTTTTGGCACAAAGAAAGTAAACTTCTGCCGGGTGGTGGTGGCGCACGCCTTTAATCCCAGCACTCGGGAGGCAGAGGCAGGCGGGTCTCTGTGAGTTCGAGACCAGCCTGGTCTACAGAGCTAGT
>NC_022029.1:27634253-27650424 GCF_000317375.1 Microtus ochrogaster
ACAGGCTCCAAAGCCAGAGAAACCCTGTCTCGAAAAACCAAAAAAAAAAAAAAAAGAAAGAAAGTAAACTCCTTACTCCTCTCTCTCACTCTCTTTCTCCCTCTGTTCATTAGGAAGTGAATATGCGATCATTAGAAGACAGCTTTAGAAACTGATACATTATTTCCACCATGTAAGATCCAGGGAGGCAATGCAGATAATCCCATTTACTGGGAAGAATCATGACTAGCTGATACATCTCATGCTCCTAGCACATTCTTCTTCCATTACTCACAATAGGAGCGATTTTACCAACACAGCATTACAGAGAGATTACTGGTATACATTCCACACACTGTACTTCTTTCCACTGTGAGATCACTACGGACTTGAGCAGTGATGTAAAACAGAAGTTCTGGAATGCACCACCATAAAGGACAAACACTTTTAAGCTTTATTCATTCTAAACACTTTAAACATTTTCCCACATTTATTCTATACACAAAGGTTCTCACAAGTGAAAAAGTTACTGAGAAGAGAAGGAACTGTGCTTGCTAAAAGATTTTCCACATGGTTATACACATAAAGTCTGTCTCTTGACTGGATTCTTTAGAACATCATGGCAACAGGAACTGCTGAAGCTTTGAACAATACTCAAATGGATCTATGCTTTAGAATTCTTCCCAGTGTAAATCTATGCAAAAGGGTTACAGAAACTGAGTGTGCTGAAGACTTTCCCATATTACAGACACTGTGTGAGACATTTATGCTTGTTAAAATCACAAGAACAAAGAAATAGTTTATATAATAGGTTTACATACAAAAGGTTTCTATCCAGTATAATGACTCTTATACCAAGTCAATCTACTAAAGACTTTCTGACAATGGTTACATGCATTAGGCTACTGACTAGTGTGAAGAGTTTCAGGTCTGTTATGACCACAAGAGCAGCTGAAGGATTTCCCATAATTCTTATGTGCATAAGGCTTTAAGGTAACTATTTTATGCCTGTTAAAGTCTACAGAATGAACAGCTTCCAATCTTTTACATACAAAGGGTTTTTCTCCAACGTAATGGTTTTTCATGCAAATCAGGACAAGCGGAAGCGTTGAAACTTCTCCTGTAAAGTTTACATGTAAAAACCTTCTTTCCTATTTGAACCCTTTCCCGGATGTTCAGCTGAATGGAGCGGGTAAATGCTTTTCCACAATGCATACATGCATAGCACTTCTCTTCGGTATGATCTCTTTCCTGAACCTTTATGAATAGAAATTGGTGAAGGGCTTTACACAATGCTTACATGAATAAGGCTTCCCTAAAGTGTGACTTCATTCTTGTCTGTTATGACTACTTTTGGTCACTTAAGGCTTTTCTTGTATGTTTACATGCTCAAGACTTTTCTGTGTGAATTCTTTCATGAATGTTCAGGTGATCGGGGCAGATTAACACTTTTTCCCACAATGCTTTAATGTATAAGAATTCTCTTTAATGAGTCTTACAAGAACTGAAATTGGTAAAGGTTTTTTTTTTTTTTTACAATGCCTACATTGTAATAAAATAAGGTTTAACTGCAGTGTGACTTCTTCTATGTCAGTAACAACTACTGGGGTTGTTAAATGATTTTCCAAAATGCTTACATACATAAGGCTTTTTTTTAGTGTGAGTTATTTCATAGATGTTCAGATGACAAAGCCAGAAAAAGGTTTTTCCACAATGTTTGCATGTATAAGTCTTCTACTTCTCTGTTGTGTGGCTTCTTTCATGTCTGTCACACCCACTGGATTTGTTGAAGGCTTTTTACAATGCTCACGCATAAGGTTTCTCTGCAGTGTGTCTCCTTTCATGTCTGTCATGACTACTGGAATTGGTGAATGATTTTCCACAATGCTTACATGCATAAGGTTTCTCTCCAGTGTGGATTCTTTCATGAATGTTTCGATAAGAAGAACTAGAAAAGTTTTTTCCACAATGTTTACATTCATAAGGTTTCTCTCCAGTGTGAATTCTTTCATGAATCTTTCGATGAGAAGAACGAGTGAATTTTTTTCCACAGTGTTTACAAGCATAAGGTTTCTCTGCACTGTGAATTCTTTCATGATCGTTTCGATGACAAGAACGGGTGAAGGTTTTTCCACAATGTTTACAGGCATAAGGTTTCTCTGCAGTGTGGCTCCTTTCATGTCTGTTACGAAGACCGGGATGGTTGAAGGCTTTTCCACAATGCTTACATGCATAAGGCTTTTTTCCAGTGTGAATTATTTTATGCATATTCAGATTACTGGAAGAAGAAAAGGCTTTTCCACAATGCTTGCAGGTATAAGGTTTCTCTGCAGTGTGGCCCCTGTCATGTCTGTCATGACTACCAGAATTGGTGAATGCACTTCCACAATGCTCACATGTATAAGGCTTCTCTCCAGTGGGAATTCTTTCATGAATGTTTCGATAAAAATTACTGGTAAAATTTTTTCCACAATGCTTGCAGGCATAATGCTTTTGTCCAATGCTTTCATGACTGTTATGATGACTGGATTCGGTGAAGGCTTTTCCATAATGTATAGAAGCATCTGGCTTCTCTCCGGTGTGATTTGCTTTATCTTTCTCAAAACATGTTACATATTTAAATGTTTTGCCACATTGACTACAAATGTACCTTTTCTCTTCAATATGACTTTTTTCGTGGTTGGTAAGGTCACTGCAATCAATGACAGATTCTTCACAGAGACTACATACAAATTGTTTCACTTCATCATTGTGGCCCTGTGTGTATCTCATTAAGACATTCTCATTGAGTTTATCTACAGTATGAGTTCTCTCCTGAGGCTGATCAAAACAGAGACTCCTACAGGCTTCATTACATTGTTGATTTTTACAGGGATTCTCTTTAGGAGAAGTTTCAAGTATCTGAAGTGATTCAGAATAACTGGTATCTTTCCAATGTTTCTGATGTGTAAAAGCTTTTGCCACAGCTCCCTTATACAGGGGTGGTTTCCCTGTAGTTTTTTCTCTGAGATACACATGTAAGGATAAATGACCAATAATGTTTCTTAAATGCAATGGAGTCTCATGAGCTCTTAATCTGGAAGGCATGTCTTTATTGATCATACTGTCTGGAATAGATTGCTGGTTTTTATTGCACTCGATATGACATTCATATCCACGGTCATTCTCTATTCCCTGAAATCTGCAAAAAACAAAAACAAAAACAAAAAAAGGAGAGAAAAGCAATACTGTAGCTGAGGGAAATATTGGAGGCTGGACTGTATGGAACACAATACTATCTCAGAAGGAATAAAATAATAGTATCAATATCAAGGACAATATGTATAGCATGGAAAGACCCTGCCATATGTCATATGTAAAGAAGTAGAGTAGAGTACTGACTTTACTTCTCTAAGAATCATGAAGGAGCTGTATCATGGGCTTGGAGGTTAACAACAATTCTCTATCTTTGAGGAAACCAGATTTAACAACAAAGATTAATGTGAAGAGCTCACAATTCTGATACATTTGATATGAAGGATTTCTCGCATTTTCTGTGTTCCACAAATGTTTTTGGCAAAGGTGTTGTATAAAAACATAACTCAGAAACACAGATATATAAAATAATTAAGAAGTATAAAATAAGTGGACAGGAAGGAAAAAGTCCTGGTGTTTGTAGACAAAATAACAAGCGTATGAAGTGGAGAACCATTCTGGCATGTCAGCATTCTAAATACTCAGCCAGTGTGGGTTAGTTAGTGACCAACTACACCCATCTGTGGTCATAGGTGGATAGGTACCGTCAATTAAAAAATGACTAAATCAGATTGGTCTGGAAACAAAACCTACGGGGGCATTTTCACACTCCTGATTAAGGAGGACTGACTACTGTGTTGGATAGTGTGCCAATGGGAGGAGATCAGGCTCTATGTATGAAATATATCTGCTAGTTTGTTTAGATCTATTTGATACAAACTCCAACCCACATTTGGGAAGGAATTAGACAGCAGAAAATGGCTTTATCAGATTGACATTTAGACATTTCTCTGGCAGCTTTGTCTTGATCACTGTATGAGGCGGAGTGGCCCAGTTCACTGTGGGTGGTATCCCCCTAGAGATGTGGTCCAAGATTGAATAAGGCAGGTAGCTGATTGACAGATGAAGATCACTCCAGTAAACAGGATTTCTCCATCACTTCTGCTCAGTGACTGCTTCAAAATTCCTGTCTTGCTTGAGTTCCTGCCCTGTCTTTTTATTATGAAGGGACTGTGACAAGGAAGTGTAAAACTGTCCTCCACCCAAGAGTTCTTTTTTTTTTTGGTCACAGCAAAAGGAAGCAAACATAGCACAGTACTGATGCTCAAAGCATCATAAGTATAAACAGAAAGTAAAACCCTTTGCATGTGAATGGATGTTTTGTGTAATAAACTAGTGAAAACCCTTTTGCCGGGCTCAGTCTCACGTGACATATTTGCAATATTAATAGATTATATGCATGAAATACACAAATATTAAATGTCACAATTCAATGATCCATTAAAGAAATTTGTGTAGGATCATTTTTCACTTAGGTATATTTGGAGCACTTGGCATGTTCTCAGTTGTCCCTGGAGCCCCAAATGTATAATATAAATAATTTTCTACTGAACATAATAAATTACCCCATATTCCTGCTGACATCTTTAGAGTCCTCTTCAATATTTTCTTCTAGTGCATTTTCTAGAACAAAATCCAGAGAATACATCATGACCCATTCACATTCAACATAAAAATTATTACAACCTAATTTTTATGATATGGGTATACACACTAAATTCACCACATTTTTCACTTCAGGAATTTAATACCAGCAATGACATGCATAAGCAGGACATGTTATATGGAGCTAGCCACTTGTGCCAGTCCAGTCACCACCGCCTACCTAAGTTCTGCCCTGTCAATGCGACAAGGCAGCTTCTTTACTTAGTAATGGTACTCAAAGCACACAGAGGGAACGCCCACATCAAGGACACAGTTGTTCAATGACTGAATATGCAATGGGAGCATGTAGTACTTTTTACCTATGGAGATCAGGTTCAAAAATGTTTCCTTCATCACATCTCTGTAGAGCTTCTTTTGACTAGAATCCAACACAGCCCACTCTTCTGAGGTGAAGTTCACTGCCACATCCTCAAATTTTACTGGCTCCTATGAGTACATATATTAATTAGGATGGTTAATTTTCACTGACAGACTGACAGGATACATAATCATCTTGCATGTATGTTTCTGAAGAAACCTCTGAATTATTATATAAATAGGATTTACTGAAGAATATCGTGGGATGCTATCTTGATTACTTGATGACCCACTGTCTCATTTATTATTTATTAGTGTGTCACTCACTAGCAGCTTCACACTTCTGAATACTATGAACTGGACTCTTCAATTGTGATATGAAATAAACTGCTTCTTCCCTAAGTAACTTTTCTCATAATAATCTGTGACAGCCAGAGGAAAAGCCTCATATAAGGAATAGCAAGGGAGGAAATCCAAGCAGAGACAGAGGAGCAAAGAAGGCACAATCAGAGAGATGTCACAAAGCTGCTGAAGGAGAAAGATGCCAAAACTTTTCCAGAAAGCCACAGCTTCATGGAAATACATAGATTAATAGAAATGGATTAATTTAAAATGTAGAGTTAGCTAATAGGAAGGCCAAGCTAATAGACCAAAGAGTACATAACTAACATTAAGCCTCAGAGTTGTTATTTCTTAAGCAGCTGTAGGACCTTGTAAGCAGGATCTGGTGGGTGGAGAGAAACTGTTCTGGGGGACCAGAGAAATGGAGAATATTTGTACCTACATAATGGTGGCCAATGTTTGTCCACATACATCTACATAAAGCCAAAGAAAGCTTTAATAGAGGGCTTATAGACCCACAAAAACAGGAGTCAAATGGAGTTTTTGGTAGGTACATTTTTTTTCACAGAGCCTCTGCTTGCCAGTGGCTAGCAGAGACATTGCTTCTTTATGACACAGAATCCTGGATCATGCTCTGATCAGTAATGGCTCTGGCTCTTTCGGGAGGTCCTGGTGTGGAGCATTTATGGGGTTTGTGAGAAACTTGCAGCAAGTGCTTGCTGGAGGTGTGGTGGTGAACATGGTTTGCAGAGCTAGTGGTAAATTTGTCTCCACCATATTGAAAGGCTGAGAGAGGGGAGTTAACATCCAGGGCTTCAGCAACCATACTGCTCACCATATAAGAAAACAAAACAGGGGGCTGGAGAGATGGCTCAGAGGTTAAGAGCACTGGCTGCTCTTCCAGAGGTCCTGAGTTCAATTCCCAGCAACCACATGGTGGCTCACAACCATCTGTACTGAGATCTGGCGCCCTCCTCTGGCGTGCGGGCATACATGGAGGCAGAATGTTGTATACGTAATAAATAAATAAATCTTTTTAAAAAAAGAAAACAAAACAAAACAATACAAAACACTCCTGCTGTGGAAGCTCCTTCAGCCAACAGCCTTTAAGATACCAGCAGACATGGGCGTGGTCTCTTATACTATAAATGCAGCTGTAAAGCCTGTGCTTGCTCTCTTGCTTCCAGCTATTGCTTCCAGCTGCAAGACTCTGTACCTGTTTCCCATTTGTGCAGAGGACTGTGACCTAGGACAGTGATCTGTAAGTCTCCCCTAAATAAATAACCCTTTATTATTCAGAATTCTGAACTAGTGTGGGATTATTTTGTGACTTCCACCAACAAATGACACTAAACACAGGCCGAGTGCATCCACAGAAAACCCGAAAGAGCTTGGGAATAGAGTTAAGCAAGGTTTCTTAATAGCAGCAATTTCTCCGGTGGGCTCTGTTTGCTAGAGGTAAATGTGTCCGATTTAAGAGAGGCCTCCTGACTCAGCTTTAGCCTGGAAATTTTGCAGCCCTTTTAAGAGGTTCTGCCAGGAAACACTTAAATGGTGTTGATTACAAGGTGACCACATGCTTTCTGGTGCTGTCAGGAACCTTGAAATGTCATAGAGTTGTGGCAAATAAACATGACTCAGGCTGGTACCTCCTCCATGAGGCTGGAATCTCAGAAAGCTAAGGAATGGGCTGGTTCCAGCTGTTAATGCCAGGGCTTAAATGTTACCCATATCACTTAATAAAGTAGAGACTCATGTAATCCGGAAAAGAAAGATATATAGTAAAGATAGATTCAAAGATGAAGAAAACCTGTAAATGGTTTACTCTGCGTTTAAAACTATATGTCCCATGCCATCAAAAGGGAGGCATGGGACTCCAGTATTCACTTCCTGGAGATACCAGGAGACAGTGGACAAGTACAAACAATGGTTAAATTACTAAGCTCTGATAACGGAGGTGGGAAAAGCATGGCAGTCAGTATCTGAGTTTTACCTTGATACACTGTGAAAAGCTATCTGCTTCCTAAGTTCTCAGCCTAAGAACCAATTAATTCTAATTTATTAACCTTCTAGTATTACTAGAAGTCCCTTTTCTGACTAATTGCTTTTTCTTGTTTGTTTGTTTTTCTTTCTTTCTTTCTTTTTTTTTTTAAGACAAGGTTTCTCTGTAGCTTTGGTGCCTGTCCTGGAACTACCTCTTGTAGACCAGGCTGGTCTCGAACTCAGAGAGATCGGCCTGCCTCTGCCTCCAGAGTGCTGGGATTAAAGGAGTGCACCACCACAGCCTGGCTTTTGACTAACTGCTAAAGACATCTGTTTTCTTGCATTTAGTGCTTTCTCTGTAATCTCCTCTGAAACATAGTTCATGGTAGCTGCCTAGTTACCAATTGACGTTAAAACTCACTCCCCTCTTTAGGGTCTCCCTTGACTAACTCAGGCCAAGGTTGTAAAAATTCATTTGTCCAGACCTAATGTTTGGTGCCCTTAGTACAAAGGGAGGTTCAGAAACTAGTCTACGTCACAGTGTCAAAAGCTTGAACTGGCTGTAGTCTCAGCTAGCTCATAAGCTTGTTTGCCCCATGGTATTTTATTTTTTATTTGTATGTTTGCTCCTGGTTTTCCTAGAATCTGGTATCTGGAATAAAGCTTGCTTCAGGTTTACATTCTCATCTTTTAGGACCACACTGGACCCAACAACTGGAACCTGTAGCCCCGACTGCACCATGAGGATCAACCATCTGATGAATCCACTGACACCTGGAAGATTGATCACCAGATACACTGCTACAACTACAACAGAGAAACGATGGGAACACAGGGTAAGAACACACTCCACAACACAAAGAGCATCACAAACAAAAACTAGTGGCTATCAAACAGCAAGACCTGAACACCCAAATATAGATGAAGAAGGAGAAAATGACCTAAATAATAACCTTAGAAGAATGTTTGAGGCCCTTAAAGAGAAAATGAAATATTCCCTCAAAGAAATGGAGGAAAAGACAAGCAAAAATCCCAAGAAATCCACAAATCCCTTAAAGAAAACCAAGAAAAAGCAATCAAACTAGTGAAAAAAATGCAAGACTTAAAAATCTAAATGGATACAATAAAAAAAAAACACAAATGAAGGGAATTCTGGAAATAAAAAATATGATAAAACGATCAGCAACCACAACTACAAGCACAAACAGAATACAAGAGATGGAAGAGAGAATTTCAAGTGCTGAAAATACAAAAGAAGAAATAGATTTATTGGCCAAAGAAAACATTAAATGTAACAAAAGCTTAACACAAAATATCCAGAAAATATGGGATGGCATAAAAAAAAGACTTCAGAATAACAGAGATATGGGGAAGTCCAACTCAAAAGCACAGACAATTTTTTCAACAAAATCATAAAAGGAAAGTTTGCCAACCTAAAGAAAGATATACATAAGAAGACACAAGACGCTTGCAGAACGCCAAACAGACTGGATCAAAAAGGAAAAGTCCCCACCTCACATAATATTCCAAACACTAAACAGAATAAAGTCTTTACTCCCAGAATGCCTGAGGCAGAGGAAGGTGAGCTCTGAGTCTGAGGCTAACCTGGTCAACGCGATGAGTTCCAGGACTACAGCATGAAACCCTGTCTCCAAAAAACAAACAAATAAAACAATGAAAGAAATAATGAATTAAAACTAAAATGAAAGTCAACATAACTACACACATAAGAATAATAAATACAACATAAATATAATCCACATTCAAGTTAACTTTCAAATAAAAAACATTTTTTCATTACTAGAAAGCACACTTATCTTTCTCTCAGATGAACATTCTAAAGATTCCCGACCGGATAGAAATTACATTCTCTGCGAAAATCAACTCTCTGAGGTTAACAGAACAAGAGGAAATGTAAGTATTTTTCTCAGGTACTGCAACACTGTAAATGACTTGTTTATAGAATTGACACTCCCAACCCCTTCTGTTTAAAACAGCCTGCAGCAAACAAAGAAGCAGCCACAGAAAAGCAATGCCAATTTGATTCCACTCTTGGCCCCTGTCCATGGCATTTGATATACTGCAAATTTTGAAAATTCTATTTTGGGCCTCACTGCAAACAAGTAAAATGTGAAGCAGATTTAAATGTCTCCCTTTCTTCAGTCCCGTAAACTTGAAAAATTGCAGTCAGGAGAAAAGAAAAAATTCTCCTACAATATTGTTTTAAAAAGGCAGGGAGAAGGTGGGGAAGGGAAATGAAAACACCATAGAGGATTTCTGTAGGAGCCAGCCATGATAAGCTCAATATGAACAGTCACCAAAGGAAGTTCTTTCCTTCCAACGATTATCAACTGCCAGAGTAGGGCTCAGCCATTGATAAGTTTAACGGGGCCTGAGTCTCTGGAGTTACTTGTTACAGGATTGACATTCCCAATCCCTTCTATCTATTATCAGCCCACATCCAAACAAGCAGCAGCAACAAAAATAACAAGCCACGCATTTTTGTTTTGTTTTTTTGTTTTTCAGACAGGGTTTCTCTGTGGCTTTGGAGCCTGTTCTACAACTAGCTCTTGTAGACCAGGTTGTCCTAGAATTCACAAAGATCTGCCTGCCTCTGCCTCCCAAGTGCTGGGATTAAAGGCTTTTGCCACCACCGCCCGGCTTCATGAAACTCTTAAACAGTCCCGCCGACCTTCCCACATTCTGCAGCTTTCCAAAATTCTAATTGGAGCCTCAAAAAAAAAAAAAAAAAACTGCAAACAAATAAAACATGAAGCAAATTTAAATTTCCCTGACATCAGACTGATAATTTTCAAAAACTGGAGTCAGGGAACAAGAAAAAGAAACATGCAAAATCTATGCCGGATATGGTGATAGGGAGTTAGACATATCTTCTTGGCAAACTTCATTCACAAGGGGAGGCATGGAGATCAATTCTGAGGCAGACTAGGGAGGAGAGTGAAGGAGAGGAAAGAACTCCAGTGTGATACCCGAAAACCTAAATCAGCCCAAACCCAGGCACGAGAGGAGAACGGAACTATGAGAAACGCACGACCCTGCACAGTACAGCCTGGACTCAGCATCGCCAGTGCTGAAAAATCTTTATAGATGCGTGTCAGGCATAGATGCACCCAAGATGGCTGGCGATTGAGGGGGAAGCAGCTTCTCCAGGACTGAAAAGCAGGAGACTAGGGGCTCATGGCGGCCTGTGGGCTGCACAATTCAAGAGCATTGGCATAGGCATTGCTGGGCTAGAATACCGCCTTCCACTGGACTGCATAGCACCAGGGGAAAATCTCACTGCGGGAGCCATAGAGAAGCTACTGCCCCAAACTCGCCAGGCAGGATTCCAGGAGCCTAATGCGCGCTCACCATTTCGTACTTCTGATGGGTCTCAGTTTCCTTCCCAGAGGCCTGCAGTCAGCAGAACACACAGAAGTCCAAAACGAGTCCTGACAAAGATTTCCTCTGCTAAGCCATATTTTAAAAATGTTTTCCCCGGAAGCACGCTATGACTATCCACGCTACTCATTGGACAGTTCATTCCATTTAGTGAAGCTGTCTCTGATTGGCGATCTCTACTCACTCCGCCCCTTCAGCCTAAAGTATCTAAAACATTTAGGAAACAGCAATTTCAAACATTTGTTGCAAGCAGGCTTGAGGAACGCAGACTTTTAAGAATTTAAAGCCATTCAGTGAGCCCGGCAGTGGTGGCATATGCATTTAATCCCAGCACACGGGAAGCAGAGGCAGGCAGATCTCTGTGAGTTCGAAGGTCAACCTGGTCTACAAAAGCTAGTTCCAGGACAGGCTCCAAAGCAACACAGAGAAACCCTGTCTTGCAAATAAATAAATAAATAAATAAATAAATAAATAAATAAATAAATAAATAAATAAGAAGAAGAAGAACAAAGAAAGATTTTTAACAGAAATATTATTCACCAATCCTTTCTTCAGATGGCTATCCTGGGGTGTTGAGATGATTTAGCCATTAAAAGCTAGGCTGACAACTAAATTGCATCTCTGAACATGACCATCACAGATGTTCTTCATATGACAGTTACTGTTTTAACTAATCTTGTCATGATGTGACCGACTGTCCTCACAGCTAAACAACCCCCATAATGGTAAGTTCTAAAATGTTCCCTTGAAGAAAATGATCAAGTCTGGGCTTATTGACCATGTATAGCACATATGGAGGGGTGGAGGAAGGCAGAAACTTCTCACCTTCTCACCATGTGTCCACAGATGAATATCTGCTGAGAAACCTGTCTCCCAAGAGAGCCTGGTACCAGGAGCCCTGTGACTTCTTCAAGAACAAGGCCTGAGAATAACATGAACAAGTTCTCCCTTTTGGTAAGGCCTGGGAGAATTTAACCCATTTTTGGCAAGGGTGATGGAGAGTTTGCTATATATTTGGGCCATGACCCCAGGAGCATCTGTGCTACCTGCTCACCTTGCTTTCCTTACACAAATCATACTGCTGGCTGCCTCGAGCATCACTTCCTTAGAGCCCAATAGATAAGATGGCTGTTGCATTTGGAAAAACTTTCCCCTGATGACTCTCTGGATGAGCCAAGGGGATGTTGTTAAAAACGGACAGTGGACCTGATACAGCTGCTAAAGTCTTTGATGTTTCAGGTGTAACTGTGAATTCAGGATTGCCAAGGACAGGATGTTGCCTGTCCAGTTTACCCTGTGACTAGATTAAAAGAGTCACAATAGTTCAAGACATGACAAATTTGCATAATTGTCCTGAAAAGAAGGATCTTAACCACAAGAGTCTAAGAGAAATGTAATAAAATAGATGATATCAAGAGTTAATGAGAACAGTCTATGAATGGTAAAAATGAAGCAAAATCACAGAAACTCAAATGCCCTCATTTCTAAAAACTGTGTCAATAATGTAGGGCTCAACAGTGCGGGAAGCTGAGAAGACAGGGACTTGAGAACAAGAGATAAGCAATGCCAATTACGAAAATTAAGTTTCTAAGTTATGTAATCTAAAGGATGATAGGGAAAAACCTGGTATATCCTCCAAAGGAGATACAGAAGTATAAAACATAGAACAAAGTGATTCAGCCTTGGCTGATGAGTTGATTGTGAGAGTTTAGGTTTCACTACAGCTAAATATTAACCACCAAAGCTAAATTTCTCTTTTGTTTTGCATCACACTGTAAATGCAAAGAATGCCGACTGGACACACTGTTCTACCTGTAGATGTACCTAGTGAGAAAACTTCCTTTGTTGCTTGCTTTACTGCTCATGTTTGTGATATTAAAGTTATAAATCAAGTAGGTAAAGATTACCAGGGGGGAAGTTGGGGCACAAAAAGAGAAGGAAATAAGGGAACAAACTGGCAATTATTTTAATTATTATTAGAAACCTAAGGAAACAAATATGAGTGTAAAACTGTTCATGCAAACTATTGAAACTATGAATAAAAATGACTCACGCCATCCGGGGCCACAGCCACTTGTTTGCAACAGATGTTCTCAGTTTTCTTTGTTTCACCGACTTCACATATTCATCCCAGGTCATGGGAACCATTAGCAGCAAGGCTCCTAGCAGCCTGTGTCTCTTGGGCAAACGACTTCCAAAAGGAGAGACTGCATAGCACGGTTTCCTATAAGAAGTTGATGCAATGTCCTCAATGCAAACCCTCCCCCATCAGCTCTATGGAGAATTTCTGCTTGCTTTCTCCCATTGCACACCTTCCCTACATAGCAGCAAAGTAGGTGCCACTTGATAATGAGCTCTTTGTCTTCTGAGGTCAGAATCCACTCTCCTTCCTGCTTTTTGTCTTCTGTACCCTGAAATGTAGTACTAGTGAAAATGCTATCTTTGTCCCCAAAGATGTTCATCCTGTAAAATGTTTAATTCCTGATTAAATATTCCTTCATGCAATTTCTTCTACTTGGAGAAGCCTAGACCAAAATAAGCAAACTACAATGCAATTCCAAGCCCTTCACTCGCCTCACAGAGCTCCCAAAGGGCAAACCTAGGAACGCTTTTCAAATATCCTGGTTTTACCACAAAACTGGTAGTGAAAAGAAGTCTGATTTAAAATTCTTTTCCTCTGTGACTGGGAATGGTGACAATTGTGACACCCTCTTACAGAGTAAACCATTTGATCATTGATAAACATGATCATTTTTAATGGACAGAACATACACAGAGTGATCAAATTTGCTTGCACAATCCAGCCTAACACCCAAGCATTTGTTTAACCTTATGCAGTGCATGGCTTAGGGTTCAAAACTAAGGAAAATAGAAATTCATAAAGGTGCTGATAGGAAAACTCTAAAGCATCACAAACATAGCTCTTAAGGAGTTGACCAACAGAGTAAACACTCACCAACATTCACACCTTTCGGAGCCCACAGAAGTGAATCAATTCCACCTTAGCTGAAGGTTAGAGAGTTCAGAGCTCTGTCAGCTCCTTCAAGGTTACACAACAGAAAGTTTTGACCTAAGGTGTGGCTATGGGATGTTTTGCCTAGATAAAAAGATATTTCGTTCTAAGGTATGGTTACTTGATGTTCAGAGATGTTAGGAGGTAATTACACTTACTTGTTCTCTGTACCATGGTAAAGAAGTCTTTCACCTTCCCCCACTTTTGGATTGGGTTATATAAAGGAGGTGAGAAATAAATTTGTGCAGATCACAGTATTCACTGGATGCCTTCCTGATTTTATCTGCTGTCTCTTGTTTATCTCTGTATTATTTCTCACCCTCTCTTGAAGTATGGACAGCATGTTGGGAGGAACACTGAGAGACACCATAGTGTTGAGTCAGTGTCACCAACCTGGAAGTACTGCAAATTCTGAGGTGGCACAGGTTCCAGGTGCCTTTTCACCACAGTCAGAAAGTGGTCTAAGAACCAGTAGTTTCCCTGGTACAGAACCTTGTGCGCAGCTTTGGAAAGTGTGAAACCAAAATTGGAATCTAGGGCACACCTCTCTGCACATGGCCTGAGGGATATCCAGGCAGCAGCCCCACAACATCTGCAATGTCCCAAACAGAACACACAAGTCTAGAAGTCCTGGACACACTCATGCTTTCCTGCTTCTGAAGGATAAGGTGTCCTCCTGTGAGTCTAAAATCAGCAGAAAACAATGTACTACAGGTCCAATACCACACACTTCAGCATCTACACAGGACTCAAACTCAATGGCAATAGTGAGGCTTTCTAAATATCCAAGCAGAACAGTGGGTATTTAATGATGGGAAGTAACAGTATCTCTGAATGATAAAAGACATGCAAGGTTTAGATGTTCCAGATTCAAGATCCGTAGGAGGAAACCAAAAGGGTGAAATGAGGTAAACATGTTTGAATCTTTTTCATTTAGGCTTCAACCTATTCGTTTCCTTTTTTGGTTTGTAGGTTTCATATTTTTGAATCCGCTTTTCTCTATTATTGTAGCACTGACTGTGATGAATGAAGCTCAGGTAGATTAAATATCTCAGTCTCTCAGCTGCCACTGACCAATGGCCAGGCAGGATAAGGCTAAGCAGAGAATCCAAACATAAGAAGCAAAGAAGGGCAGAGTCAGAGGAGATGACAGCCAGCCGCCAACCAAATTCAACATGTAGAAATCGAGGTAAAAAGCCAAGAGCCACATGACAAAACATAGAAACATGGGTCAATTCAAATGTAAGAGTTACCTAGTAATAAGTCTGAGCTATTGACTAAGGATTTATAATTCATATAAGCCTTAGAGTGGTTGTTTTGGAATGGGCAGTCTGAACAAGAAACTTCTTTCTACATTCATTCATAGAACCTCCTGAAATTTCCAGTTTTTCTGGCTCAATTCCCCTGTGAGTGCTGTGATCCTTGCAAGCTTAAGGGGCTGAAAGGTTCATGTGAATAATAATTTCCTTACTGATGATGTGCATAATCACCGCCTAAGAGGGAGCACAAGATTCCATATTTTATCAGTTTCAAGAGGAGATTTTCATTTTCAGTCTTAGTAGTTGGCTTGAATCCCTGCTTTGTAAATAACCAAATTTAACAAATTTAAAAATATTACATTTATATAAAAGTAACCTAATTATGTTAATTTATTTTCTATGAGAAGACATAGGCTACCAGAAATGTCATGGACCTTGTTAACTAATAGAGACACAGAGCTTTCATAAGTGGGGTTGTGATGATCTGTTGCATTATAAAAACAAGACAAAATATAGCTGGAGACAGTATATTAGGAATGTGTGAACAAAGAAAGAATAAGGTGAAACTAACTGGTAGTGGAACAAATGAAAAGGGGTTTGGGTTTTAAACACTGAATACCAATAACATTTGAAGGAAAATAAAGCCAGAACATGGAAAATAATGTAATTCCTCACAGATTAATATAAATGACCATAAATGGGTCAATATAAAGCAAATCTTTACATTATACTTGGGGTGCTTTTGATTGCATTACCCAGTATATTAATTCACCTTACACAGGAATTCTTTGGATGACAAACTGATGAACCTTCCTGACTACATTGTGACATCAGGAGATATTATGTTGTATTTCTAAAAATTAAGTTTCAATTTATTGTAATAGCTGAGTTGCTCTCTGTTTCCGGGATCCTGACCTTCCAGAACCCATGACTTGTTTGTGAGAATACCCTTTCTATCCATGAATCTCCCTGAAATTCCCTAGAGCCTCCCTGATCACATGGTGACCACATGATTTTTTTTTTTTAGGTTTTTCTTCTCTCTCTCTCTCTCTCTCTCTCTCTCTCTCTCTCTCTCTCTCTCTCTCTTTCTCCTTTCTTCTCTCTTTCTTTTCTCTTTCTTCTCTCTCTCTCTCTCTCTCTCTCTCTCTCTCTCTCT